>NC_038045.1:44670424-44989096 GCF_002211085.1 Panicum hallii | reverse complement strand
AATATGAATTTTGATGTCTTATAAATCTGTTTTAATATTCACTATGCTTTTATGATGGTGTTTAAAAATTAAGGTGCTAGAGACTCACATAACACCTGATTTTTTTATTAGCACAGAATTAGATCTAATGTGAGCTAAAAGATAATGTTGTATGACTCAAAAATAGTGTTGAAAGCTATACACGGACAAAAAAGGAAAAATGCGTCCCTAGATGTGCACTAGCAATTTCACGTGCAGCAGGACCACATCGTCACAGAAGACGCATAAAAAACGCCTGACTCCGGCCTAGCCACGGCCACCGCCGGCGATGAACTCGGCCACCTTGTCCGTCTCCCGCTCGGCCTTCTCGCTCCTCGGGTTCCCCACGAAGTGCACGTGCACCTCCCCCTCCGTCACGTACGTTTCCACCTCCCCTCGCCAGCCGCTCCTCCTCAGCCCCTCCGCGTACGCCGCGGCCCGGTCCCGGAAGTTGTCCCGCCCGGCGATGGTCACCAACACGCGCTCGCCGGCCATCGCGCGCCACGCGCCCGGCGCCGCCAGCGGGTTCACGTGCGGGTCGTCGATGCCGAACCTGCCGCCGCACACGAGCGCCCACGTCTGCTCGAGGCCGTCGCGCGCCCACCGCTCCCCGGGCTCCGCCCCCACCGGCTCCTTGCCCCAGAAGTAGGGGTTCAGGAGCGCCACGCCCGCGATGGCCGCGCCGCCGGGCAGCGGGCGCCTCGCCCCGGCTCGCACCGCCAGGTTGTGGGCGATGTTGCCGCCGGCGCTGTCGCCGGCCAGGAAGATGCGCGTGGCGTCCCCGTGGTCGGCGAGCCAGGGTTCCGGCCCCGACAGGCAGCTGGACACCGTCCACTGGAGCGCCGCCCACGCGTCGTCGTACGCGGCCGGGAGCGGGTGCTCCGGCGCGAGGCGGTAGTTGACGGACACGGCCACGGCGCCCGCCTTGTGGACGAGGATGTTGAGGAACGCGTGGTAGAGCGGCGAGGACGGCGACTCGATCACGAACGCGCCGCCGTGGAAGTAGAGCAGCACGGGCAGCTTCTTCTTCTTCTTCTCGCCGCGCCGGCTCTTGGGTGGCAAGTAGAGCCGCGCGCTGACGCCGGTGTCGGTGCCGAAGGCCACGTCCTTGGACGCGACGCCCGTGAGCGCGTCCACGCCGGGCGGGACGGTTTCCGTGCCGTGGAAGCGGTGGACGCGCCCGCTCTTGTACACGAGCACGTACGGCCGGAAGTCGAACACGACGGCGTCGTCGTCGACGTTCGCGCTGCTGCCGGCGGTAGCCGCGTCGTCCGACGCCCTCAGCTCGTCCGTGCGGACTTCGTCACCAGCGGCGGCGCCGGACGCCGGGGGCGCGTCGGTCACGACCTTGGCATCACCGTCCTCAGTTGCAACGGCAGCGACGTCAGACACAGACACCTGCACCTTATCCCTCGTGACATTGGCGTCGCCGGAGGCCGGGGGCGCGTCGGTCAGGAAACTGCCGTCACCATCTTCAGTTGCAACGGCAGAGCTGCCAGAGGCCTGAGCCACCGCGTCCGTCGTGATCGTGACAGTGGCGTTGGCCTCCACGGCAGCAGCGGCGCGGTCCACGATCAGCCGCATCCTGCCGCCGGCGGCCTCCTCGCGGACGGCGATGTCGAGCACCGGCTGCCTGGTGGACAGGTAGAGGAGGGAGGTGAAGAAGAGGAAGGGGAGCACGAGGCTGGCCAGGCACCTGGTGCAGGAACGCGTCCTGGACGCCATCCCCGGCGCCGCGCCGCGAGCGCCACTACCCTGCTGGCTGCCGCTCCTTCCCCAATCCAAGCTGCAGTTCAGCTTCTGGCCGTTCAGATTCAGGGTTGCACTGGTGCGGCGAGGTCGGTGGCAATGGTGGATTCGACTGCCGGACGCCGGGCGCAGCCCGCAAGTCTGCAGTGGGGAGTGAGAGTGAGAGTGCGAGGCAACGGCATGGGCCAGGTGGCACGGTAAGGTGCAGGCGGGAGACAAAGATCATGGTGGGTAGCACGGGGCCGGAAAAGTTTGTGCCGTGTCACGAGTTCGGGGCACTGAGGGGTGGTGGTGTTCGTGTTCGGCGTGGGACGGTGCCGTTTGCTGCAGATCTCTTTTTTTTTTCCGGCTGGCCAGAAAGGCTGTTTTCGGCTGGCCACGAGCTGGAGGCTGCGACTGCGAGGCCGCAAGGCCGCAGCCCGCAAGCGGACAAGTGCGGAATAGCCCAAAGGGGCCTCCCAAATTTAAAGCTCATCGCATGGTGCCATGGATGAAGTGATAGGCTTGATGGCTAGCTCATAGTAATAGTGTTATGGTAAATCCTCCTCGTTTCCAGCGTGAGTGGGCCGCTTCGACAGTTCAATGTGGGCTTCCGGCGTGTGCCGCGGACGCGTAACAACGAACAACAGCTGCCGCCTCCGGCCTCCCCTCGATCTTTGATCCGTGGGGACAAAACGAACGTGTCGAGGCCTCGAGGGCCTTTCGGTTCACTCGGTTGCCGTGCAAGACATTCCCAACAAAAAGAACAAACAAACATCTAGCGTGACACTCGGGGTGCGCAATCTGTGCGGCGCAGCGTTGTGTAGCCGTGTCTCGTGCCGTCGTCACATACCACAACATTAAAATAGCAACTACTGTTAGTCGGTACAAATCAAAACATAGTGTTGAAATGTTAGGTGGTAAAAACTAGCGTCAAACTATGAGTCGGTGAATCTGTTTTTGTACAACTTATCATCCATCGGTATTTGATGTGGTATTTTGGGACCAAGAATCAGTCACAATATAGATAAAATTTGAAGCGACCATCGATCGCTATAGCCGTGGGCTAAAATGGGCTAAAAATTAAAAGATATAGTAGAATGCTTTACCCGCGGAAGGTCCAAAACGTCGCTAGCCTAACAATATTTTTTCTATCCCACAACGGTTTGAACCCTAGCCCGCCGCCTCCATTCCTCAACCGTATGTGTGCCTAAATCCCAACCCATCGCCGCACCGGCCGCCTTCGTTCCACCACCGTAAGTCACCATCCCCACCATCCTTCACCGTTTGCATCCTACCACTGTCGTCTCTAGCGGCTGGGCCAGCCATCATGTTCCCTACCATCTTGTTGGAGTGCAGCTTCTCAACTCTAGCCCCCATGCCTCTGCTCACCAAGCCATCACCACACCATCGGTCGTCGTTCCCATCTCCACCCCGGCTCTCTAGCACCCCAGGTCTTGGTACTTGATTCTTTCTCCCATGTTCGATTGCAGTTGAAGTGGTGGTGGTTAATTTCACAACTAGAAACACACCCCCTCCCCTATGTTGCAGTAGTAACACAGGTTGAAAGCGTCTCTACATAGATATTTAAATATGCTTTTTGACACGATTTCAAGAATGAGTCAAAGTGACACAATACACTACTACAAAAACAATTCCTAGCAACGCGCCGTTTCTTTTCCAGAGACGGGTCAAAATGTAACCCGCTTCTATAAATGGAGCGAGTTTACTGTACCATCCAACCCGTCCTGGAAATATATTTTTAGGGACAGACGATAGTGTTACCTACCCCCAGAATGACCACCATTTTTAGAGGCGGGTGACGACATCATCCGTCCCTACAAATAGCATTTCTAGGAGCGGGTGACGGCGTCACCCGCCCTTAAAGATGACCACCAAATATTCCCGCCGGCTTCGCGTTCAGAAAATAAATGAAGTTCATCTTCTCCTCTCTTTCTCTTCGAACCTTATCTTCTCTCCCTCACCCCATGCACCGCAGACCGCACCCATATCCTTCTCTCACTCCCTCATCTCGCGATGGCGATGCACTCGCTCGCGCACGCCTCCCATCTCGCCACCCCAGATCCCATCTCGCGCTCGCTCTCCCCGGCGAGGCCCATGGCCGCCGCCGCCACCTCCTCGCACTCTGCCTCCGCCTCCACTTCCGGTCACGATGCAGACCTCCCCCAACTCCAATCCCCTCCCCTCCCCTCCATCGAGCACGCCAGCCAAAATCCAGAGAAACCACCGACAACGGGGGTGCGTTGGGCAGCGGAAAACAAGCACATGGAGGAGGTGGCCACGGATCAAGCCAGCGGGATCCGCCGGCCGGCGAAGATGGACCGGCGTTGCAGCCGCATGGGAGGTAGAGCGTCAAAGGTGGCTGCTGACATGCGGGGGTTCGTGAAGCTAGCAATCGCCCCGCTGCCATCATTGTGAGCTTCCATGCTTTGTCATCCCAATCAATGCATTTTTCCCCAAACCACGCATGCTTTCAAATCAATCTGCTCATGCATGCGTTGTGATTTTTCAAAAGGAAAACTCTACTCTGATTCTTCTACCTGGCTGTGGAGGGCTCGGGAGTCCGGCGAGCTGCTGGAGCTCCAGGCCCGCCTCTACGAGTCCATCAACGCGATCTCCCTCGCACTAGAGGCGGCCATCGCCATCGAGCTGGAGGCGGCCATCGCCATCGAGCTGTGCCTATGCCTGTTCTGGCTGAACGTGGTCTCCGCGGGCGCGCTCGGCCTACAGCGAGATCTGGCGCGGCGGCCTCCAACGAGGGGGCGGGAGCAGCGGGCGCGCTAGGACATTGCGGCCTCCGACGAGGGGGCTGGAGCAGCGGGCGCGCTTGGCCACGGTGGCCTCCGGTGAGATATAGCCCCAGCGGCTCCGACCAGCGAGGGTGCAGCGTGGACCCGACCAGCGAGGGGTGCGGCGGCTTCGACGACCCTTGGCAAGGAGGTGGGCAGCCACAGGAATGTCCGGCTCCGGCGGCCGTTGGCAAGGAGGGGAGGGGGCGGCTGGAGGGCTCCATTGCGGCGAGGATGACGTGGGTGGCAGGCGTTGCCGCACCAGGCCGATTTTTTTGGTTCTATTTGTAAGGGCGGGTCATAGGCTCACCCGCCACTGAAAATCATTTTCAGGGACGGACACGTTACCCACCCTCTGCAAACAGCATTTGTAGGTGCGAGAAGCAGGGGAGGGTACCGCACCCATTGCTACAAATGCAATTTTACCGCACCTAAAAACCACTTTCAATGTTAAGAGATATATAAATACATTTTTAACACGCTATCAAAATGGTTTCGAAATGATATGGAGTTAGACAAGCTTTTAAACGTTTGTAATATTTAGACACATCGTAAAGCGTATCACACAATCGTCTATAGCCACCTAAGAATGCTTTTTGACATGATACTAAAAATAGATCAAAATGATACAAGGTTGAGTAACATCTAGACACGTTGCAAATATATCAGATAACTGCTTACAAGTACCTGAAGGCCTTTTTTGATACCATACTGAAAACATTTCAAAATGATACGAAATTGGACATACGCTTTAAAAGGATACCATCTTAGGATAGGTCCCGTTGCCACTTGTTTTCTTATGTTGATCCCACACATTACAAGTTCTTTCTTTTATCTTTTCAACCGAGCCCGACCTCTCATTATATTCACGGGCTTCACCTATTTTCCTTTTGAGCCCAACATTCAGCTAGAATTTTGTAACAATATAAATAGCAAAAGAATAGCAGGAAAAAGAAAAAATATGAAAATAAACCAGATACCCACGCTCCTATGCTGCCAAAACGATCAAAATAGATATGTCATCTTTGAGTTTGGAGAAAGAAATTACGAAGCCTGAAGATTTCGTATACCAATGCAGTGGCGGAGCTAGGATTCCAAAGTTGGGTATTCCCATTGCCAAACAAAAGGTCCATACCAAAAGCACCACAAGAAATGTTCATAAGTACCGATAATTAACGGTACATGTCGTTCACATCTTATATATCCATGAAATGAAGGGAAAATGCAAAATACTCAAAAGATAATTAAAATGTGGCTTTTAGAATGGATTTGAGAAGTTTGCAGACAACATCCTGTCTTTCTTGCTTCTTTATTTGAACCAGCGTAACAGCAAGGATTGTGACTAGGATTTTCAGACTGGAGAGGCATTCGACATTCAATCATTTCGACATCCAATCAAGGGAGCCAGGGCCCGTAGTGCTCACAAGACACCAGTTGCGCTCGCTATTACTGTGTTGCATCACCGGCCGCTCCTCCTACGAGCTGCGATGGTCGAAGTGTCGGGCTGCCAACCTACGTGGTTGGCGTCGACCTCCCCGTGCCCTACTAGCGACGAGCCATAGCCCACAACGCTGATGCACAAGCTGCCGCCAATTCGCCACGACTCTGTCCGGCGTCCGCCTCCTGTCGCTCGGTTGCGGCACGCCGCTAGGGTCCAGGATTTGGAGGATTTTGATTTTGATTTCGCTGATCGGGGAGAATGGGGAAGGAACGACTGAACGAGGATGTCAAAGGCCGAGGCCGAGTCGCCCCGACGGGCAGCGTGCAGTGAGATAGAGAGGGGAGGTGGGGTCAGCCGATGGAGCATGGCCTGTGTCTGTGGATTTTGGGCTAGACTGGTGGGAGGAGTGGAGGGAGGGATAGGCCTGACTTCTCTCGGTTGGTTGTTGGGCTGCCTGAGAACTCAAGAAACAAAGATTTAGGCTCCATAAAACTTGTATATATGTATAAGCTTATAGTTGATTTGTCACGAAAAATGTTGGGTATTCCTGGGAATACCTATACATCCATGTAGCTCTGCACCTATACCAATGGTCTCATGCTGATGTCATAGTCACTAGCTTTCATGGCATGCACATAGGCTGCATCCTGCCAAGGGTCTGCCGGCCCACCAACCCTATCTGGCTTTCAGTAGCTAGATAGTTACTTGACTTCTAGATGCTTTAAGATCCGTGCGCGAGCTAAGACCGTCTGATCCCTTTTCTCCTCTTCCTCTCCTCTTCCTCCTCTCCGTCGTGCGCCGCCGATGCCTCCCGTGCCGCCAAAGAGTCGAGTCCGGAGGAGCGAGTGGGAGGTGGAGGAAGCGGCTGGCGGCGAGGTCACCGCCAGCTAGGGTGGTGGTCGAGGTCGGCGGGGTTAGGGTTTCTGGATTTCCGGCGACGGGGCTCCAATGGCCGGGCGCTACAGAGGAGGAGGTCGGCGGCGGTGGCGGCCCGGCGGTGGTGGCGGTTCGTCTGGTGGCGGAGGCGAGATGGCGCGGGAGCGACGCCAGCCGGACGGGGCCGGATATCCGATGGCCGATGGCCAGCAGCCCGGCCGTTAGGTTAGGAAGGGTAGGGCGGGTAGGCGGCGCGGTGGCTGCAGCTGCCGGCCGGGACAACAGCGGAAATGGTGGGGGTGGAGCTCGCTGGGGAAGATGATGGGGAGAGGAAGATGGGCCGGATGCACCGCCGGTCCTTGAACTTGGCTCGGGGTGTTATCCCGATCCCCAAACTTTCAAAATGCATATTTAGATCCTTAAACTTACTAATTGTATCACCGAAATTACAGGGCTATTTTGCCGAGTTCCTTAGAGAGAGTTGTAAGGTTCAAATCACAGTTGTTTAAGGATTTAAATTAAAAGTTATATAATTTATTCAAATAAAAATATATATACGCACAAAAATAATTCATACCGATTTACTTGTACAAATATATTCAATTACAGAAGATCTGTATAGAAAAATTGTAAAACAAAAAACTTATATGATGAAATTTGTAAATGATAGAAAATAAAAAATTAAAGTTTGGAGGAAATATTGGCAAAGAAAATATTCGGCATAAAGTTCTGAAATAAAATTTTATTTTTTTGAAAATATAAGAGTAGAGCAGAAAATTTTAAAAATAAAATTTGGATCCATATGTAATCTCCATATAAGTTGAACACTTTCACTTTATAATTTTAAAATAATAATTTAGACTTCACGTAATTTGATTAGCAAGTTTGAAGATCTAAATAAGCATTTTGAAAGTTTAAGAATCGGAACAATACTTTAAGCCAAATTTGAGAACAGACCTGCATTTTACTCTCTGGCTTGCAGAAGCTGGAGCCCCCGCCGGCCCAGCCCGTCGTTACGTGTGGTACGCGTGCCGAGGTCAGCAAGTAGCCAGGATCAAAGACACGGCCCACAGCAGCCCCAGCATGGCCCGAAGCAGTCCGCCGTTTCCAGCTCCGCTTGGTCCGGTAAACCTATACGGCTTCCGGTAGTTCTTTTTTTTATTACGTGGCTTCTGGTGCTGGAGATCCGTGCAAACAATTATATACGTCCGACTATCCTCTTCATCACTTGCGCAGCTGCCCTGTTCGTTCGTCGCCTCCCCGTCTCCTGGCTGCTGCTGGGTGTCCGCCGCCGCCGCCATGTGCTGCTGCTGGGCTTCCCGCCTCCTGGCTGCTGTTGCTGGGCGTCCGCAGCGGCTGCTGCCTGCTGCCCCGTGCTCCCGTGTGCGCGGCTGCCGCAACGTGGCGCCGCCGCCGCCGCCTGCTGCCTCATGCTGCCGCGTAGCACGCCGCCGCCACCCACCGCATGCGTCGCGCTTGCTGGCGCCGCCGCACATGGGCCCAGCAGCCTCCGCCGCCGGAGAAAAAGCTATGAACAATTTATTTTTTAAAGAAAATCTTGATCTAGATTTTGGTAAATGTTGAATTATTTTTTAAGGATGTTGAGGTAATTCGTAAAAAATATTGAATGTAGTATTTTTCAAAATATTGATATATATATTTGTGAAAAATTGTTGAATCTACTATTTTTACATGTTGATCTATTTTTCAGAAAATGTTGAATTTAATCTTTTGAATTGTTAAATTTAGATGTCTAATTTCGATCTAATAGGCTTAATAGGCTTTAAAGCTATAATGTTTACGAGCTTCCACAAGTTTTATAGGAGCGCCAAACGTATGCCGGCAAAAGCACGCTCAAGGCACAGCGGTGTCGGCAGCGGCCGGGCCCACTGGCCAGCGGCGCAAGGCGCGGGACTGGTCACGTTCGACCCCACATGCACGATGAAAAATCATCACGGGAAGAAAACTTCAAACAAGTCCATCGCTCCAAATGAGATGATTTTAGTTTTTTTAAAAAATGAGATGATTTTGAATCCAGAGTTCTGTGCCATGATACCCGTACTTTGACATTTCAATTTAATACAACCTTGATTCCACATGCTTGACTACGTGAACACACCTTGATTCAAGTTTGCATCGGGATCAGCCGTGCAATCAAGCACGAGCCATGAAAGCCACCACACGATCCATCAGCTCCTCGGCGGCCGCCGTCCCCGGCTGCCGGAGGTGGAAGACGTGGTCCTCCCCCGGGGTGTCCTCCAGCTCGGCCTCGCCGCGCCACCCGCTGGCCAGCAGCGCCGCGTGGTACGCCCGCCCCTTTGGCGCCAGGAAGTCCTCCCCCGCCACGGCCACCAGCACGCGCGCGACCGGCAGCAGCGCCAGCGACGGCGCCCCCGCGGACGTCGGGGACAGCCGCGGGTCGTCCATCCGGGCGTCGGGATTCCCGGTCATGAACCGCCACTCGCGGCGGATGCGCTCCTCCAGCTCGGGCCCCATGGCGCCCGACGCGTCCCAGAAGTAGGGGTGCACCAGCAGCACGCCCCGGATCGCCGGGCGCCCCTCGGCGCCGGCGCGCATGGCGACGTTGTGCGCGATGTTGGCGCCCGCGCTGTCCCCGGCCAGGAACACGCGTGAGGGGTCCCCGTGCTCGGCCAGCCACGGCTCCGGCTCCGAGCCCCCGGACGGCGCGGCGCCGCAGGCGGCGGCGACGGCCCACGCGAGCGCCGCCCACGAGTCGTCGTAGGCCGCGGGGAGCCGGTGCTCCGGCACGCGGCGGTAGTCCACGGACACCGCGACGGCGCCGGCGCGCGCGGCGAGGGCGTTGAGGTAGCGGTGGTACGGGACGGAGTCGGCCGACTCGACCATGAAGCCGCCGCCGTGGAAGTACACGACGATGGGCAGCTTGGCGCCGGCGCCGGCCGCTGGCGGCAGGTACAGGCGGACGGAGACGCCGGTGGCGGGGTCGATGGTGACGTCCTTGGAGACCACGCCGGTGGCAGCGTCGTGGGGGGAGGCCGGGACCGTGTCGTTGTCGATGAGGCGCTCGACGCGGCCGCTCTTGTAGAGGCGGATGAACGGCAGGAGCTCGATGGCGACCTCGTCGGCGGCAGCGTCGCGGGAAGCCATCCGGTTGCTGTCTGTGAGCGGACTTGGGGATGGTAGACCAGAGATGGCTCCCACGGAGAAATGCCGTGTCCGTTCTGGCCTCTATAGGTTTATCCTTTTATAACTGAAGCTTGCGCGGTGCGCTTCAATTTTAGAAAAATACAGCAGCCTAGCTGTAGTCCGAAAAACATGTATCCTACAACAATGACATTGATGAAGTACTGAAAGTCAGAGCTGCTTACCTGCTAGCAGTTGGACCAAATATAAGAAGTCCACATCCAGTCTAGTCCAACTTAAAGGGAAGAAAATCCGATCCAATCTAATCCAGTCCACTTGCTAAAAGTTCAAGGTGCATTCAGTTATCCAGTTAACTAAGAGCATCTCCAACCATAAGTCCTATATTTGGATCCTATAATTTGTATTAGGGATATATTTAATGTATTTAGGGTAAAGAAAAGCTTATATTCCAACAACGGGGTCTCAAATCATGCCATTTACAACTAATTGGGGAAAGATTGGAGCGGAGGCATTGGGAAAAGAAGTCTTTGTCAGTTAGATTTCGTGGCAAAAGGGAGATAGGACCTAACCAATTGAGTTCTATATCTAGGACCTGGGAGACTGAGTCCTAAATTGATTTGCCAGCTTTTTGTAAAATAGAACTCCTGTTAGAGGCTATTTTTTTCTTTTAAACCCTATATTTCAAGATAGGATCCAATTTAGGATCTCCAATCCTATTGGAGATGCTCTAACACCCCTAACAAAATCTCTATCCTAAAGATATAAAGGCTCTTGAAAATTTGAAAATGCTCTAACAAACGTCCGAATCGAATGTGAGAGAACCCATTCATTTTTTTTCTATTTTGGAAGGAGAACATCTCTGCTTCTATTAAAGTAAATTAGATTACAAAAGGATTGGCCTGGGGAGAATGAATCATGAACAAATTCGCTGTAAATTCATGGAAGTGAATAATGAACACATGATGCTGTAAATTCAGTTCTTCGGAAAACGCAACTTGGAAAGCTTGTCAGAATGTCAGGTGTTTGAAGTTTGAACAACCATTTGAACGTGATGTACAAATCGCACAAATGAGCGCGTTTCTTTGATTTCTTTGGCAGTAATGAACGAATGATCTCCAGTTTCGTAGCATGCCACTTGCATGGGTAGTAGAATTTTAATCAAGATTATCAATGATTCTAATGTACTTGTCCGTTCTGTGAGTTTTCATTTTCTCAACCACGAGTTTTCATTTTTCACAACCTCCCTCGCTTTCAGGCCAAATATTGTGATGTCATCGCCAAGGGTCGTCAGATTCAGCGCAGGCTGCACAATCCGGAGCCTACGAAAAGCTGGAAGCGATGGAGGGGAACGCGAAGCCGATCAGCGATTGGATACACCTGATGCACCTCTGAGCGGCGCGTTCCCGGTCGTGGGAGCCCGGTGCAGAGGTTACTTTGGCTCTTCTTGAAAGCAGAGTAGGAGGCCATGGCGGCGAGGAAGATGAAGAAGGGAGCAACAAGACTGAAGACCTAGAGGAAGGAGACTTGGGTAGAAATCAGGAATGATTTCAGAGCCTAGCAAAGCCTGTCAGGCGTTGATCAGACCAGTGTAACTGTATGTAAAGAATATTTTTCCTCCAAATCAGTTTGTAATCAGGATGCGCCATTGCGTTGTACTTCTTATACTTTTTTTAATACTTCTTATACTGGTATTATTGTAGAGAAACTTGAAAGTTCTATCGAATAATTATATCGCAATAATTATACTGTAAAACAGCACAGCATGTCGTTGGACATGGATCCTCTGCGGTACTTCACCTGCAGTTAGATCACTAACATGCGGGTCTGATCTCACACGTCAGTGACAGAGAAGTACTACGGAGGAATCCCATCCGTTGTGGTCTGTACATTCTTTGTGGCTTGCTCCAATTTTGGAAACGCAAATCGAATTTCAGACGAAACTATCAATAGATTTAAGAGGACAAATAGGTTCAGATTTAATAACCAAGGATAAACACACAATCGCAATGTTCAATTTCAGGAAACCACGAGAACAGACGACATCCACAGATCATCGTGCCCATAAAAAAAAGAAGAAAAAAATCAAACAGGACGAGCAGGGAAAGGTTGCACGCTGCAACTTCGCAGCAAGGCTGAACCATCGAAAATTTCAGATTCAGGCAATGTAAAACACAAATTTGCAAAGGATGAGCATCGAAAAAAAAGAAGAAATAATCCACAAGAACACGAGCAGGAAGCACAGATGGATGCCTTTTGATCTTCTGCTTAAGATGCTTTAAATCTTCCCTGTATCTTACATCTTTCCTCTCAAACTCTTTAAACTGATCCTTGCAGGCCTTCATGTTATTCGCAAGGTCCTAAAGACACAAAAGAACAAACAAAATAGAGGCACCTTCTGGTAGGAAATAACACGTTTTTCAAACCTTCAAATACCTCTTGCCTTTTGACACGTTAATTATAAATAGACTCCATTTCTCTTTAAGTTTGAGAGCTCTGTTGAATCTTCTCCATGATTATAACTAATATGCATATTCAGAGGCAAACTATCAACAAGTTTAAATTTCACCAGGGATAAACAAAATCAGATTTAACGAATGATAAACAAATTCAGATTTAACCAAGGATAAACACTCAATTTCGCAATCCATCAGAGCTGCAGGAAACCCACAAGAACAGCCGAACAGGCAACATGCATAGATTCCAGTAACTAGCTAGGCATGTCATTTGCCTCGAAATTCATGACAGATCATCATCACCCATCCAAGAAACTCAGCAGGAGGATTATGGAAGGTTGCAAGCTGCAACTTTGCAGAAAGTCTGAACCATCAGCAAGTTCAGATTTAGCCAAAGCCAAACACAAATTCGCACAGGATGAGCAATGCAATAATCCACAAGAACACAAGAACAGGAAGCACAGATAGATGCCGATCGGTAACTGCATATACCATTTCCACCAGAAGTTCATAACAAGGTCATCAGTGATCATCACCATCCAAGAAGCTAAACTCTGCAGGACGAACAGAAAGGTAAACAGGGCCGCCTCAGACATCAGGCACGAGACAACAACAGCACCAAAAAGAAACGTCTCCCTCTCGTTCGCAACATCTCTTCATCAGTAATGACTACTCCACTAAACTACTACTAGTGCACTGCAACTACGATATCGACTGCAACTATGAGACTTGAGACCTAAACGGGCCGATTCGATCCCCACCCCTACTCGACCTTGATCTGGAACACGTCCTTGCGCTCCTCGGCCTTGATCTTGGGAACGGTCACCTTGAGCACGCCGTTGTTCATCTCTGCCTTGATCTGGTCCATCTTGAAGGCCTCTGCGGGGAGCTGGAAGCGGCGGGTGTACAGCGCCGGGCCCTTGCGGTCCTCGGGATCCTTGTCGCCCTCGCCCTTGATCACCAGGATGTTCTTCTCCGCGGACACCTTGACGTGCTCCTTCCCCAGCCCCGGCATCGCCACCTTCAGCTGCACCGCGTCGTCGTCCTCCTTCGACACCCACCACCCGTGCCCGGAGAGGCCGGTCCCGGACGCCGCACCGCCGTGCTCCGTCAGCGCCAGCAGCTCGAGCAGCTTGGACGGCTCGCCGAACAGGTCCAGGGCGCCTGCAGGAAGAACCCCCAAATCATCAGTACTCGCCGCTCGGTCTCACTTCGCCGGGTTAGAGCAAACAAGCGGGAAGGGACGGGCCAACACGAGGCGGTACGGTACCTGTGGAGAAGCGCTTGGGGACGGAGAGGTCGAGCGCGAGGCGGCCGTCGACGGTGTCCTTGCCGCTGGGCTTCTCGGAGGTGTCGTCGTCGCCGCCGCCCTGGGTGTTGAGGAGGCGGAGGGCGGAGGCGACGGGCTTCTCGAACGCGGACGGCGCGGCGGGGAGCTCCTTGAGGTAGTTGGCCAGCGGGGCCCCGTTGACGACGGCGGCGGAAGCCATGGATGGATCTCCCTCTCTCTCTTCGCTCCCCTCCTCTCTCGGGATTGGGGTTTTGAATTTGGATTCTAGCGGAGCGCGCTGCGAGGAGTGCCTTGACAGCGACGGAAATGGGTGCGGGGGTTTAAAAGCTGGAGATTTCTTGGGGGAGGGGATGGCCAAGGGGCATCGACGGTTCCAGTGCGCCGGGCCCCCTGCTTTGCGATTCGTGCGCACTCGCGAGGGGTAACGGCCCCGGGCCATATGCCTTGGCCGCTACTCTGGTGGACACCACCGAGTTTCTTGGCGGAGGGGATGATGGCAAGGACACGCCCACGCCGCTGAGCCGCTCCAATGGAGGACATGCTCCACCGATTGGGGACGCTAGTGAGTCGCTGAAACGTGGGGCCACCCACCGCATTCTCGGTGGGCCTCCCAAGAGCCAAGGCCCAAGGCATATTGGACACCGAATTCGTGCACACACTCTGCGCGAGTGCGCGTCACACACACAAGTAATCTCGTGCTCCCGTCTGCGGTAGACACTTCACTCAGTTTTCAGTACAATAGCTGCGAATCCTGTGATCACGATTGGTTGATGCGTACACAGTGCAAGACATCTCCGGCAAACTATGTCGGAGGTGTGTCGGTATCTTACCACGCTTAACGAGGTATATCCTCGAGTTAGTGAGTTACCACCACGCTTAATGAGGTATATCCTCGAGTTAGTAAGTTTATAGGTAGAGTATTATCAAGATTAGAAATTTGAAGGTGCAAGAAATATAAAGTTTAGATAAATTCAGACCGCTAAGAACGTAATACTCTACGTCATATATGTAGTTTGTGTTGTCTTAGATGTTGATCAGGTGATCTTGTTGATTCCTCCATGAGGCACGAGTTGTCCCTCATGGTCCCGTTCGAGGAGAATCCCTACCCACCCTTATATAGTCCATAAACTCATAACCAAATACGAGCTTAGGATTCCTCCCCGAGTAATACTCGGGTACTTTCCTTCTGTCCCGACTAGTTCTACTAGTTACAATAGATATGTAGACCATATCCCATCTTCTATCATATATATATATATGTACGCTGTATACGCAGTCCTGTAGCCCGGATCCTAACAGTGTGGACGCAGTTCCGTGGCCCGGGTATAACAGTGTGTGAGACAAAGGTGTGTACCGTGACACGTGGGACCCAATGCAAACAAGTGTGTGAAGCCACAGAGAGAGTTTAAGTTTAATAAAAAAAAAGAGTATTAGAGTTGTGATAGAGAACCAAACACCCACCTAAGAAATTGTGGTATAGCAAGTTCTGCGTACCATCCAAAACACACAAAAAAAAAAGCACCTAAGGTACTGTTAAATAATTAGATGAACTCGATTTTAAGAAAATGGCTTCCCATTTTTACCTTCCCCCCTTTCAAATTACACAAGACATGAAAACCTCCATGATCGACCAGCTCGTGGCAGCGAAAGCAGTTACAGAATATTGCTATCAGATTTAGGGGAAATAAAGTATGGGGCAGCGAAACAAGAGAATTTACTTAACTCGTGTAATTTCTTGAGTAAGCCGCCAGCATAACCAAAATATCTACCACCCAGCTGAGACTAACTTCAGCTATCAAGTAGACTAACCTAAATACTAGTAGTACTAAAGAATGAAATGAAAAAAAATGGTTTTCTGAGCTCGCGAAAAATGTATGGGATTCAGTTGGGGGACTGGAAATGAGCTCCTGTGGCCACTAGGCAGGCAGCTCATGCACTGAAAACACCAGACATCCATGGCACAACTACAGGGGCAGTCGGATGAGAATCTCTGTACGGCTCAGAGTACCGGTCTTTGAAGTTTAATTTAGGGTGGTCAGCCTGAAAAACAAACCAATACAGGCGAAATTACTAGTCAGGTAGAACAAGGTTCATTCTCATAATAACGTACATATGAACAGGATATCACTATTTTAATGACTGAATAAGATCAAACATAAAAAAATGAAGCTTCATTTGTAAGGAAGATTGGAAGAGTTCAACAAGAACAGCATCTCACTATTAAGTAACAAAAGAGATTTTATCCAGTAATAAAGGACCTTAATCAAAATTCTTCACATGATCAAAACAGAAGTCATAAATATTATAATTTCAGACCGTCATGCACAAACATTTCATCACCATGTATAAAATGGAAAGAGAATCAACTTCTGTGTTGTATGCATACTGTAAGTATCATCTAACGTGCAACTAGTTGTGTCATATAGATATTTCAGTACTAACTATAAGATCGAAGGAGTGTGTTTTATCAAGTAAAAGAAAAAACTGAACACCAGGCCACCATAATCGTGCAGGTTGTACTTGCAGTGCCTACTCTTTCCACTGCCCAAAACCGTGATAACCAACTTAGAGGCAGTCATTATGCTTTAAGATGTATACGTGACTGTATATATGCCCAGTAACCAGGGGTGGAGGCAGGGCTGGTGCTGCAGACAGACCATTACCAACAAACACCTGCCAGTAACTACAGCTTCATGTGTCCTAGCATTGTTAATAAAACATAAACCAATACCTTTACATCATATATGTAAAGGACATAACACAACTTGGAATTGACATTCCAGGAAACAAGGACAATTTGGTTAATGCTAAACTAACATTAACAACTGTGTGCAGAGACTAGACTTAGGCCCATTGTTTTAATAGTTAAATACTAAAATGTACATAGAGGTGACAAGAGGAAATACCTGTTTCAACCAGCATTCTTGATGTTTGTGTTCATATTTGTCTGGCGAGTAGCATCCAAACTCAGATGGACAGTAAACCCAAATATTGCACTTCAAAGCTCCTGGCTTAGCCCTCTTAGCCTGATCTATACAAGCTTGACAGCAATCTGCAGCATTTTCTTTGTGGTGTGTTAAGCCCCATCTAACAGCGGTGCCACCATAATCAGTATGCAGTTCAGCATTGCATTCAGGGGGCAAAGGTGGACCAGGTACTATCTCTTCTTCTGCAACATTAGCACCAATCAAGAACCATTATTCAAATGCCTCTTGGAGCAATGGAAAAAGTTATCGCACAATTTGGTAACCATTTGTGATCCATAAGACATAATCAACAACGCTAGCAACATGAACAGTGTAAAGGAAATAACCTTCTTGTTCATTCTCTGGCTTGTCATCATGTTCAATATGATAGACAGTGGTAGGTATCCAAAGACCAATATCCTCCAATAGCATTCGCCAATTAAAATCCAAGGCTCGCTTTAACATTCCTAAATTTCACATCATAGGGCATTACAGATGATAAAAGAAAACACCTAAAACGAGTATAAATATGTTATCATACTATCATAGTAATTTCAAGCAAGCTCACATACTTGATTCATCACTGGAGAGGCCAAAATTTGATAAATTCTGAGTAGATGAACTTCTGATATACTTAAGCTTCTCAACACGCCATGATTCCATAGCTTCTGGTATATATTAGAAAAATGGAAAGAAAAGGTTCAATTTTAGTTAGTAAATATATAAAATAAATCATCAACACTACATATATTTGATCTTGCAATTAATAAGTAAGCAGGGCATACTTTTACAGATTAAACGCACAAGTGCACAACCAGTAAACAATTTCAGATTTGTCTAATGTTCTAATCGATAAAGCGTTATCTCTTTTTTTAATAAAAAGGACTCACCTATAACCTTAAAAAGGAACTAAGTGTGAAATCATATGACAGCAGTAATAGCTAAGTTTCCTAAACTACCAGTATCTCATGGCACTACCATGTCATTATTTTCTCAACACGAGATGAGTTCATATCTTACAATAAACCCCTTGTAGAAAAAGAAAGGAAATTGAACTTTGGCTTGTCCTGTTGACTACTTGAATGCATGCCAATCAATTAGGTTTGAGATATCAAACAACACTTATAGAAAAAAATCCAGTGAGGACAAGAAGACACATAAAAGAAGGAACACATCAATAGCATGTCCATGAAATGATGAAAAAGTAATCAGGCGAGGTAAGCTGAAAGAACCCAAAAGATAGCTTTTGGCCCAACCTTTCGAAAGGGTACCGCAGAAATGATATAGCCCACTGTTTTCAAAAGTATGGATGCAATCCACACTGTTTGGTGTTAAATTACTGAAACAAGTAGAAGGGAAATCAAGAAACATGAAAATTGTAGAAGTAAAGAAAGGACTTATATTATGTTCTTTATCTAATAATAAACACAATGATCAACTCTAAGATTCATCTTACTGCATCTTTCAGAACCAAGAGCTAGTAGATGTGAGCCTAACAAAGCTCCAGATTAGTTAATGGCACAATTGGCCAGATGCGATCAGGTTGGTCAACCAAAGCAACATGACCCCCAAACCATAGAGCAGCACGACATTCCAACCGCAGTACTAAAAGGGTAGTGCAGCCACCCAGATGCACCGAGCAATAATTCCAATTTGGTAGCAAGTCAACTAAATAAGACCGAACTACAAGTAGTACCAAATCAAACAACGGCAAAAAAAAAAAATACAGACCTCGTTGTTCGGTGGTATTGCGATTCTCCCCCAAATCACGCAGCCTCTGCAAAATCTCACGCGAAACTTTCTGCTTCAGCTCGAGCGGCAGCTCCTTCCGCCTCTTCTCTTCCCTCGCAAATGCCTTGCGCAGCTTCTTCACCTTCGCGCACACCCAAACCAAAAGGCTTCAGATCACCACTACAACAGAACACCTGAACAAACTGAACCCCAGGCATAAAAGCTCGGCTGCAGAACAGGCCATACCGCTTCAATGAGCTCGGCGGGCTCGGCGGCGCGGCGAATCCGGATCGACTCCTCCACCCACCTCACCTGCTCCCTGGAATACTTCGCCTCCCCGCCTGAAACCACAGGCACGAACCCAACCGCCTGATTAATTTGATCGAAAGCTCGAAACGACCAGAAGAGCCAACAGTGAGCTGAGGAAACGTGGCGTACGCTTGGTTGCAGAGGCGAAGGTGCCGGGCGCGTAGAGCGCGCGGGCCACGAGCAGCGCGGCGGCGAGGTTGCCCAGGCAGACGGCGACGGCGACGCGCCGGCAGGTGCACCACCTCGCCGCAGCGGCCGTGCGGCCACGGAGCGCCGGCGCCGGCGCCAGGCCCCTCACCATGGCTCCGCAGCCATGCTGGAGCGGCGCCGCAGAGGCCGGGTGAGCTCCGCGCCCGCGCTAGGGTTCCGCGCGCCGGAGTCCCCCGCCGTCGAGCGAGGAGCTGTAGTCACACTGCGGCAGGGAGCCACGGAAGCAGCGCGCGCTCACGGGAGGAATGTGCTCGATGACTGCGTGCGCGTGCGCGTGCCGCCGCAGGCGCCGGCGCCTTCTGGGGCTCGGGAGGCGTCTTGGACGGTATCGTGACCGGGAGGGGCGGGGAGCCGGTGACCCGACTCGCTAGGCCTGCTCGCCGACGGGTGGGTCCGACAGGAAACTGAGCTGCGGGCCCCACGGATCTTCGTCGCTACCGGACTCACGGAGTGGAGGCGCTGGCCCACACGATAGGTTACGGACTTACGGTTCGTAGGATGATGATGGGGATTAACCAGAAGAGGCCGCGTGTTTAGAACTGCAGGTTGGTGGGATTAGTCATTGTTTAGCGTAGGATCTGCGGTTGGCTGGCACGTTACAAGAGAGAATCAGGCATGCTGGAATGTCTTACGGTAGAATTGTTTAGATAGTAGTAGGCTAATGATTAGTAGCATAGTTGTCACTGCGTCAGAAGCCATCTTCTTATGAAGCTGTACCTCCTCATGGCTCGTGCGCAGTCTAGTACTCTGCAATTTCGGATGTCAGAGGAAGTGGGTTCTTCACTGGGGAAGAAGATCATGGACAGGTATCAGCTAAGCAAGGTTTGAATTATTATAGTTAAATCATTGTGCATGAAAACTGAAAAGCATGCCAGCGAAGTGTGGCAGCGACAACGCTCTTTAGCTGGGGAAAACGCAGTCCTCCGGCCGACCGCGTCCTGATTTCTAATTCCAAGCCAAGCACTTTGTGGGAAAAACTCAGTAGTTTTCATGCTTTTTTTCGAGATCAGCTCCAAACAATTCATAGCTTTTCTTTTGTGGGAGCAGATAGAGAAATACGTTGGCCCATGTATGAATCCCTTCGGTTATCCCACAGGCCGAGTTTTGGCCCGCTTTCCCGCATGCACAGCAGTCGGCGCCAGGCAACTTTCATCCCGTTTTAGCCCACCTAGCACGGCCTCGTTTGCCAACGCAGTAGCAGACAACAGATACAATCATACAAAGGAGCATGAACGCCGTACAGAATTTGCCCTTTGCTGGAACATAACCAAAGCCGTTCAGGAAAAAAAACAAACCTTCAGTGTAAGGCCCCGTTCGGTTTCCTCGGAACGGGCCGTTCCGGGGCTCATTCCGGGTGGTTTGGAGCGGTCCGTTTCAAAACCAAGCCCACGATAAAATCACTGTTCGTTTTGGTCCGACCCGGAACAGGCCAGAACGAACTTTCCACCCTCTCCATGGCCCGGAACGCAGCCACTAGTCTGACCCTCCGGCTCGGATCCAGGCCAGGATCAAGTGAAGGGATAGAATTCACTGATTCCTGCCCTAAAACCGTTTCTGGCCTGGAACGGTTACGTTGCTACCGAACGAGGCCTAAGGCGGATGCGCGCCGAGCCTTACGGAACGGACGGCTCCGTCCGAGTTTCTTGAGATGCCAAACAGATCGCAGATCGGCAGGTCCAATGTTTCTGGACAGAGAAACTGAGAACGCCTAGTGCAGCGTTTCCCCTCCAGAGTGTAAATTCGATGCTTTTGACACTTGATTTCTGGCTATCTGTTTCTTGTCAGTAGTGGAAAACCCAGAGTAGACCACAAGTACCTAGCTGCAAGGTAGTTGAGCGCACACTATTTATATTTGCTAAACAAGTAAACAACATCAAGCCTTCATTTCCATAGGTACTACCAGCAGGTAGCTCCTGCTCTCCTGCTGTGCAATTTCACACCCAACTACCTTTAGAGTTGTGTATCCCTCTTCCGAACATAATGTGCAAATTCATCCTGGGACCTGGGTTGAGCAGCTCGACGCCCAGGCTTGAGCGATCAGCTCTGTGGAAAAGGAAGGGGACAGACATAACACACACACTTCAAACAAAACATAATTCAATCCTGGCAAATTACTCAAACCGCACTTTAGGATGCGCAGATTGCCCGAGTAGTTCAGCTGGTTAGCATGCACTCGACATGCTAAATCAGAGTGTGAAGCCAACCTGTGTGACTGTATCATATGTGCCGTTGACATATTAACATAGCTGATCTAGCATCAATGCAATCCTGAGCCAGTACACGAAGCACACGGTACAACTCAAACGCCATAGCAGCTTAACAGAAGCAGGATGGAAGTAAATGACCTTCGGGCGATCTGAAACATGAACAAGTTTAAAGTCTCAAAAAACAGTGTCTCGAGGTAGCAACAATTTCAGCCAGCTCGCTGCAAATCCGGTGCGGCATTTCCACAAACACGTCGCACGCGCTGCCACGGGTTGCGAGTCCGCTGGCGGCAGAACGCACGCGAAGCCCTCACGGCTGAGCAGACAAAGACATCATCATGGAACAAGAAGGCGGGGGGCGAAGGGTTCTGGGGGGCGGGGGGGGGTGGCGGGCAAGGGACCTACTGGTCCTCCGCCGCGGCGGTGGCCGGGGCGGGGTGTGCGGCGAAGATGCGGCGGAGGTGGGACGCGAGGGCGCCGGACGCGTCGGCGTCGGCTTCGCGGCGGAGCGCGTCCTGGAGGCGGCGCATGCGGAGGGAGAGGTCGTCGCGCTCGCGGCGGAGGTCGGCGGCGTCGTCGGCGAGGTCGCGGAGGCGGTGCTTCTGGCCCAGGGACCGCAGGCTCATCATGAAGATGCCCGCCATCAGGAACAGCTGCACGAACCCGTCTTTCCGCTTTCTCGCGTTCGCCAGCAGCCCCAGCGGGCGCCGGCCCCCGAAGCCGTCGCCGCTGACGTCCGCCATCTTCGCCTCCGGGGATGGACTCCGGACTCCGATGGGCTTTGGGGAGTCGTGGCGCCGCAGGTGGGGAGAAGAGGGCTCGGAATGGATTCTTTTAGTTTTGGGGTGCTGTATGCATATTTGCATCGTTCTCGGCCACCGGGCTTACTGGGCCGGGAAGATGCCCCATTTCTGGGCCTCGTGGCCTATGGACTGTACAATGGCCTTTTGGACGTTGTAAAAAACGCTAAACCCATCTCTCTCACGCGAACAGCCAAACACAATGACGGTTGCTCAAAAAAACAAAAAAAAAAAAGTTGAAACATAGACACTAGACATTCTTTCTTATAGAGAAGGTGCTCCCATGAATCGCCTAGGGTCCTGTGTTCTCCCCCACGAAGAGCCACGCAAAGGTCTTCTCATCTCGCATTCCTGAACCTTGCCGCAGCCGCAGGCGGGGCCGCACGAGGTTGTAGCCCAGCCGTCGCTCAATGCGACAAGGATCAGTCGAGCACGCAGACTCGCACAGCGGCAGAGCTCAGAATCGTGTCGCTAATAAGCGATGGGTGAGCCCAGGCACACCGAACCTTCAACTGTTGAGCTGTGCATGGTCGGCGGACAAGTTAGAAAACAAACTTTGTTGCGGCAAGGCTTGGAATGTCCTATACATGCACGTCGATGTGGCCTAGAGTAGCAGTGTAGAGCACTCAAAGCATTGTGCTACACTACTCGTCGCTCGTGTATTCATTGAGAGCACGCACTATCTTCTGCGCGTTGTTAATGAAGCGCGGTTAGGCCAAGCATGTTTGGAGGCAGGAAGAGGAAGTTGCCATCTCTAAAAACTAAACTGTACATCTCCCGTAGCTATCTCCCATGGAATATCTGCGAGGTTCAATTCCCAACTTGGCAACCCGTGTGCTTCATTCATCCGGCGTTCCGGCGCTGGGACCTGGTCGAGGCGATGATGCGGCTTGCTGTGGCTCGTTGCTGCGCGAGGGCGCCAGACAGCGAACTGACCCCGGGACGTCGAAACTGTACTGCTCCCCACCGACCGCAGGGCAGTGCGACCCCGTCCCCGCAAGCTAGCCGCCGGGCCCTCTTCCTAAGCCGCCGGCTCTGCAACAACGGACACGAGCTAGCCGGGTCGCCAATGGCCAGCCGCACCGGACGAGCTGGGAGATCGATCCTGCCAGGCGCCGTAACTTGCAGCGGCATGGAGCATGTCCTTTATTTCCGCCCCTCTCTTTGTCCTACTGCGTTTGGCCTCTTCCTCCCAGTGCCAGCACACGCGCTGCCCTTGGCACCTGCTCGATCAGTTGCTCTGCTCCCTCCTCCCATCCATTGCATCTTTCGTGCTCGCAGCTCTCGACTCCTCTCTTCCTTCTCCAAACAGTTCCCGACGAGTAGAGAATTAAGCATCGGATCGGATGCTCCTCACGTGTGGATGCTATCGGTTATTCTACTCGGCCGGTTTACTCTTCAACATTGGCTAAGTACCTTTCATCTTCGCCTGGAACCCCTGCTCCAATCACGGCCCCGGTTCGTCGGATAACACTGGCCGGCGCTTATCCGTGTTTACCGAAGCTTAATTTAGTGGGCTCCAGACAGGAACCTTTATTTGTCTCACCTGTGACATCAGAAAACTGATCAGAAGCACGGACCGTCACATGCTAATGGTTCTCTCTTCCAGAAGTACTACTGCCAATCTGCAGCTGTCAGGCAGGATAACTATTCTTGGATTGGATCCAGCCAATGCCTGCTTGAAACATGATGTGTTCTGCTCAGCTAGCTTGACGTCATTTGATCCCATGGAGCAGGAGCATGCAGAGAGGACGAAGATAAATGTTTTGTTAATGCAACCGGTAGATGACATGCGTTCTACCTTATCCTGGAGGGTTATCTTTGTTGCAGGCTGGCTAGCTAGCATCTTCCTCAAGGGCTGGATCAACGTCAACCCATGCTTATCCATTGTTCGTCGGTACAGCTAGCTGCATAAGCCGCTGCAGCTGCACAACTAACCCTGTAGGCCCACATGTCAGCCTCTAGCTGGAGCCTTGCTTGCTCCCTCGGCAACTGCAGCCGCACCTAGCGCAGCAGCAGCAGCAACCTGAACCAAAATGAGAATTTTTGAACGAACTTGGTAGATCCTCCGATCCGAGAAACTAAAAGAAAAACATCGAGGAAGACAGCGACAAGGAACTTTTCCCCTCACAAAGTCACAGTGGCGGTACACCCTCAATCGACGGCGAGAGGCAACATCTTCGTCAACCTCCGCGCATGGAAGTTTCTTCGGGGCAAAAGTCGCTTGGAATTTTGCTCCGGAACAAGTATCGATCACGAGCAATGCCCGATGCTTACAAGAAGCTCGCCCCGCCCAGATTTGTTTGCATTGGTCGATGATTTGGCCATCCAGGTGACTACGAGCGAGGACCATCACGGTCACGTGCACGCATGCACGTCGCGCTGCCCGGCAATCCGCTAGGCCAAGGGAGGCCACGTACGCACGCAGGCAGGCAGCGTTTGATCCCCGACGCCGCATGGTTGGTGATGATTGGTGGCGCGGCGCGCGCGCCTCTCCTCGGGTACCCTCCTCCCGCCGCGGCGGGTGTCGAGGGCCGTCCGCATGCATGCGCTCCACTTGGCCGCGGCGGCCGGAGTTAACTGCATCCAACAAGCTCCAACAAACCGCCGGGGCGACGACGCGACCCGCTCGTGCATGCCTGCCTGCCTGCCCATGCAGCCAGCCACGCTACGCGCCACCAGGCGGATCGCGGCGGGCGCTACCGCCACGCACGCGCCTACCCGGGCAACGGGCAACGGGCTACGGCCAGTGTACCCGCCGGGCGGCAGACCCGTGGCGACACGTACGTACGCGCGCATGCGGGGCGGTTGTACGTGTGCGTGATCAATGCGCGGATCCTTCTGATGCAGAGTCATGTGACGGCCCCGCCGGCTCGTACGTGCAGGCTGGCCGGCCGGCGGCGTCGCCGTCGACGCGCGGTCGCGTGCGCATCGGCCCGACCGGCTTTGGGCAACAAGACGTGAGAGTACTTGCAGGTTCACGGTTAGTATATGCTTGGTTACCGCGGTAGGGTAATTAACTAGCTGGTCCTATAAAAAAAAATAGCTGGGTCAGTACAGCCACGGCTGATGGTGGGCCGCAGGCCAGAAAGAAATCACTGTGAGCAGCTTGATGAGTGGGCTCGCACGTGCACGCTGCTCGTAATAACGTCGCAGCGGGGAGGCACGGAAACGAAACGGCCAGCGCGAGGCCGCACGGTTGCGACGGTGCACGCACGTGGCGGCATTTACTCCCGACCCACGCGTGAGCCATGTCACCACGTACGCCACGCGCGCACGCCCATGCCGCCGCCACGCTCGCCCGGCCCGCCTGACACACCGATCGAGCTTTGAATTCGAAATCCGGAAGCCCCAACCGTCCGATCCCGCAATCATGACGTCCTGCCTCGCCGGAAACGTCACGGAACGGAGAGAGAGAGAGAGAGAGAGAGAGAGAGAGAGAGAGAGAGAGAGAGAGAGAGAGCGGCCCTGCGCCGTGCCGTTGCCCCAACGGCCGCGGCGGGCCCCTCCCGGTCGGGTAACGGCGCGCGGGGCTCGGGCGCGCACCCATAGCCGTCGGATCCGGATCTGACCTCTGACCGGCCCCTCGCCCGTTATTCCTACGACCACGCGGTCAGCCAGCACCGGAGGCGGCCGCCTCCCCGTGGGCCGTGGCTGGAAAGATAAAAAGGAGGGTGTCCCGTGCCGTGCGTGCGCGAGGGGAAGGGAACTTGGGAAGGAAGGGAGCAGCAGGCAAGCGTCCAAACTCTCGAAAGCGCAGCCGCGCCTTCGCTTCCCTTTGGTTCGCCCCTGATGGGGAAGTACATGAGGAAGCGCGCGGGGCGGGCGCCGGCCGCGGAGCTCGCGCAGGTGGTGGCCGGCGTCCGGACGCGGTCCCGCTCGTCCGCGGCCTCACTCGCTGGTGCCGCCTCGGCGGCGGCACCGGCGCCCAAGAGGCCGAGGAAGCAGGCGGCAGCGCGCGCGGAGGTGGCGGAGGTGGGGGCTGGCTGTGGCAACGGCGGCTGCGCGTCGTCGGAGGAGGCAGGGTGCTACCTGCAGCTGCGGAGCAGGAGGCTGTTCATGGCCGCCGCGGCCGAGGCGCGGTGCCCGGTGCCGGCGGAGGAGAAGGCGGCGGCGGCGGTCGCCGAGATCTCGTCGAGGTGCTCCAGCACGGCGTCGTCGGTGGACGTCGTCGTCGTGGCGGCGGCTTGGGAGAGGACCGGTGGCGCAGCCGAGGTGGGCCGGGGGCGGGAACCCTAGCTAGCTACTAGAATTCGCAATTGTTCAAGCTGCTCTTGCCTGCTTCTGGCGCTGAATTATGCGTTCTCATCGTGGTCACTTCGACTTGGTACAGGCACGCGAGGACCGTGACGTGGAGAGCGCCGTCAGAGACTCGGCCGGGTGCGACCGCGAGAGGTGAGTTCGCCGGAATTCTGCTTGAGGTACGAGCTACGAGCTGTGAGCTGGTGCCACGAATTTCCTCACGGTTTTGTTCTGATGTCGCAATTCAGAAGGGAGGCGACGCCGTCGAGCCGGCCACCGGTGGGTCTCAGCGACGAGGAGTCGAGTCAGGCCCAGGCGGCGGACGAGCACAGGCACCGCCACCGGGGGCCTTCTTCGGCCGCTGCGACAACCGCGGTGGCTTGCCGAGCTAGGACGCCACCGGCCGCGGAAGAGATCGAGGAGTTCTTCGCGGCCGCGGAGAAGGCCGTGGCCGAGCGCTTCGCAGCCAAGTAAGTGCAGGAAGGAATTCACATTCCGTCGGTCGTCGTCACCGTCGTCAAGACTCAGGACACTAGGACCGCCGAGGTCGCTAACTCCGGGCTCTCCTCCTCCTCCACCGCAGGTACAACTTCGACGTCGCCCGCGGCCTGCCGCTCGACGCCGGCGGCCGGTTCGAGTGGACCACGGTCGCCAGCGGCTGATCGATAACGTACACGCCGTCCGGAAAAGAAAAAAGAGCGAAAAGCGGGGCGGGAGCCGAAAAAGCGTCGGCGGCGCAGAAAGCGAGAGACCCCGCCGCGCGCCGTGGGACGAAACGGAAGAGATCGGACGCCGCTGGCTCCAAAGAGGAAACAGTGCAGAGGACACAGCCGAGCAGAGCGACACCAGCAAAAGACACGAGCGTTTCCGCGTGGGCACCGGGCAGCAGCCGAGTAGCGTCAGCTCCTGTCTAGTAGTCTATCTCCATCCGACTTGGATTCTGCTATCCAAAATTCTTCGTATTTCCAGCCGCTGGGATTTCTGCAGAGCCCGCTGCGATACTGTGGCTGGCGTGTTAAGTGTAGCTCCTGTTCCTGTTTCCGGTTGGTGTCATCGGGACAGCCGGCATTCAATGTACAGTACTGCGGCTGCAGCTGCAGCTGCGACAGTTAACCACCGCCACCTCTGAATTGTTTTTGCTGACAGCACCTCACACGGTCTCCTGTTCCATTTCGTACCAACTCCTGTTGCCTCTCCGTCGTCGCTCGTCAGCATCGTCCACCCTTCAGCTCGTGTCCTGACTTCTCTCGAGCTCTCTCACACGTACAGATCTCCGTCGCTTGGCTTGCCAGCGATGTGATGAAGCTGCTGCTAGATCTGCGCGCGGTGTCACCGCCTGCTTCTTCATTCTTCTCTGATCCTTGGGCCATGGCGTGCCGTGGAGAGAAGGTTCGGTGAGGGCCGGCCGGGCCGATCCATGGACCTGCCGCCGCCGACGCGCGCCCGCGCAATGGAAGCTGCCATCCCCTGGCCCCTGGTCCCTGCAGCGTGCATGTGCGGGGGTTGCCCCGTAGGCGGCCTTGTTTTGTACGGAGTGCAGAGACGCTTTATCTCCGGCTTTCGTTCGTGTCGTTGTTCACTGCTCGCTTAATCTGCTCCCTTCTGGATCTATCTACTAATGTACTACAGTTCGTGACTTGGGCTTCTTCGGCCTACTACCGTTTGGCTGCATGGAACCCTGCACACGCGGTCCATCATCAGATCCTAAAACGCTGACGCGCGACCGCGTGCTAGCTGCAGACAAGAAGCGACAGCGAAAGCCCGGCGTGTCTTGGGTACTTCGGTTGCGTACCACACGATCGATTGGAGGCAGAAGGAGACTGCGTGCTACGGGTGGCGTGTCAGCGCGCGCGAGGGACGGGGAGCACGGGCATCTCGTGGCTCCCCTAGTTGGTGCGAGGCCCAAGCCGGCATCCGCGGAACCAGAGGGGGGTCGCACGTGGAGCGGCGGAGGAGGATCAGAGGACTGTGTGGATCGTGCAACAGAGGATGCGCATGAGGCGGTTCGAGTGAAAAAACCGTAAGCACCTGGCGGCGGCGGCGGCGGCAACTCGGCCTGGGGAAAATTTGCGCCGGCCGGCGAGGAGGCAGGCGGCGAGGATCCCGAGGGCGCTGAACTGAACATTCCCGCTGCCGCGGCGCGCGAGCTAGACGGCGAGAGCCGCGTGCGAGGCAGGTTTTCAGCGCCCCGAGGGCGAGCGTGCGGTGGCGCTGAAACTGTGACTCTTGCCGGGGCCAGCTATCCATGCATCCTCGGCCCGGCCGTGCCGAAATGATTCCTCCTCCCCTTGTCCCGGCGCACGAGCTCCCTCCGTCCCGCGTAATCCGCCGCCCGCCACGGCGGTGGTGGAGTGCACTCCTCCACCCACCGTGATTTTTCTTCTCAGGCTGACTTGACTTCTCCAGGAACGTGCTGCTCTCGGATGAATCTGAGCTCCTGGTTTCTGCAAAAATAAAGAGAGAGAGTTCACGTCCATGAAGGCACCCTTTTTTTTTTTGGCGGGGCCATGAAGGCACTTCGAGAACGGCACAAAAGGGCCAATTTTCATCTGCATAAAAATTCAGACGACGAGGTTGCCCAACTGTTCGATGCTACGGGCCCGGCCCAGTTGACAACCAGGCGAGTCAAATCAGAGGAGGCTTTGAGGCTTATGGGCCCAATATAATGGACCTATTTATTGATCCGTACACGCAGTACGCCTGGATTCTCACTGAAACTCTCGAGGTTGCAGCAGACTCGGAACCTTGCAAAGCTGGAAGTGATCGAGCCTCAGGGCTCAGGCGATTAAACACGAGTAAGTAGGTTTAAAACTTGTAGTACACTCGCCAAGAAGAAAAAACGCTTTTAGTACAGGGAAAGGTACGTGAAGCTAGCGTTTCCCTCAGGCCTCAGGAGTTCAGAGAGCCACGTGCAGGGCGCAGCGCGAGAAGCCGAAAACGAAAGAGAAACAACGCGACGAGCTGCGGAGATAAGCCTCAGGGAGCGTGCCGAACTTCAGATGCTCTGCCAGGCACTTCCTTCCTATACATGCCCCCAGGTCGTTGTACCTCGCAAACAGACGAATGCTAGAGGAACTCCGAGTTGGCACGCACGGGCCCTCCCCCGAGTGCTCTGTAGAACAACCAACCGTGCCCCCGAACCCGAAGCGTAAAAAGCTGAAGGCGACGCGTACACTGTCGGCGTCACCGGCCTCAGATCGCTAACCAAACGGCAATGGTTGCACAGGTGACACTGAGCTCAGGCCGTTCTGTTTCGAGCTGGTGTCAGCAATGGATCCAGGACCTGTGTATGAACGGGTTTCTGGCGTGAGCCTTGCGGTGCGATCTCGAACCACGTACGGCACGACATTTTTTGCTTAAACTTTTTTTTATGTGTCTGCACGGTGTATTAGGCCAGTCTCAGTACGAGTGTCGGGGGAGTTTTATAACATGCCACATAGGCAAATAATTTATAAAAAAAGAAGAATAGAGTTTTACGACGATGAAACTTGGTATACATAGTTACCAAGAGTTATGAAATTAGATGAAACTCCATTAAGAGAATTTGAGTTTCATTAATACACATTTATCAACAATTAAATGTGATAGTTTATCTATAAAACTGTGTAATGAAGCTGTGCATTAAGGGAATAGTTTTATTCTAGTATCAACTCAAGCTGACATAGCCGTGTTGGTAACTGTACACGTACGTGCGAGGACTGAGCTATTAATGTTCGTACCCCGTCGCTTGAATTGTTAAGCATACCGGGACACGTGTGGCATTTGCTTCCCGGCTTACGCCTAAAGGATTGGCGTGAATTCAGAAGCAAGCACGCACCGCATGGGCAGGAGCTGAATAATGGCGTCGCGAATGCGTGTGGAATTTTCCCGGAGCTGACGCGCGACCAGCTCTGGTCGATACCTCGCACGAAGAACGGACCACGAGATACTTGGATATGGTCCGCCATGCATCTGCACGTGCGGTCACGGTAACAGCTTCGGAGTAGGGTTCGAGGTTTATAAGAACGCCAAGTTGGAGAGGTGGCAAGTCCATCTATGTTAGCATGTAGCAATTTCGTCCCCTTGCTCTCGGTTTTCTGCGTGGACTTGGATTTCGCCGTGGTTACCTTGCACCAACTCTTTGGATTTTTCTTCTGAAAGAAGCCATCGATAGTTTCCAGGTTGCACAAAATCAAAGAAAATTTTACACACATTCATCTTCTCGAGGAATAAAATCAACCAGCTGTAGAAAAGGTAAACGGTCAAACTTGGCTGAATCGTATCCACGTGACGGGGCACCGTTACGTGCTTGTGTTTATCCCCTATGTTTATCCTAAGCCCCCCCGCGGGTTAGCGTTGACCACCGGGCACTCGAATTTTCCCCTCGCATGGCGCACAAGCAAACCTCCGAAAAGCCGATCGATATCAATCCCACCGAGTAAAAGCAGACACGGAAAAATAAAAATCGGCGACGAACCAGACGCCGAAGCGAGCAAGCGACCCACCCCGTTCCCATCCCCGTCTCCTCCTCCCCCTCTCCAACCTCCCCTCCATCGCCACCAGAAGGGGAGTGGGGACAGCGCAGACCCTTGCTCCGATTCCCCTCTCCTCGGCGGAAGTAGCAGAGCGGGCGCTGCGGCGGGCGGGCGGAGGCCATGTGGCCCGGCTGCGGCGGGCGGTTCTACTGGGCGCCGGGATCGGCGCCGCGGGGGCAGGCGAGGGGCGTCGCGGTGGTCTTCGCGTGGGTGTGGAGCGACGAGGCGCAGCTGCGGCCGTTCGTCGAGCTCTACGCCTCGCTCGGGTGGCGCTGCCTCGTCTGCCACCCCGACCTCGTCGCGCTGTGAGTGCCGCCGCTCCCCCTCTCGCGCGCACTTCCTTCGCTTCCGCTAGTGGGTTCGATGCGGCCGCGCCGTGACTCGTTTGGACTTGCGGAGGCGCCCTGTTGTAAGCTCTATAGCATCTGTCGTGGGCTGTCCGTGCGGTTATATCTGCGCTTAGGTCTGATTTCAGAGATCGCTTGCTAGTTTGTGTCCGCTGAATTCGTGAGGCAGGACGATTCAGGTTTAGCCGCTTGTGATAAATTGCGGGGAGCGGATTGGCTGGGCATGGCACCTACTTGAGCTGTGTTCGAGTTTGGTCACTCCCTTCTGAATGGTTCATCACTGGATGTTCATTATCCTAGTATTAGGGTGGATGTATCTGTGCAATTTCTACTCTATCATGGCTTGTATAGGATTCATGTATGTTAGTTAGATTTCCTGTTTGGAGTTCTATTAGGCTAGGATGTTTTAGTTAGGTTAGTGATATAGGATGGTAAAATGCTTTGATTCTGGTAACTAGGGGTTCGTTTGGAAGCTGGTCCCAAACGTCCAAGCCAAAGAGTCAGCTGCGGCCAAACTTTGGCGGCCGATTCGGCCGCCCACGATTTGGCCGTCCAGGGGCATGAAAATGTACTACAGGAGTCGGGCCGAACCAAATTGGGGCCATCAGCCAAACACAGCTGTTGCCCACAGTCAAAGGCCAAATTTTGGCCGGGCTACTTGGGGCCAGCATCCAAACGCCTCCTAGGTAGCTTCAAGGTTGGTGTTTTAGTTAGGTTAGTGATTATGCGATGGTAAAATGCTTTGATTGTGCTAACTAGATAGCTTCAAGAGTTCAAGGTTGGCATAATTGTCGGGGACCATTTTTAAGAAGTAAAGCGATTTACATCCATACAGAATTTATCTTTCCTTTGGTTAAGTTTTAGGTTTTTGTTGAGCTTCAGCCAAGTCCTTAGTAGTGATTCAACGTGTTCCTTATGCATCTTTCATCTTATCCTTTGACAATATATGTCTGGATTTAATATGTAGTGAATCCATCCGAATGTTTTGTTGCTTGAACAACGTGCAGCTGGAAGCTTTGTAGTTTTTTTAGCCAGTTTAAACACAGGGGAACAAGTTTTATTGAAGAGCGCTAGCATGCTAATTGTCAAATCTGATAAGCATTGAAGTTACTGAGACTATATTTGCATCATTTTGTTCACTAGCAGTGCTGGACAATTATTCATCAGGGCCTTTTTTAGCAATAATACATTGGATAGGGCGCTTTTTCATGTCTTAGTAAAGTTGCTTTCTTTGCACCTTACTTCTAGTCTTAATACATACATGTTGGAGTGTAATATTTCAGTGGGGTTGTGTGCACGTTTGGGTCCCTTTATAAATCTGGTTATGGTACTGTACTAATTCCTTTCTTCTTCCAGATATCTCTCTGAGAAAGCAACATCACTGGCAACTGGTGTCATTAATGAGCTGGTTAAGGTAAGTGTTTTTTTCTCTTCCTTATCATTGTGCTCACAAATACCACGCTATACATGAAGTGGACAAATGTCTGTTCTAGTGTGAAGTCACTGCATATTTTTTGGGTTTTTTAGCCAGTAACAGTAGTGCACTATGCCTTTTTCTGCATTCACACTGTTGTGTTATGCACTTGGCAATGCCTCTTTTAACTCCTAGTTGTAATTTGACTCAACTATTGCTTACACAGAAAATTTTCTAGGTGCCGAAACCCCTAGAATGTAAACTTGTTATAATTTACATGTATGATTCTTATCTTATTATGTTACATTGCTTTGTACTACCCTTCAATGCTTCTGTCTCTGGCTCTAGGTGACCTTACCGCTGACTGAGAACTGAGCTGCTTGCATGTTTTCTTTGATATACTTCTGATATTGCTGGAAGATTGTTTAAGTTATTGGGAAACGGGAGTCCTGAATTCATAAAATCCTCATTCTGCTTGATTGCTTTTCCACTAGGTAATTTTTCCCCAAAATAACGTGGAATACTGGTGTTTCAGGAACTGAAAGTGAAGCCTTTGCCAACTGTTCTTGCTTCCTTTTCTGGTGGCTCTAAGGGATGCATGTACAAGGTTATTCAGGTGCATGCGTTATAGCTAAACATTTTAATGGTTTGATTGTAACCGCTGTTTTCAAATACAATCATTCGACACCATCTGTCCTTTTTAGGAAACCGAAAAATCGTTTCTGACCGTTGAATTGACTGAACTTCTTGGACCTTTCAGTTACTAGATGGAAGATGCGAAGGAGATGCAACCACGGTATGCTATGCCTTTATTCTCCTTTCCTTGAATTCTACATGCATTTATTAAGGAATGAATCAATCACAGCCTGTGATTGATTCATTCCTTAATAACATTTCTATCAATTACAAGTACGCAAGGATATTGGAAGCTGTGAAGAAATTGTACTTGAATTGCTTTCAAGACTTGTGTGGAAACTAATGTGTGTCAACTGTCATATGGATTAGGTACTGCTAGGTGATATTTTATTCCAGTTGTGTGTTGTGGCAGTTTATCATTTGTTTGAATATGTTGAATGCTTGATTCATCCTTCATCAGTTATACTGATACCCTTCCATAAATGATCTCTCTATACCTTGTGGTTTGTGTCTTCAACTTGTATGTACTGTTGTGTTCATGATTTGTGTCAGCATTAAGTATCGATTTTGCACCATCATCGTTGTATTTCTCAGTTTTCATCGTGAACCTGTCTTGAGATAAAATATTCAGTCTGTATGTTTGACTCGTCGTTTCAGTTTAAAATAGTTTCATTTATATCTAATATACGTGTGGTTCAACATTTTGTGGACACTAGCTGTTTGGATTTTGGGCCACTGCTCAGGATTCTTGGCTAAAAAGAGTTTCTTGGCATAAAATTTTCATGGTGCAGAAGGACTACCGGTTAGTGAGAAACTGCATCTGCGGGCAAATTTATGACTCTAGCCCAGTAGATTTTACCAGCGATGTGGGCACCCAGTTTCTCCAAAAGCCTGCTGTTGGAGATTCATCTCAGTCATCTATATTACATTCCTGGATGGCAAAGGCTCTGGCATCTGGCATGGATACTCTCTTCCCAAGCAGAATTGAGGCTCAGCGTGCAGAGTACTGGCACACACTATACTCATCAGCAGTAAGTTAGGTTTTATCTGTGATATTTGGCATATACCATTTTCAGCATCCATATGATATTCTTGTTTACTGTCTATGCAGGGATTGGGTCCTGTTCTTATATTTTGCTCAGAAGATGATAATCTCGCTCCAAGCCATGTTATATGTGGTTTTGCGAGGCGTCTGATTGAACTAGGCACAGATGTTAAACTTATGAAATGGAGTGATTCCCAACATGTTGGTATGTTTTTGTCTCATCTCCACTGTTGTCGATAAAGAGCTCAGGATACAAGTATGTTATTTGTAACTTGAAATTTGAACCAATGCAGCTTCTTCCAGAACCTGTCATTATTCCCACATATTATATCCTCAGTACATCTAATTGAGACAAATACAAGTCCCATATTTACCACATGCATGAACAATTAACACTTGAACTTAATAATTTATTTATACTCAATTTTGTTATAATGTCGACTTCAACCATATGTCCACAGACCTGGATTGGGGAGGTTATCGATACGAGAATGGTAGAGGAGAATGAATGATTCCTTACTAATTTCTTGGGACACACAGAATATTTAATATGGAAGTTTACTCATAGATGTCACGGAAAGGGAAAATGGGAGGGAGATTTGCATGCATGCCCTGTGGCTTTACACATTAATGGTTGCATTATAATCCTAGGGCGCAACATTGTAAATCATCTGAGGTCAACTCGGAGCCTCAACTTCTCTGCTGTGAGACATATCAAATTGCTTTTCCTGATTACTTGCAGGTCATTACAATTCACATGAAGCTGAATACAGGACAGCTGTAAATGATATGCTGAACAAAGCTCTCATTACCTTCTGCCACCGAAGCCAGCTGTATGACTCAAATATGGCCGGTGATAAGGAATACAAGATAGCGCACTCAGTCTGCAGTCTACACAATGCGGCAGCCAATTCAAATGAGAGCTTAAGAAGGGTTGCTAACAGTCCTAGTGATCACTTCTTCCTGCCAAGTTCGAAGAATCATGATGAATCTAGCGAATCAGGTTCTCTGATTGAGGAGCAGAGGCGCCAATTGTCCCATCCACCCAGCATGGAGCCTAAAGGAGTCCTTGGCCAGATCCTGTTTGATGTTTGTGTTCCAAAGAATGTTGAAGGATGGGACATCAAGCCGACAGTATTCCCAAATGGAAGGCCAACATTTGCTTCAGCCAGGCAACTTGGTCCTTTCAATCCCATCAAGTACTTCAGACGTTCAAGACTATAGTTTGTTGCAGGAGTTGAGAATTTTGTGTATATAACGGAGGCAAGGTGTGTCTAATGATAACTCTGAGCAAGATTTCACCTATGTAAGTTTCCCTTGAATTGTTTCTATTTTGCTTTTGCACCACTTGGTGAGAGGAATGTACATATGCTTTGTATATCATATGAGTATGTATTAGAAATGAGATCGTGGACATAGGTTCTAGGTGGGTTGTAAGGTGCATACTAACAGTGCATAGCGAAGGGAATGCATTATTACGCCCTTGTAGTTTCCTCTTTAGTTTTCGTGTTCATCAAATCTAATTATCTGAAAATATTTTTCTCCTTCATTTTACCAACCATAGTTGCTGTTAGCTTCTTACTTCTTTTTTTTTTTCGCTTTGTGCCTTTGGATTGTTTCTTTGACCACTGCTTTCTGTCTAGTGCTGTTACTGACTATTTCTGTTTCGCCTCATAGATATTGCTATCTGAGTAACAATCCAAAGATGCCTGTGAAGACGTTTGTATGCCTGCGTTCGCTTTTTTACTGTTGAAAAAACTACCAGTGTTTGGATACTTTCTGAAGCTCCTTCCTCACCCGTTTCCTCAAATTATTGGATTTGCATGGGACTAAATGCTTGTTCAATTGATAGAGATGGGTCATCTAGCACACGTGCCCACCTTGAACTCGAACCCAAACATCCACATTTTCTTACAAGCTGGATCTGTTATATCTTTTATCCCTTCCAAAAATGTGTGCATGGGCATTCCTTAACAATTCAGACCTAGTACTACTCTTTAGAGTTTATGGACCGTGTTATGGTCTATGGAAGGGAAAAGTCTAATTTACACTCTCGAATTATTGTAAAAGTCCGATTTTCAACCTTTAAATACAAAACTGAAACCGGAAAAGATAGACCATTCAACTGTCAAAACAGGACCGGAAAAGATAGACCATTCAACTGTCAAAATCGGGCAAATTTGGTTCTTAGAGTGGTTTCGAAGGTGGTTTTGTATTTTTTAAATTTTTCTAAAAAATTCTAATTAGATCTAAAAAATCAAAACTAATTCATTTTGAATCAGAAAAATATGAAATTAGTACCAAAATTTTTGTAAAGATGTAACCTATCTATTATTGTTCTATTTGAATCTTATTTATTAAAAATAATAGGCATAACTATAATCAATCAAATACTATGAATATAAAAAAATTGGATAATAACAAACAAGTATAGTGCCAATAGATAGGTTATATTTTTAGAAAATTTTTTGATACCCATTTTATATATTTTTGATTTAAAATGAATTACTTATAAATTTTTTAGTTTAAATTTGAATATTTTTAATTTTTACAAAATGGAAAACAACCTTCGAAACCACTCAAAGATCCAAATTTTCCCGGTTTCAACAGTTGGATGGCCTCTTGAAGGTTGAAAAACAGACTTTTACGATAATTCGAGAGTGTAAATCAGATTTTTTTCCTCAATGGAATGATCTCCCAGGGAAGTTTTATTGCAATGCTCGCGAAGTAATGGTAGCACAATTTTTTTTGGACATCTGAAGCATCCAAATGAGGAACGGCAGTCGTCATGCTTAGGTCTATCTGGTGGGAGCCCAAGGGAATTTCTAGAAATAGCTTGCAGAGTTGCAGACGCATCAACCAATGCATCTCTGTAGTCTGTGCTCGCTTTTTCCTCCATATCCTTTTGTCAAAGTTGTCTTGTACTGATGTTGCGAAGCCGTAAGACGATATCGAGAATCATATCTACTTTTGAAAATGTAAAATTCTCCAGGAGCATTCACCTTGATCCGGCCTTGCGGGGACGGGAAGCTGGATCTAAACTTTTTGGACTTCGGTGATTTCAAGCTTCTTGTTGGATGTTCCCCGAAGAAAAATAAAGCGAAAATAGTTTTGCTTTATTTTCAGCATGTTCCAATTTCCTGGACAGATGGAATACGAACTTCTGGGCTGGCCAGCGTTGGCAGCACATTGGCATGGGTGCTCTTTGCCTCTTCCTGAAATCTGAACCATCAGTCATCAGACGTTTTCAGACCACGTTTCTGTAGTCTGTACTCGGTCAGACAGTCACAAAGTGAACTCCTGACGCGTCCATATTTCGACGGTGACAGATGGAGATACAGTAACATGTACTACTGCTGTACATTTTACTGCATGTGTTTAACATTGTGCCGCTACCCAGGTAGAGAACCTGTTGATGTGCTCTACAAGCATAAACAACTGACACTTGCGGAACAGATTGTTCGAGTCCACGAATGCCTGCGAAAGCCTGCCAGAAGAATCTGATTCCCCATTAATCAATGATTTTTGCCGCGTCTTTGGAACAAAGAATCTTGGAGTTCAGAGGCTTTTATAGGATCAATTCCGGAGCTTTTCTTAAACAATCTCCATCCCTTTTCCCAAAATACAGTAATTTTTTTTTGTCGTGGGCGCACGTACACGGTACACCAGTGAATATTTTGTGGAAGCACGGAAAGGAAAAGCAGAGGTCCATCAGAGAGCTAGGTGTAGATCACGATAAGCATTATCATTACTCAGGGGAAATCTGATGGCCAAATGGGCACTGAAGATTGCACCCATTGGCGGACGGAAAGGATATCTTAGTCAGTCAATCCAAACTGTCACTTACAGTTTTTTGAATATATAAAATCAAAGGAATATATTAATACAATTTTATACGAAAACAATATATAGTCTCATGTAATAATATTTCTCTAAAAAAATACAACTGAAGATGATCACATACATGTGCCCGTCAGAAACTAGAACTAGACTAGACTAGAAATTTCCAGCAGCGAAGGAAAAGCGTGAAACAATGTCATGTTGCGACTCGACATGTTAGAAGGAGCATCTTGCCACACTTTTACAAGTCATTGACAAGTGGGATTAAAATAACAGCAGAAGAATCTTGCCACAACTGTGGCTGCACACCAAACAGGTACCTAAGTTGGTCAAACCTGCCCAACTTTAGGCGTGGCAGACAGTGGCAAGTTAGGTAGGAAACCAAACAGCCCCTTAGGTGCCAGAGCTGCTACAATTGCTTTAGCAGGAAGGGGAGCCTACTATTTTTATCTAATAATAGTGAACGCATACTGTCATTGACTAGATTGATAGATCTTAAGATTGATGAAATTATCGTAGGTGTTATAGTCGATGAACACACGGTTTACCAATGAAAGAATAATTAAACGTGGGTGGGTGTTAACATGCTGAAAGTTTTAATACGTGAATATGCAATACATTCCACGGTCACATCTATTTTCTAGCTTGTTGCTATGTGCTGTCTGGTCCGTTTCTGAGATCGCGTCTATGTTAGGTGGTCATGACAGAATTCGTCTCCAAGCACAGCTGACAATCCGTGAGGGCATACAAGTTTGCATGATCTATCACTTTCTGAAGACCTTTGGCCCATCATCAGCTCATGGCTACCGGATGTACAGGTAGTGCTTTGTACCTAGCTGATTTTGGCCATCCGATCCGAAAACTGTGTGCTTGCACTTTGCCAAAAATTAAGATGCACCTGCTTTGCTAATAGCTGGATGTGAACCAAACAACCTCAGAGTAGTGTAGTACTTGCTACAATTTTATCCAGTATATTTGGATTCTCGAAGTTTGATCGTTCAACCTCTTTGCCGCTTCCATTTCGATAATATGATGGTACGGCATGTATCCTACCCTAAACAATGCATGATACGTATGGTGTGCAGAAGAACGCAGCAACTTTTAAGCTGCACCAAGGATTATTCCCTTTGAAAAATAAAGCCCAAATTAAAGGCAAGCTAGCAGCATCAACCAGTAGTATAGCCACTACTGGTCGCTCCATCATTTTCTCAAATTCACCTAAGAAATATCAAGCTGCCTAATTAGATCACTCTCAATGCATAATGCATATTTTCATTGCACAGTTATTAAAACTGAAAATTTAATTACCGAGCCGGATAAGTGTCATGAGAATGAAATTTCTCTCTAATCTCCTTAAACTTTTTCTTTTTTCTCATAATGGTCCTATCATGTTAGAAAATTTGCTGGTGTCGTATAAAATTTAATGTCCATAAAATTTTTATAAAACCTCTACTGAGACTGGCTTTAATGTCCAACACGGCCAGCCAAACGCGTGCGTCCGTGGAAAACGTGCGGTAACCACGCCGTAAAAACCCTAGCGCGTCGTGCACGGCCTCCTGACCCGGGTATATATAGGAACCCTGCAACGCTTCTTGCTATATCCTCACCACTTCACTCATCAGTCGCCTTCTTCCTCACTCACCAAACCCAGCCAAGCGAATTAAGCTGCGGTGATAGCTAGGCAAGCGGCGGCCGGCGTGAGGGATCGGATCCATGGCGTTCATGCGGTACCGCGCGCTGCCGCAGGGGGAGCCGACGGTGGAGGAGTTCCGGGCGTGGCTGGCGCAGTTCGACGCCGACCGCGACGGCCGGATCAGCCGGGATGAGCTGCAGCAGGCGCTGCGGAGCCTCAACGTGTGGTTCGCGTGGTGGAAGGCGAGGGACGGGGTGCGCGCCGCAGACGCCAACGGCGACGGCGGCGTGGCCGGGGACGACGAGGTCGCCCGGCTCTTCGCCTTCGCGCAGAGGCACCTCAATGTCAAGATCACCCAACTCGGGTACTACTGAGCGCTGACCTCAGGCGACGGCGATCGGCGGCGACGTGAGTGTACTTGTGTGGATGGATGTTGTTACTTCTTTATTTGTTTCTTTTTCTTGGACCCTGGTGGATGCCTTGTTCAATTGTTATAAATGGTGTACGGATCTTTTTGCTTTTGGCAAATGTTTTGTGTGGTAACCGTGTTGACACGATTGTACACTTGTATGTACTCGTTTTTCCAGCTTCCAGCATCAGAACTTTGGTGAGAGGAATGGTTACAATGCAAACATGCATGTGGCATGCCTCTGCCGTGTTCTCGTATGTTTATCCAAGCGTTCCAGCTGTGGGGATTGGTGTCCTGAAAAAAGATCACTGACTATAGATTCGATAACGATATAAGCACGGGGTTAAACACTTAATCAACATCTGGAAAGCACAGACTGAAGCAATATTAAGCATACATATTCTAATGATTTTTACATTTAAATAGTTGAGGATAATTGTAGAAAGTTTTAAAGGAGGGGCCATATTGCCTTTGGTCTCCAAGAAGCTTCACACGTGTATGTAATCGACAGAAACCTCATCCGTAGTAGCTCCTAACTCTCATCGATCCATACCGGTTTTTGAACCGGCACTACGAAAGCGGCACAGATAACAACCGAGTATAAAACCGTGATGGCGCTGATCACTTGCTGGCATGGACACTACATCCATACTAGCGCTAATTATCGGTCAGTATAAATATTAATATATCCCTATGGTGCTAATTCTTAAGGATTGCATAATTATTCCTGACAGAAAAAAAATGCAGAAATTTACACTACAATTCACTTTACATTCACAGGTCATCTCAAGTTTACCGCTACGTCATTGCCACATCGCACTACAATTTATCATTCACAAGTTAATTCAACTATACAAGGTAGAAACGGTTTATGCCTCGATTCATCAAGGTGATTCCTATCTTGAATATATGCAAAGAAGGGTTCCTAATCAAGTAGAAGCGCTCACAACAATGATCAAAAATCATCAAACAAAAGAGCTGCTACTTGTAGAGGAACCCTATTATACAAAGGAACCTGGTACTCATCTTTATGCAAATATAATTAAAAGAATACTTTGAAATCAAAGGTTATAGTTGTGCCTAGAAGGATAGCCTAGAGCACAAGGAACATCATCAATCTCATTGCCAAATATAACTTCAAACATAAAAACGCACAATTTCACCAAATTGATCAAACCTTAACTGAAGTAGAAGAAAAAAAAACGTCTCAATTATCTGACTAAGATATATAAGAATGAATGTACCCAATTTGTGGAGGCTCTTATTAATTAAGGCGATCATTTGTGGCTTAACTCAGAACAAGAACCCATCAGCTCGGCACAACGCACCATGCATGCATGTCCTTTGTTGCACTAACCTTTGTACTTATCATTGGTTGCCATTTTTTCAATGAAAGATAATAGATGCTGATCTTTGCATAGCATACATGTACTAACACTCTCCCATATGAATGTACTCAGGCACAATTCTATATATATGTCGGAAAAAATAAGACCATTTATTAGATATTGAGATTAACAAGGGTCGCCACAAGGTAGTTGTCGATAGCAGACATATACCACCTATCACTAAAAGAATAATTAGCACAATATGACGATATGTGCTTAGCTGGAGACTTGAACCAAAGTGAGCCGATTTCACTACAAGAAACATAGCGAAACAAACTCTGTTATACTCAACACAGACGCTCTTTTGCCGAAAAGTCGTTCCCCTGCTTTGCGAAGCTGGATCTAAACCAAATGACCTTGGTGTACTTGCTACAATCTTATCAAATTCAGTGGATTCTTGGAATTTGATCGTTCAACCGCTTTGCTGCTTCATTTCTAGTGGCTTTGCAGAATGCCGCTACAGTACCAATTATTCCCCATGAGAAAAGCCGAAAAGGTAATAAGCTAGTAAAATCTAAAAGCACTCTAGCCAGAAGCCACTAGCGATCGATCCCATATTTTTCATTTTCACATAACGATCTACGCGATGTTCAACACGGCCAGCCGAACTCCGTGGAAAACGTGCACTCGTGCAGTAGCAACCCAGCCGTAGTAAAAAAGTAAGAAACCCAGGTGCATCTCCTGGACTACCGGTACGGTATAAATTGTAACCGTGCACATCTGCTTGCTGCTCATCACTTCACTAGCTCATCTTCACTCACCAAAGCCAAGCAAAGCAGCTGAGCTTTACGTAGCCAATCGTGAAGCCAAGCGGCGGCCGGCGAGAGGGATCGGATCCATGGCGTTCATGAGGTACCGCGCGCTGCCGCAGGGGGAGCCGACGGTGGAGGAGTTCCGGGCGTGGCTGGCGCAGTTCGACGCCGACCGCGACGGCCGGATCAGCCGGGAGGAGCTCCAGCACGCGCTGCGGAGCCTCAACGTGTGGTTCGCGTGGTGGAAGGCGCGGGGCGGGGTGCGCGCCGCCGACGCCAACGGCGACGGCGGCGTGGCCGGGGACGACGAGGTCGCCCGGCTCTTCGCCTTCGCGCAGAGGCACCTCCACGCCAAGATCGCCCAGCTCGGGTTCTACTGAATGTGCACCGATGATCCGTGAGACGATCGTATCGTCGATGTGATCGAGTCTGTACTTGTGACTACTCCTATATTGTAAGTGTGTGAATGAATTTGGTGTTTGTTACTGCTTGTGCTTTTGCAGTATTTTACAACACAATACTATTCAGTACAACATCTGGGCTGGTATAAGTCCATCAAGTCTGAATAAAGACATGATAAAAAGATCTACGGTGTGCAGAACAAAGTCCATCAAGTCCGGATAAAAACATCTCGACGAAGCGAACAATCGTATATGCTGGACTCTAACCCTTGATTGGTTTGTGACGAGGTGTAGACCGATGCATGATGGAGAGACTCCTGAATTAGAAGAATATCCCTCCCCAAGCAGGCAAGCAGAACAATCGCGTTGGCAATTTCTCTGAAGCTGAACATGCGTCTGTGCCTGCTGAGTACTATGTAGTAGAGTTAGCTACCTTTTCTGTAGGTGCTAGTTCAGAGTCTTTACAACCTGAGTAGCCACTGGCGATTTGCCTCGTGGACCTGTTTAATGGAGCTCCTTTCCATCTATGCCACTAGGAACAATTATCTATCCGTAACCACACAATCTGCAGAATAAATCAGTCTCACGAATTTCGCAGGATCCAGGAGAACCCAAGCAATCCGACTAACCAGTGAATAATGTACAGTCGTACGTGTGGTCACGGCACAAGAAAATTTACAAGAGACTCGTTCCAGCGAAACGTCTGCAGAAAGGAGATCTCGCCCAAAACGGGCACTCTACAGCTCATGTAAGCGAAAAAATTGGCAGTCACACCGCCGGTATACAGTAGGAGGTGCTGAGGGCCGGAGGGAGGACGCACACCAGGTGGGGCCCTGCCGGGTTGCAGCTGATGTTCACCTCGCCCACCTCCGGCAGGCCCAGCTGCGGTGGGTGGACATACCCGGACACCAGCGGGATGCATGTCACCGTGATTTCCATCCTCGAACCTGTGAACAAGAGTGTGGTGTGAAGAATGGTGTTCTTATTTAGAAATTCGAGTTGAAAGTCGGCATTCTTCGTGCAACAGAGTGCTGGACATGGATTGAAACATCTGGTATCATGGTTCAGACCTTGCTCGTTTGACAATGATACATGACCACATTTCCTCCCGGCCACCATCCAGTTCTGCGGGTTTGCGTCAACCTGATAAAGTATTTCGTCCTGCCACACAGTCCAAGTTTAGTTGTAAAGAAAGCTGTGTATATGATTTTTATACTTAAAGCTTACTTATCAACTGCATAAACACTATGGCACGCTGCAACAGGATAATTGACATTATAGGACAGGTAGTACAACAGAGGTGCAAAGTTGAGCAAATAATGTTCTGCAGACTTACGCCAGATATGGTTGCATCCTCCGGGCTTTTCAGTCTTTCAACTCTCCATCTCATATTAACTAACTGCCCAACCCTGAGGCAATCGGTAGAAAATGGAAGGAATCCAACTGCTAGACATGGATCCAGGACAGGTCGCTTCAGTCTGAGTGCAATCTTGAACAAGAGCTCTTCAGAATCACCAGGTTGGACAGGAACTGGAGAATGTGCTCCAGTTGTTCTTTCACCAGATATTCCATACTTGATATTCAGCATGCTGTCTGCATTTTCAACCTCATCCAGATCTGAAAAACATGAAGTCCAAAAGTCAGTACACAGAAAATTGTTCTCCTAAGGGACTTCATCTTTCCTGCAAGTTTATAAGACTTACCTTTTGTGCCACTTAACCGTATTATGAATAGAATTCCAGCTCTGGAAGAAGGAGCAATAACCAGAGGGAATAAACTTGATGCTGGTCGGCCATCTCCCTTGCCCAAGTGCTCAAATCCAGATTGAAGATCTAACTGTACATCCTTTACATGCAGAGTGGCCTTCACTTCAGAGCGCAGTATGACCTAAAAAGGCATAAAAATACTCAGATAAAAAAACTCAAAAATATTGATAATTAGCACTTGAACGTGCATGAATATACAGTATTTGTCATTGCCAGGATTTCTGCTGCTAACAAAATTGAGACATATTATGGTGCCTTTTTTTAACAAGGTCATCAAAAGGCAATATAATTCACATGTCTAACAAACCAACTTATGATGCTACCACAGAAAGACATTATTGTAATATGCTTCAACAATTTTTCAAAAAATGCATAATATCTTTGACAGGAATATATCTTTTTGGCAACAGAACAAACGTGGGAGTTTTGATCAAGTCATTGAGCAAGAAATTTCTGGCCATTCCTCTCATGAATTTAAAAGCTGAAGATATATACTTTGAAGAAGAATGTGTCCCTGATACCTATGCAAGTGGCAAGCCAAGTTGAAGTTAAAATACACTTTTTCAGGCCCCTAAGATGACTACTCCTTACATGCTTTAAACTAACATGTCAGTGTACATGTAATCACTCATGGTTTCCTGTACATGCGCGTCATTAACCATAGTTGCCACAGTACCAGAGACCCACAGGAACCACAAAGCCTGGGCAAAAACCTAGGCAATTAGAAGAAGTTTTATGAAAACTAATGCCGTAGAAAGACCCACAACAATGCCAAACCCATCGAAGAATGCATAATTTTACATGTTCGCAGAGACTCAAATACATATGTCACACACACATGTGCTAGACAGAAGAAAACTGTACCTGTAGAAGTAGGGTTCCATCATTGCACTTGTCTACAACACGTGTGCTTACATGGAATGGGTTAGTGAAATGTACTGCAATGGTCCTGAAATCACAATGGTTAAACTTATTGACTTGCCATATTTAAAAAGCAATGCATTAGAATTGAGAAGAGAAGAGCTACCTTTCGAATACTTGATTATGGAAAACTCCAAATTCAAGCTTGAGAGCAATCATTCTCATCCCATCAACTATGCTCTGCTTCTGAGGAGATGCTGAAAAAAGTAGATGGAAAGAAAGGTCAACTGACTTCATAACCATCATAATGAATTTATCACTTGTTACGTACAAACCTGGGGATTCTCCTCTAGCAATAGTATCATCAATAGCACGAACAGGAAACCAAACAAGAGTAGTTACATCACTAGCCCAATCTGGAAGTTTTATCTTCCCATTTTCAATTGGGATCTTTTCAACCTTTCCAGCTTCAGCAGAGCTATTAGCAGAACTAGCATGCTCCATATCACCTCTGTAATTTTCTATTTCAATCATCTGAGACTCTTCTATTTTCAGTTCAGCACCAGCATCTATATGCAATATGCCACCTCTTAAAGAATAGTCTATTGGCTTGACGATTAATCCAATCCATTGGAGTTCATTCATGAGCAATGCAGAGGACACAGCAGGGGTAATATCAACTAAAGCCCTTGGTTTTCTCACCTGCAATGGGAGAGTTGGAGTAATGAGAACAAGGCTGTCTTACAAACCATTCGAGGATTACAAGAAAATCATGTATTAGATGCCCTGCTTTTGTTTTGAAAAGACACCTAGTATCTCCTAGTGGCAGTTTAATGATATGAATCAAGGAGATCAAGGGTTTATAAAATACTTCAGCTCATTTTAGTGTGTCACCTTCAAAACAGGTCTTGTTGGCTTCTCAAAGCTCATGAATTCATCGGTTTCCACTGGACCATCTTGAGAAAATCCATGTGATCTGAATGACAGCTTGCCAATGTGTCCAGTAAGAGCACCCAACACATAGGAACCAGGCTTTTGAGGTGGAATATCAAAAGAGATGGTATTTCTACCTGGTTTGAGAACATGAGAATCTGAACTCTTTATTGCCTGCATGACATGTCAATATTAACCCATTAGGTGACTGAAGAATAGTTTATGACTAGAGTTTGCATGTATTTTATAGCGCTCTCTTCAATCCCCGATACAACTCTATTACAACATCAACATGGTTTCCAATAGGACACTTTTTGACTAACAATATATATGAAAATGCATTATTTAAAAAAAGATTCACAAATTACGAAAGTATGTTTTAAGTAACATCAACCTTATCTTGTCAGTCTTTACGATCCTTTCTAGCTATTATGGTCAATAACAACAATCTTAAATGGACTTACATTTTAGGTAGTAATAGTTTTGATTTCTGAAAGCCATCATGCAAGAATGAAACAAACTTGGAAACTGTACATCCATAACATGGATAACTCAGTATACCACAAAGTAAACGAGGTAGCGATCAGTAATATGGTATTACCTTGATACCTTCATCTGCACTAGACCAAGCTGACAATCTTAAACTGAGAGACTCCAGTGTGATGTCATCCGGGAAGCCACTCCAAACTGCTACAGATAGTGTACCAGGATCTCCATCACATAATTCTAGTGGTGGACCAGCATTTCCAGCAAATGTAATTAGCGATGAGACATCAAGTGGCACAAGATGCTTCATTTCACTGTGAGCAAGTCGAACGACTTCTGACTGAAAAGCTTGCCTCTCTTTAGATGAAAATAAGGTGCTGTCCAGAGAAAGTAACTTTACACAGGACGCCAAGTAACCAGCTTCATCATTAAGAATCTTCTGGCATTCTGCAAGATCAGGAAGAACATCTGCCAACAGCTCTTCCCAGCCTTCTGCAGAATAGAGAGCACAAACTTTCTCATAGGACTTCACAGCCAGGTCATAATTTCCATGTTTAAAGAACAGAGCTGCAATTTCTCCATCAAGCACAACTCCATGTCTTTTCCACCAGGAGCGGTGATAATTGTCAGCTGCACCTTTGGTAAGCTCCATATATCTTTTCTGTAACACCAAAAAAGAAATTGAATCATTACCTCTAAATCAATTAGTTCAAGAAGAGTGAAGCATTACAATGAACCTTTTTAACATATAATGGGTGTCTGAATCTATCATGATGAGAATGAATACACTACCTCAAATTCTTCTACTGATGAAAATGATGTCATAAAATCAGGATCTGATATCGTCTGTTTCAGAGCATGTTCGGCGGCAACATGAATTTCCGACAACCTCATGGGCCGATCAACTGGCAGAGAAGTTTCCGACATCGCTGGACCTGACATTGTTCTTGCCATGAAGTTAGAAGCAGATCTGTTGGGAGAAAGTTTTGAATTGGCATCTAAACCTGAACTGCCCAGACAAAAATATACAAAAGTGTATAAGTAAATAATAATCACAATCCAATGTCTTTTACTCTGAAGATAAATGCACAACAAAAGGGGTGAAACGTTAGCTCTTACCCATCAGCTGAATCATATAGCTCAGACAGATTTCCAACAGAAAGAAAAGCTCTGCGCCTATTAGCCTCACGTAGAAGTAAAGAAGGTTCTAGTGGCAGAGGTTTCCTGTAAATGTTGAAGAGCTTTTCTCTTGATTTTGATTGAAGAATCATCTGCATAAGGAAAAGGTACCACAACTTTAAGATACAGAGGATAGTAAAAAATGGATTCAAAAAATTACTCGGAAATATGAGTCAGTATACGACTTTGAATTATCAAATTCAAGTATTTGCACTTCTTAAAATTATACAATCCACTGCACCCCATATTTTTATTAGATATAGAAAATTTCAGCAACAGCTTTGTGGTTTACTGTTCGATGCTCATCACCATTACCAGTATCACAGATATCCAGATTCTTTTTCCTTCTTCTCATCAAACATACAGTTATATTTTCTTTCATTTGTGAGACGTGATCTAACAGAGTTTCCATGCGCGCCAAAATACACACTGACAAATATAAGTGGTCCAAGCCGTACATGCTGGAACGGTGCCGATAAGGCAATGATTAACACGGAATAGCAGTCAAATGGGAGTAATTTGTATACAGAGAGGAAAACAAAGTTTAGTGACCTACTTCCATCATACTGATGTTATCAGTTGAGAAGGATATGGGGCAACTAGATAGAACAGGAGGCACATTTGACTTTTCATGCAACATAATTAGAAACAAAAGAAAAGCAAAGCTGAAAAATAATTACCTTCTCCTTTTCCATTACTTCTGCCGATGAGTCAGGTGGAATTGAAGGCCATGTAGCTGGCTTTGGCCATGGTAGCATGCTTAAAGATGCACTGTGAACATTTTAAAAATGACAGTTTGAATGCAAGATTGTATTGAATAACTAAAATGCTGCATCTGCAAGCTCTACTAAGACTTTAAAAGAAGAGGATTGCAGTCTAGTAATTTAATTGTCCAATGGAAAGGTGGATTTGGTAAATGAAATATAGGTATTGATCTTATACCTGTTGACTGGACTCTTTTCTATCTCAACCCCATAACCAATCAAGTAAGCAAGCCTCATAAACTGTGACATCCATGAAGAGTGACATGTAAGCAGAAAATTTTGTATGTTGTAAACAAATTAGGGAAACATGATCTAAAAGGTAAGCAAGAACTCAACGGCACACTAGAATTCCATTGTACAAAGAATCTAATAACAGTTGGGTTTTTACATGTCTTGAATGCATGATTGAAGAGTGACATGTAAGCAAACAGTGCTGTATGTCATAAACAGATTTGGGGAACATAATCCAAAAGGAATGCAAAAAGAACTTGCTAGCACATTTGAACTCATTGTGCAAACAAGCCAAATAAACTACTGCATAAAGCTGGCAAAGAATAAGCCGTAATAAGTACAGGAGTATTGACAATGTTCATTAAAGCCTACATGCCTAGAACGAGCGTAAAGCTCAAAAACAAACTATCAAACAATACATACAAATTTTAGAATTCCTCAATTACAGACATGAAAACAGAACACTCAAAAGTCAAGACAGAATAACAATATGCCAGACAAATCAATAGTCGGATAACAGAAGTACAACAGCTTGCCTTAATACGGCAGAGAGAATAAAGGTCACCCTGAAGACGATGGAATTCTTTCTCTGAGTCAACAGAAACAGCCCCACCATCATAATGTGAAGTTGTAGACTTTATCAAACCCAAACATGCAGTTATCACCCATACTTCACGGAAGCAAAATGGAAGAGAATTCTGAAGGGGAAAGGGAAAGCATAATCAGGGTTAAATAAACAAGCACTTCACAGTGGCAATAGTCTTCCCAGCACATATAACAGTCTGTAGACGAGGAAAACAGTAAACCACAGTTACATACTTCATGCAAGGCAAGTGTCTTGGAAAAGCCAACAACAAAAGCATGGCCTCTGGCAGCAACCTCAACTGGACGAGACAATTTAAACAATAGCTGCACAAAAAGGTGAAATCAAAATAAATGATAAAGGCGATGTATGATTTTCTTCTGGCCTAATAATCACCAATAAGAAACTAAAGCAAAAGTGACTCTAGTATGAAATTGGTACTTCTAAATAGCATGATACATCTAAGCATAATGACACTCTTTGACATGAAAATTTGACAGCTTGTAATGGACCATTTGAAAAAAATTATATCAGTTGTTTCGTACTCAACCCCTGATTGTAAAGATCTTGCTCACATGCAACAAAAAAAGAAAAAGAAGAAACATGATAGGCTGAGATGCTTACACAGAAACCATTTCAATACAGCAAACTAGCAACAAAACCAAAAGAATGCTTGTAAACATATTGCTATAAGATGTTTGCCACTATATCTATATTGCAAATTACAGCAATTGAATAATCCCCTATGTACAAACCTTAGCCTGGCAAGCAAATATGTACTGTCTAAACTCAAATTCTCTGAATACATCATCCTGAACAATTTGGGTCAGTGCTTTGAATCCTGGATTTAGCAGTGCAGCCTGATCATCACCAGTATCTAATCCTCCAAATTCTCGATGTTTCCCTGGAGAGGTCACTGCATTCATGGGAAGAAGGTTATATCTATACTAAATAAGCAAATGAAAATGTCAACCAATATAAGTGATATTGCATTAGAAATTCTAAAGTATCATTCCATATATATAGTTATTTTGGCAGGAATGTGATAAGCTCTAGTGCCATAACAGTTCTAAAGTGAGAGAAGTAACAGATAATAAATAATCAGTGGCATATCTGCAGAAACAACACGAAAATTTCACAGATAGATACACAGGTTCATAGGTTGCTAGCAGTACACCGATCAACGATCAGAAGCTATAATCAATATTCTTTATTGTTAACATAAAATTTGCCTAGTCTCAAATATGGACCATAAGTGAGGACTCTTATGTATGCTGCAGGTAAGAATGCATGTCATGCTGACTTCAACTTTCATCTCTCTTGAAATAATTCTATACTCAAACCTGGGTGGTAGTTTTAAACCAAGTCTTTTGTGAATTCGATGCAAAAATAACTAGTTATAAAACTCAAAACAGAATGCAGGGTTATTGTCAGATAAAAATTAGGGATAAACCTGATTCTGAGTAGCATAGTTCAAGTTCATCATATTCACGGAGTGAATCTTCATGGAGATTACTCATCTCAAACATGAACGCCAAGCTTTCCTGAACATACGAGCAATTCAAGTATAAACAAAACCACACTGACAAAAAGCAAAACGGTAGATAAAACCCAGAGTCCCTGAAACATGCGGTAACAGTTGGCAAACATCACCACGGCTGCATTGGTTTACCTTCAGAATGAAGAAGTTGCAGAAGTTCCATATCGGAGTAAACCGCTGCTCACTTAACCTCCGGATTTCCTCTTCATAAAATTGAACCCGCCTGTCTAATGTGTTTCTGATGCAGTCCACCATTTTAGAGTCGAAATCATCCCAGAATTCCGCATCGGGTCCATGGAGATCAAATTTGCAGCATCTATATCATAAACAAGAATATTTTACACTGTCAATAACTCAATATTGTTTGTAATACAGATAATGTTTAACCCACTAGTCCTAGAGGGTTCGAAAGTGGAAACATCCTCGTAAAAACAACTTTAATGCAATATAATAGAATAAAAGCTTGATTTGAAACAACTGGAGAACAGAAAATATGTGCATTCTCTGTACAAATGTTACCAGAACTATCATGGACAAGTGTTAATAATACCTTTCTCTTTTTTTAGTGTTGAAATCAGCCTCAAGCCTAGCATATACTTTCTTTGCCATCTTAGTTGCTTGATCATTGCTAGGATGGGCCTTGGACACAAACACAATAAACCATTCGCGTTCATCATTTTGCACAATTAATTTGAGGCGAGGCTTAAGAATGGTCTTGAATTCATCAAGATCCTGCACATTTTTATAAATGAAGGAATAGCAAAAGTCATCCACATGGTACATTTCACATTTGATAGTATTGTTGCTTAAGAGAAGAATCAAAACAAGCAGCATGCAATAGGGAGGGGGAAATTTTCCATAGGAAAGTACCTCACAAGTGACAAGAACAACAGTAGCATATGGTTCCCGGAACCAGAACAAGTATTGTTCTTGTGGAAATCGACTCCGCAACCTTGAATCAGTTGTTTGTATAAACTCAGCTGGTAGATTATCAACAAAAACAGGATTCCTCGCCTTGTTGTTTAGACAGGCCTTTTTCACTGGCACACGCTGCTCAAAACTCTCCTTGACATTGAGCCACAAGTCGCTCACATCCTCAACTGCCAGAAAAGGTAGTCTGCCGTATGAGAAGGAATGTCTATACATATATAAACTTGAATTCACTTTTCATTAGATGCGCAGCTGTGATCCTACAAACGGCTACACCTAGAGGGTGTTTGCCCATCCTTCACTACACACGTATGCGCAGGTTGCAGTGTAGCAAGGGTGACTTATGTGTGCTCCTATCTACCATAGAACCTATGCCCCCTGAATGAATTTACATTGAGTAGGAGCAGGAACAACAACGTTGTTTGGATGAAGTTATATGAGTTGGCTGGTCGCAATATTCCAAGTCATGATCTGGAGTCTATGAAAATTAAGGTTATGGGAAATTACGGAAGATTTGAGATCTCTCCACATTGTTCTCAAGCTTAAACACTCTAAATCTCACTAGACAGTCAGATGCAACCAGCAGCAAGCTAAACCCAACCATGACTCCTACTAAGCCATATAGCTACAGCAGACGCAAAACCTCAATCCAGCTCGAGTCGCCGCCCGATCGCGCGGTTCCGAGCTGCCCAGATCGCGCCCCGCCGCGACTCGTGAGGTCGCGGCAGTGCGCGACTGGCACAGTCCAGATCTGAGGGGGCTAGAATTAAGGGTTAGAATACAGAGGGGACGCGAGACGGACGGTACCGGCGATGACGATGCGGTCGGAGGAGGACTTGATTGTCTGGAACTGCGCGAGGTAGTTCGCCATGGCCGCCGCCGGAGTATGGGCGTGTGAGATCTCGGGGGAATACAGCTTCCACGCAGTCCCTACTGCTCCATTAAGCGCTCTCCGCCGACGGGGAGGCCGCCGGAGACGAGGGTCCGGCTGGGCGCGGGCTCACGAGAATGCGAGATGCAGAGGGGCGCGGGGGCGGGGGTAAGCAGTGAGGACTTAGGACAAAAGAAAGGGTTAAACGGGTGTTCAATTTAATCGGAATTCTGTAACATGGTGTGGTTTCGCCCCAAAGATCAATATATATGTAACATGGTTCTATACTTCTATCAGGAGGCTTATTTTTTTTTAGCCTGGACTCTTTACGGCTATAGGTACAGTATCTGGACACATCTGCAAATATATATACTTACATTCCATATATATATAGATGCACAACTCTATGAGCACAGTAGATCTAAAACTTATATACAAACTTCGTATTCCTCCGAAGATCGACGAAGTCACGTAAGACTTCATAAGCGACGAGCACATCACACTATCATTGTAGCTCCACACATATGTACAAGATATACATAATTATTTTGGAGGAAGGAGGAACAAATCCTATATGAGACGCTATAGTTCGATTCCAGGAATCAAATTTGACACCTGCAAAAATTACCATGCGATCAAGAGGCTCACATTGTTCACATGTCAAGGTGCAGTTACCATACCAGGAGACCTAAAGATTGAAGATTGAATGGAGCCTAAGCAAAATCAAGAGAACTCTCTCCTTTCATTTCTGGTAGAACAAGACTGTAAATTGAACAGTTATGCTTTTAGAACTATTGCACTTGAGCTCAAAATAGCAACTAGGGTCGTCAAGCTTGAATCTGCTCTGATCAGAATTGATTGCAGGTACATATTAGATTTACAGGTTATTTATTCATAGGTTTCTAAATAAATTGCAATATTTTCCACTATCTTACATAACTAATGGTAAGAATGCATCAAATTTACAAGCTATTTGTTTAAAATTATTTTAGTTTGATGCTTATTTCAGGTAGGTAGTTGAATAGCTGTCTTTTCTACGCATCGTGGTACCCTTTCTTACAACAAATGAGGTGGAAAGGTAGTATTAACTATTAAGCTTGTGATTAGCCAATAAGAAACTAGGACGTAGTAGTTCTGTAGTACTTAATACATGCTCATTTCATCCAACCGGGCCGCCAAGCCCACACCGGAGGGGCTCGCTCGGCTCAACCGAATCCTCCCCGCGCCCGGCCGCTCCTCGTCGACGCCGCCGACCAACACGACGTCTAGTATCACCACCCACGCCACCACCGAATTCCCTCTCGTCGAAGCAACAAGCAACCCACCCGATGTCGCCGCCGGACTCCGCTTCCACGCGCTCCTCCCTCCCGCTCGCCGCCACCCTGATGGCGGACCCGACCCCCTCCCCATCCTCCGCCGCGCCGCCTCCCAACCCCCTCGCCGCAGCATCCTCCTTCCTCCACCATCACCTCTCCCGCCTGGCCTCCCACCTCACCGCCCCGCGCCCGGCCCTCGCCGCGGCGGCGACCCGCGCGCCGGGGCCCCAGGGCGCATCGCTCTCCCTTGCGCTTGCGCCCGACGAGGTCGCGCGCGCGCTAACCGGCACGCCCGTCTTCACGGTCTGCAACTCTAACAACGAGTTCGTGCTCGTTTCCGACCCCGGCACCGGCCTCCGCTCCCTCGGCCTGCTTTGCTTCCGTTCCGAGGATGCCGACGCCCTCCTCACACATGTATCTCCCCACTCTCTCGCCCCTGTTCGCGTTGCGGTTTCGTATTGGATTCCCCCCCCCCCCCTCCACTAATGGTTTGAGAGCTTGTGGGGTTTAGGTGAGGACGCGACAACCGGTGCTAGGGAGGGGAGCGAAAGTGGTGCCTATTACACTTGATCAGGTGTGTTTCAATCGTTTTGTCTTGTGATCAATCATGTCGAGACTTCATGAACAATTTCACATATGTATCTATAATCTATGGGTACTAGGGTTTATTCAATAATTTTTATAGGGAGCTTGGGTTTTGTCTGAAGCATGATAAACTTCCTAAAATTTGCAAGGCATCCTAGTCATTAGCAACGTGAGAACTGGATCTTTTTTTGGAAAATGTACACTGAGGAATAAAACCTTCTCTCACAAATTCTAGTAGTGTCTAGGAATTGCTTGCCTGTTTCCTATTTATCTAGCTTAGAGCTGCCTTACAAGGCATCCTATTCAAGCTTTCAGTCATTTGTGTGTATGCATCGGCATTATGTTAATTGGGAACCAGACTGATGCACTTCTATGTTTCACAGTGTAAACATATATCTTACACTCTTGCTTCTGTATGCAGGTTTATATGTTGAAGGCTGAAGGTATCGCATTTCGGTTCTTACCTGACCCGCTTCAAATAAAGAATGCACTGGAGGTCTGCTTTTTTATGAACTTGAGGCTCATTGCTCTATTTTGTTATCTTAACTTGGACGATTGAACCTATTTATAGTCTCCTCCCTTCTCTCCCATCGTACCATCATGACGTAAGTAGAACTCAGTTCATCTGATAGACCTCAGCTCTTGAAAGCATCAATTATGCCACTATATCTTCCACAGTTAGAACAAAGTATTTTGTATTTATGTTACTCCCTTATCATTAGTTTCTCTGTTATAAATTGTAGAAAAGGGATGGAGCATGTATGCTTGTCTTTGCATAACGTATCACTAACAGATTTTAATATCGACTTCCTTGAATATTATTGGCACACAATGGACTGACCATGACCAATCGCTAAAGTACTAGTGCATTAGCAATTGTCATATGTTTAATTGATCTGAATTCCCAAAAGGTACATCCATATTTATTGGTTCATTATGTTTCAACAGTTCAAAAAGAAACTTTTTCTTTGAAGAAAGAGTGAAATGCATGAGCAGCCCTTAAACTTGCAATGGAGTGTCATCCAGGTCCTTGAACTTTGAAAAGAAGATTTGGGTCCCTAAAATTGTTAAATGTGCCATCTAGGTCCAAAGTTCCCAAAATACCTCTATGGTTGTTGATGTGGCATGTCAATATGGAGATCTCGTATCGACAAGTCAAAATCATAGGGTATTTTGAACCCTCATCTGCAGTTTATGGACCCTTGTCTGCAGTTTCCAAGTTCATGGACCTGGATGACACTCCATGACAAGTTTAAGGGCTGCTGGCAAATTCACTCGAAGAAATTTCAAAACTTTGGGCAATGCCAAGTGACTGACCTATAGGCTGTCAGACAACTTACATTTGTGATGCATATTATGCCTTTACCATATGCCTCACTACTAGACATGCACATAGAACATGTGAAGTACCATAGTAGAAGGCATTGAATCTTTCTGGTACCCTTGATGGATTAGTTCACCTACAATGATTCTCCATAGCGCACATTTGTAATTTCTACAATTGTTCCTGTAATTTTAGGTAACACTTACTTTTGTTGATGACTATAGCTAATTTGAAACCTTGAGTACAAGCATGTGGATTATCATGGCCTCCAAGACTACCTGAATATAATGAAATGGCCAATCATTTATCCTTGTGACATATATTGTCCTTTTATTTTTTCAGTTGAAATCAGGCTTAACTGGTTTTGATGGTGTTCCTGTTTTTCAGGTAATATTTCTGGCTCTATTGTTCTACTAGAAGTTTATTGGAACAGTATTTAAATTTAGTTTCATATGAGTCATGTTAATTGGATGTGATGAGTTGTTCTTGTATGCATGTTGAGTGGAAACACATTCTTGTATCTAGTAAAAAAAAATTGTGATTCAGTAAATGACATTAATGCCTCACGATAAAATTAAATACTAGTGACTGCTGGGTTAGATTATGTACTAATCAAATTTTTGATATTTGCCTTGACTTTAGAAACTACTAATGCATTTAGCTATTGGTAAAGTTATGACTAATTTGGTAGGCTCTGGTAGAAAAAACGGTGACAAACACTGAAATTGTTTACCTTTTTCTATTGATTTACTTGCCCATCCCTATTTATTGTGAAAATCAATAGCACACCCATTCCAGTCTCATCTTGTGAAGCAGTGTAGTCATACTGTGCTGTCTGCAATCAAACTTCCTATTTTTTCTTTAGTAGTTTATTATATTTCTCAAGGTTTGTGTTTTTTTTCCAAAAGTGTTAGCATAACCTTGTTTTTTCTTTAAGTGGAATTCTATAAATAAATGGTTTCTGGTATGAAAGAGTGACCATAACATGGCACACGATGACACGAACACTACCAACAGAAAAATAAAATTTCTTACAGCACGGTGGTTTGCAGCATGGTATAGCATCACTTCATCAGAATAATTTCTCTCTTTTCTGAAGATGCTCTACAATTTTCTTTTGAGATATTTTTGCAATTCCTTACAGTTTTTTTTTTTCCGTTCTGCTGTTTGCACAGCTAGACTTTTTATTGTGTTAGCTGATCTTGACTGTCATTGTTCTAGTCCAAACGTCCTTAACAATGAAAACTTCCATTTCGTACAGTCAGATCTGCTGGTTGTGAAAAAGCAGAAGAAGCGCTACTGTCCAATATATTTTCAAAAGGTTTGTGAGGTTACATTTTATATCTGAGTAATGTACAGTCCTAGTTTAGGTCTTCACCACTTTCCTCTTGTTCAGGAAGACATAGAAAGGGAGCTTTCAAAGGCTTCTAAATCTTCAAGAGGGTCAGCCTTGTCTAAGCAAATTATGGTATGTAGTTGTATAATTAATTAATTATACTTTCCTTTTGCTTTCATGAAAACTACTCAATGCTTCTATACCTTTCCAGGTTGGGAGTTTGGAGGATGTCCTGAAGAAAATGGAGGTAGGATGGAGATAGAAATTGCTTATGCACTTGTACTGACTTTGTTGTTCATACCACCTCGCTTTTGATTCTGCAGATAAATGAGAGAAATTCAGGTTGGGATGATTTGATCTTCATTCCCCCTGGGAAGAGCCTCAACCAACATATCAACGAGGTATCAGCGTGATTTTGTTCTACGGTGATGGCTCAGAGTTTGAACATGACCCTTCACTTGAAATGCTGTGATGGCCAGCCAATCAAAAATGTCAAATAGCTGCCTGAGCTTTCGGTTTTTAATATTTATTTTGGTTAGCCTTGTCAAGGAAAATTTTCATCAACTGATAAAAATATGGCTGTGAAATAGTTTCTAAATTATTTATGTTCACAAACACTAGTGCGTGCTCCCCAGGAAGGCTGATAAAAAGTTTGGATCGTAGATGGCTAGATTGCCTTGACATATCTTGTTTTATGAAAATAAGCTTTCTGTTCTTGATCACTAAAACATTGACATTGACAGTGTTTTTGGTACTCATGGTACAGCCTCTGGCTGCCATTTATGTGCAGAGAAGTTCCACTTTGCTACTTATGGCATCTTGATCTAAAACTGAGACAAAACTCGTCTTTTGATTTTGTTACTCATTCTGCGTTGAGTGGAATGCTTGTTTTTGTGGTTGCTATGAACACATAAACTACAATTACGGAAGGGTAAATTAGGATAATTGCCGTGGAATTCACTTATACACGGATTTCATGACCCATTGACGAGTGTTAAAGCCATATTGTTTCCACACTTTTCGATCTTAGAGATGGTCAACAAACAGAATATCTTGGGCCACTACTGATGTGTATAATACCTATAGTTTATACTCGCAGGGGACGTAGTTCCCTTCTAATAATTTTATAATCTCCACCGTCATTCCAGCCTTTTCCAGCTCCTTCAATCAACTTTGTCAAGTTTTGCTCTGGGTACACTTGCCTCCTGCTTGCCTTAGTGTCAGATTCCAAGGAACTCACTGGTTTGTCTCGACGATGTGGACGAAGAGGAAACATCCATGGTTACCGGGGAAAAAAAGCTCGGTCATCCAATGTTAGAAACCTGGTGCTGTTCGGGCATTACCTCTTTCATCAGTTTTCACATGAAACAACAAAAAATTTGCCGTTTCCTTCCTTCCATTTAAAAATAAAATGGGAAGTACTAACTCGCCCATGCTTATTGCATAAGTACCTGTTTACGAATGAATAGCAGCCAAATTATACTAGGCCGTCCCGACATTTGGAGCGCCACCAAGCAGCCGGAGTCGCATGCATGATACCACCATTTCTGATTTCTAAATGCAAGGTCTCAAGAATCACAGCTAGCAGATGGATCTGTCGCCAATTTGCCATGGTTGACCTCTCGACACCTACCCACAACAAAACAAGCCGGTACTAGATTTCGACGAACGCGTGGCGTCGGCGTGCCATGGGTTCCGTCAGAGCTGTCCAAGGAGAGCGAGATCCCTCGCAGGAGGCAGAGAAACGCCGGCCGTCCGGCCTGGGGACCGTCACTGTCGTCTTCTTGCTCGCGTTGCCGCTGCTCCTCCTGTTCTTCCTCTTCGGCGACCGAGCTGTCGCCTCCATCGCCGCCGATTACCCGGTCTGGCAGCGCTTCAAAGTACAAAGTACTTGCTCTGCTCCTTGAAGCTTGCGCACCTCGGTTTCACGGTAATGGCCTCTGTTTCATCCGTCCATTCCTTTCCCAAATCGCAGGCTCCGGCAATGCGTCGTCGTCAAGGAGAGCGGAGCGCTGCGCCCACGACCGGCTCCTCGGCGGCCTCCTCTCGCCGGACTTCGACGCAGCGACGTGCCTCAGCAGGTACGAGGCGTCCAGGCGCTGGAAGCCGTCGCCGTTCCCGGTCTCCCCTTACCTCGTCCGGAAGCTGCGGCAGTACGAGGCGAACCACCGGCGGTGCGGCCCGGGCACCGCGAACTACCGCGACGCCATGGCGCAGCTCATGTCCGGCCGCAACGCCGACCGCGCCGAGTGCAAGTACGTGGTGTGGCTCCCCCTCCAGGGCCTCGGCAACCGGATGCTCAGCGTCGTCTCCACCTTCCTCTACGCGCTGCTCGCCGGCCGCGTCCTCCTCGTCCACGAGCCCCCCGAGATGGAGGGGCTCTTCTGCGAGCCGTTCCCGGGCACCTCGTGGGTCCTGCCGCCGGAGTTCCCCTACACGGACGGCTTCTCGGCCGACTCGAAGGAGAGCTACGTGAACATGCTTGAGAACAACATCGTCCGCTACGACGGCAGCGGCGATGCCGGCGCTCTGCCGGCGTACGTCTACTTCCACCTGGAGCAAATCTCACTCCGGCTCCAGAACCACACGTTCTGCGAGGAGGACCACCGCGTGCTCGGCAGGTTCAACTGGATGGTGCTCCGGTCGGACAGCTACTTCGCCGTGGCGCTGTTCCTCATGCCGGTGTACCGCGGCGAGCTGGACCGGATGTTCCCGGCGAAGGCGTCGGTGTTCCACCACCTCGGCAGGTACCTCCTCCACCCCGGGAACCGAGCGTGGGGGATCGTGGAGAGGTTCTACGACGGGTACCTCGCCGGCGCCGACGAGCGTCTCGGCATACAGGTCCGCGTCGCGCCGTTCCTCCCGATCACTTTTGAGGTCATGTACGAGCAGATCGCCCGGTGCGCTCGGGAGCATGACCTTCTGCCACAAGTGACGGGCGATCCGGGTGCCCGGCCGGCGAGCGGCGCGGCGAAGGTGAAGGCCGTGCTGGTGGTCTCCCTGAAGCCGGAGTACTACGACAAGCTGCACAGCGTGTACTACACGAACGCGACGGCGACCGGCGAGGTGGTGACGGTGTTCCAGCCGAGCCACGACCAAGACCAGCACACGGAGGCGCTGGCGCACAACGAGCGCGCCCTGGCCGAGATCTTCCTGCTCAGCTACTCCGACAGGCTGGTGACCACGGGGTTCTCGACCTTCGGGTACGCCGCGCACTCCCTGGCTGGGCTCCGGCCGTGGCTGCTGCTGCTGCCGGACCGGGCCACGATGAGGGCCGAAGTTGCTTGCGTGAGGTCGGCCTCGGTGGAGCCGTGCCTGCACTCGCCGCCGTCGCTCGTCTGCCGGGCAGAGCAGGATCTTGATCCGGTGGCGCATGTTCCATTCTTGCGCCCCTGCGAAGATGTGTACTTTGGTCTCAAGCTGATTTAGTGACTCCCTGAGTTGGAAATGGTGTCTATAGAGTGTTAAACAAGAACACCTGTTAAAAAGTGAAACAAATCCGCAGAAACACCACAGGAATTCGAATCAACAGAATTTTATTCTTTTTGGTTGCCGTTTCACTCAGGGTGACACAAGTTTCAGCCCCCAGCTCATGTCTTCACAGTGCTGGACATGGGGCACCAGCTTCCCCGTGTCGGCGCCCTGCTTCGCCCGGCAGTCGTAGAACGGCGGCCCGTGCATGCAGGGCTCCATGGACTTGGCTCGCCGGCACGGTGGGCTGGGCGCGGTGTGGTTCTCGGGCCTGAACATGACCCACGGCGTGAGCCCGCCGAGCCCGTGGCCGACGTACCCGAACGTCGACCAGCCGCTGGTGACGATCTTGTCGGTCATGCCCAGGAGGTACATCTCGGCCAGCGCCTTCATGTCGTGCGTCGTGTACCCGGAGAGCTGGTGCTCCTCGTGGCTCGGCTGGTACACGCTCACGGCCTCGCCGGTGGCCGTCGCCGACTGCCAGTACTTCCACCGGACGTTCTCGTAGTACCACGAGCTCAGCCCGGTCATCAGAACAGCCTTCGACCGCGTGCCGGCCGCCGGTGGACGCGGTGGCTCCTGCGTCACCACGTCGGGGAGCAGGTGCTCCTGCGACGTGCAGGCGAGGATCTGGTCCAGGATGTGCTGGAACGGGGTGTCTCCGTCGAACACCCTGATCTGGATGCCCAGCCGCTCGTCGGCGTTCTTCAGGTACGAGTCGTGGAACCTCGTGATCAGCCCCCACACCTTGTTCGTCGGGTGGAAGAGGTAGTGCGCCAGGAGGTAGAACACGGCGTCCTTCTGCGGGAACAGCCGGTCGAGCTCCTCCTGGTACGCCGGGTTCAGGAAGAGCGCCGGCACGAAGTAGCCGTCCGTCCGCATCAGCAGCCACGGCGCGCGGCGGAGGAACCGCCGCTCGTCGTCGCAGAAGAAGAGCTTGTCGTGGTAGGTGCAGGAGTGGTCGAGGTCGACGAAGACGTAGCGACGCCGGGACACGGACGCCGCGGCGTCGTCGCCCTGCACCAGGTACCTGTAGCTCTCCCGCACCTCGCCGGTCAGGTTCTGGAGGTTCCTGACCGGGAAGCTCTGCGGCAGCAGCCACGACGCGCCCGGGAACGGCTCGCAGAAGATGTCGCCCAGCGACGTCGTCCGGTCGAGGAGCAGGACCCGGTCGGTGAGCACGGCGTAGAGGAACGCCGACGCCATGGCCAGGATGTTGTTCCCGAGGCCCCGGTACGGCACCAGGACGAGGTACTTGCAGGCGCCCGGCGCGTCGCCGTCACCGTGCCAGGACCTGAGCCGCGCGGCAGCGGCCCTGTACGCCTCGGTGCCCGGGCCGCACCGCCGTTGCAGCGCTTCGTGCTCGCGCAGCCGCTTGACGAGGTGCGCGGACGGGGACCGCGCCATGTTCTTGCGGTAGAACGCCGAGCGGTAGCGGCTGAGGCACGAGCGCTCGTCGAACCCCGGGACGAGCAGGCCGCCGAGAAGCTTCTCTGCATCGCGAATTGCACGTGGAAACGCAGGAAAATCAGCGCCTACCTGTGAACAGAAACTCTCCGGCGATCATGGCCGACAATTCGCCTCCTTGCAATCGAAATCGTTCCAGAAAACATGCGATGCGCGGAAGATTCTTCGACACCACATCACGCGATGGCGGAGAATTGCGGTGTACCTTGCGTGGATGTGGACGCCAACGGCCAGAAGGACGCGGCCGTCCACGGCGCGTCGCGGCGGCTAACCGTGGTCATCAGGACGGGCAGCGCGACGAGGCAGACGGCGAGCGCCGTGACCTTCTTCCTCGCGATCCATGGCCCTGTGTCCTGCTCCACCGTACCCTCCTGTGCCTCCGCGCGCCGGGCGTCCGGGCATTGCTGCGGCGGCCGCTTGGTTATGCCAGGGCCGACCACGCCCTCCGGGGACATTGTTATCTGGCGGCCGATGCGTTCTTCTCGGGGTCCGGCGGAAATCCCATTCTACCTAAAATAAGATTTCCAGGCGTGGCTTCCTTCTTTTACTTGGAAGGGAACTAAAAAAGGAAAAGGAATAAGCTGAACAAAGAAAATGTATCACGCAGATTGACTGATGGACTGATAATCCCTATCATGTTACTATCAGTGTCAACTATATATATCAGATACAAACACATCAGTAAGGCTAACCTATCTGTAGAACTCGTTTGCAAGATTTGCAAGATCAAGTGGTTCTTCAGACTAGAGAGCATTTCGTGGCGTGCGGATCAATAGCATCTCAGTCTTCTGTTTCATCAACGCCACTTCTTTCTGGGCCAGAAGACGAGCCTGAAAAGTGGAAAATAGATGAAGATGAGAAATAAAGCACCGAAATGTGATTGTGCCCTTCTCTTTTGTCATGTTTTAAGCACTTGGAAGCACTTATCTTTTGAGAAACAGAGTACAAATGCATACTGACACCTATAAATTTCTACTAGAGACTACGGGCATATGTTGGGATTGACGAAGTCGCTACAAATATCCACATTACCTACCATTGAATGAATAGTATCATTCCAGACCAAAATAAATCTAGGAAAAAAAATACAAGCACTCATTCCAGTCTAGTAGTTGATCCAGGTAGACAGATTCATTCGCAAAAAACAATATAACCAGCTCGCCGTTGTGAAACTTGTAGTGGTGGAGTCTTAGGTTTCTCTGTTCTCTAGATAGCTTAGATTTCCCCAACCTGTTTCTTTCATTACTCTTTCTGTGTTGGTGTATATTTTTTTTGACTGAAGTCAGCAAGGAAGCTCCCTACCTATTTTATATATATATATAAAAGAAAAAAAAGGTATTCTTGTTATCTTCAAATAGGGTCTTGTCTTGGAAACATAGTTCTACTTGTAAATCAAAGTGCTTGATTATATGAACAAGTTGTATGTGAAATATCTTTGGTCCAGCTATCGCCTATAATCAAATATTTATAACCGTTAAATTTGAAAGTTTATAAGCAATTTTATTGAAATTAACAATTATTATTTTTTGCTGAAATATGTCAAGTTTACACATACCGTGCAATGTATTGGATGCTTATGATTGATTTCCTTACAGTGGTTGGTGCCAGTACGTTATTAGCAGGCATTTTGAGTTCTCTGTGTTAGTTCTTTTGGAACGCTAAAGGTGGGTAAGGTATTTTGGGTTAGTTTTTTAAATAGGAAAAAGTATATTTTTCATCTCTTAAGTGTTACAAAAGTATGACATTCATACCTCATATTTCATTTGATGAAAATCAACCCTTAACTAACTAAATCGGTGCATTTATTATCCTCATCTTAGTTTAACAATGGTTTAGTGCATCTAATGGCGGTTTATGCAACGCAATCATCTGACTAATTCATGCTTAGCAATGTAATATGTTGAGTTGATGATATAAAATCTAAAAAATCTAAAAAAATCAGTAAATTCTCTAAATTGGGTACCCCATAAAAATTTATTGGAAAAATTAACGGAACCGATTCACACCAAACTATTATAGCGATTTACTCACCATTAGACGTGCTACGCAATGGCTAGTAAGATAATTACATGACCTAAATTGATATTGTATGATACCAAACCAATGTTAAACTAAGGTGGGGATGATAAATACACTGGATTAGTTTAAAAGATTAATTTGCACCAAATGAAATATGAGGGATGAATGTCACACTTTTGCAATACCAGAGGGATGAAATTAAATAATAGAGATGAGCAAGTACTGTTTGCAATTCGGCTAATATTTCTACAATGATAACCCCAGTAATTTAGAAACATGTTAGATCTTCAAACTTGGCAAATGTTTGATGCTTTTTTTTAGGATATCTCTTTTTTCTAGCATGTCTTGTTTGAGGGTTAATACGCAAACCCAAAATGAACCTCTAGTGAGAAGTGGGATAATGAAACTAGCCACTCAGAATGGCCTAATGCGTGATTTTTACTGATGCTTCCCCCTCTCACCGCTAGCTTGATAGTTGCACCCAACTACAATTTGCAGTTTCACATGGCTCGCACAAAGATTTGTGCTGCACTGTTGATGGCTCTGACGACGGCAACTTGATGGCCCAAATCTTAATGACCCATTGACGGCTCTGTATGCGTACCATCTTCAGACCAACGTAGAGCGCATTATTCAGCGCACGTCGCGGCATGCACCGCCGCTTCTCGGAACACCGTTGTGGAGTGCTGGGCACGAAGACAACACGATCAAAGCAGAGCTACCTAAGCAGTTGACCTCCACTGAAACCTTCCGCTATGAAATCTGTTGCTGCTACGTATGGATAGGGAGAGAGAGCACGCCAGGATCTCGCGGGCATGGCGAAGCCGCAGCGCGGGGCGCGCGCCGGCGGAGTTGTCAGGATCGTCTTGCTGCTCTCCGTTCCCCTGCTTCTGCTGCTCCTCCTCTCCGGCGACCGGCGGCTGCTGAAGGCGTCGGACTCTGAATTTCTCGGCCTCATAAACAGAAGAGGTAAATTGTTCCCTTTCGCTTTCGCAAACATTGTGTTTCCATTTTTCTAGTCCAGTATTTGCTGGTACTATTTGTGCTTTCGCCGACACGGAGTTTCTCGTAGTTGCTCACCGCCGGCCAACGTTGCCACGTGCGCGGTGATAAATGAAGGTAGTCAATCACCAGGTTAAAATTGTCTGCAAGCTGGATCTCGGATCATTTAACAATAGTTCTTCCCGCGAATGACGAATCCCAGACGCGGATTCAACGCCGGTTCCCAAGATTAGCATTTGAGGCAGCAGTGATCGATGTGCTCCGCACGAGAAAATTTGACCTGGCGGCACTTGTATAATCCCACCCCTCACTCTCGAGCTCCGGTCCACCTTCACCGGTCGCCGGAGCCGCTACGGCGTTTGCACGCCGCACCTTGGCACGACACAGCAGAGCTAGGTTGGCACCGGCCACCGGCGGCGTAGCAGATGCGGCAACGTGAGGCCAAGTTGGGCGTCGACGGCGCCGCGGCGCCGTGGAAAGAGCCGCCGCAGCCGCAGCAGCGCTCGGCTGCAGGCCGATGGCTGGACGCCGAGGCGGCGGCGGCGCTGGGGCTCGCGCCGCGGACTAAGAGGGTGCCGTACTGCTCGGTGATCAACGTCGTGCTCGCGGCCTTCGTGCTGACCGTGCCCACGATGGTCATCCTCCTCGGCGCGCGCGCCAGTGCGCCGCCCGTCCGGATCAGCGCTGCCGACGTCGTCCGCCGCGGAGGTACTAGCTATAGTTCGGGTTCATGCCACGTTTGGTCGGGCCGTGCTGATCAATGCTGTGCCGCATATCGCTGCACATTGCGTCGTGACTTGCAATGCAAATGTATAGTAAATGTGGTTCACTACTGGATCATCTTCAACTTCCTGACGGTTCCATTTGTTGTGTCAGCTTCAGGTGAAAGATCTTACGACAAGCTCCTCGGTGGCCTCCTGGCAGACGGGTTCGACGAGAGATCCTGCCGGAGCCGGTACCAATCCGTCATGTACCGCCGCAGGCCCGGCAGACGACCGCCGGCGTACCTCGTCTCCAAGCTGCGGCAGCAGGAGGCCCTGCAGAGGCGGTGCGGCCCGGGCACCGCGGCCTACGGCCACGCGCTGGAGCAGCTCAGGTCGGGCAAGAGCGGCGGCGACACGGTGGGGGCGCAGGACTGCAGGTACCTGGTCTCCATCTCGTACCGTGGCCTCGGGAATCGGATCCTCGCCACCGCGTCGGCGTTCCTCTACGCGGTGCTCACAGGCCGCGTGCTCCTCGTCGACCCCAGCAACGAGATGGGCGAGCTCTTCTGCGAGCCCTTCCCCGGCACGACGTGGCTGCTGCCGCCGGGCTTCCCGCTGGCGAGCTACACCAATTTCAGCATCAGCACCGCCGAGAGCTACGGCAACATGCTGAGGAACAAAGTCATCAGGACCGACGCCGCCGGCGACGTGCCGGCGTTCTTGTACGTTCACCTCGACCACGACGCCACCGAGCAGGACAAGTTCTTCTTCTGCGACGAGGACCAGAGGGTGCTCCGGAACATCCCGTGGCTGGTGATGAGGACGGACAACTACATCGTGCCGGGGCTGTTCCTGGTCGCGGGGTTCCAGGAGGAGCTCGGCAGGCTGTTCCCGGAGCCGGATACCGTGTTCCACCACGCCGTCCGGTACCTGTTCCACCCGAGCAACCACGTCTGGGGCCTCGTCGCGCGCTACTACGACGCCTACCTCGCGACGGCGCAGCAGCGGGTGGGCATCCAGGTGCGCGTCTTCGGCTCCCAGCCCAACTCGCCGGAGCTCCTCGAGCAGATCACCAGGTGCACGCAGAAGGAGGGGCTGCTCCCGGAAGTACTGCTCGCCGCGGCGGACCCCGTCGCGCCGGGACCGAGCCGGAAGACCAAGACCGTCCTCGTCACCTCGCTCAAGTCCTGGTACTACGAGAAGCTCAAGGGCATGTACTGGGAGCGCGCGGCGGCGACCGGCGAGGCGGTGAGCGTGCAGCAGCCGAGCCACGAGGAGTTCCAGCGGTCCGGCGCCAGGTCGCACGACGCCAAGGCGTGGGCCGAGATCTACCTCCTGAGCCTGACGGACGCGCTGGTGACCACGGCCTGGTCAACGTTCGGGTACGTGGCGCAGGGGCTCGGCGGCCTGAGGCCGTGGGTGATGTACCGGCCGGACAACGAGACGCATGTGCCGGACCCGCCGTGCGGCAGGGACGTGTCCATGGAACCCTGCTTCCACGCGCCGCCGTTCTACGACTGCAGGCTGAAGCGGGGGGCGGACACCGGGAAGATTGTGCCGCAGGTCCAGCACTGCATCGACATGAGCTGGGGTTTGAAGATTGTTCATCGCGGCTAATGCTAGCTTGTACGTTGGTGATGGCGTCAGTGCAAATACACATAGAATATTTATTGTGACTCGGAACTGTTGATTTCCTTCTGGTTAGAGAGGCAAAGTATGTGTTCATTTGTAGATGATAGTAATTGACAGCAAGTTTTTCTTTTGAGTTGAAATGCGTGCCAAGTTTGGGAAATGCATGAGCATATCTACTTATGCATGATTATGCTTTGAAACTCTCTTAAAAAGAAAAAAAACAAAAGAACAAATGCATGTAAAAACTTGGTGGTGTGATCATAAATACTTGGCGGTCTAACCATAAACCTTCGCGGCTAGTTGAATTTTTTAAGACCATAGAATATACAGCTTATCATAGTGTAAGCTCATGATGTAATTGTAACATTACAAATAGTTCGACTACTGGGACATCGCATGAACACAACTCAACTTCTTGGCCCATCCTGCAAGTTAACCCCAATGTGTTGCTATCTAACTAGTAGGACTTTTCTAGAAACAATAAAGGAAACCTCTCGAGCCAGCAAGATCTGCAACTTGAAATCCGATTAAACAAATCCCATCCAATGAAAATGAAATCAAAGAAACCAAATGGTAGTCACTAGCAAAAAGATCCAACCAAAAAGATAAAGACATCATCAAACATTTCACATATATGTTTTATTCAGAGAACTTTATGAAGGGACGAACAAGTGCTAAAAATCCAATGGCCCTCATGAGATAGATTGATATAAGATCATTCATAAATTGTTCCATGCATCCTAGCATCCAAAAAAATGACTTGAATCATAACCAGTACAACTAGAGTAATAACTCTATGACTTCATTCAAAAGGGTCTAGGATATGAAGATCAATCAATCTTCGTCCATGTCATGTCACCCCAAAATATCAAATTCTTCAATTTTAAAATTCCAAGAAAAACATTAAAATGCAAGAAATTCAATGGAGCAAATAGAGAAGAAATGAGAGGTGTAAAAGAAGATATAGATTTGTACTTCACCAAATTATGAATTCCATAAATTATTGAGATCTTCACTATGTATATGATTACAAGAGAAAACTTCAAATATATGCCACAAATTTTACCATAAATGTCACCAAATAACTAGATGTGATTGGCTAAATACTAGCAACTTTTGGAAATGACAATGCTAACTAAAGTTACATAGTACTCCCTTTAGTCCGTTTTATTGGGCGTGGTGGCGATTAACATAGATATCAAGACTCCATCAACTAAGATTAATAGTTCGCCCATTTCCCTAAGACATGTGTGCTGATAATGCATCGCTTCGCAACTACCTCATGTCTGATTGGACGAGATTGTGAAAGGAACCGGTGCTCGTAGCCTAAGAGGGGGAGGAGGTGAATTAGGCAACCTTAAAAACTTAATCTATGGCTTCATTTAAATTGTACAAAATATAAACTAGAACATGCTATCCAGATGTGCAATTGGGGTTCTTCTAGTGTTCCAACCTAAAAGAGTTTTGCAACCTATAGCCAATTCTAGCTTGGAACTACTCTAAGGAAGTAAAGGCACATAAGTTGCAAGTATGGAATCTAGAAGTATAAAGAAGTGGGTTAGGGAAATGCAAACTCGGCACGTCGATTTTTTCCCGTAGTATCGGTGGGGTAAAGCCACCCTTAGTCCATGTTGAAGCTCCACCAAAGTACGCACCTGGTCACCAAGTCTCTTCTGGTCAAGAGCTTGGGTCTCACCACTAAGGGCAGCTCCAGTGTCAGCATCGATTTTGGAGAGGGAAATATCAGCGGCAAGCACGGTTCGAGGCCTCCTATGTGGAGTTCGACTGGTGGGACCTAGCGGAACATAAAAGAATTGAGAATCTTCCTTCTCCCCGCTTCTTGTTGGACGTTCGCTTCGTCCGTGATGAATTGTTTATTCGTTGAAGTCTCGCTGAAGTCGAACAGAATTTGGAGTCCAATTTTCCTGTCTGACAACGAGCAGTCGAATGCTCTAGTGTGCTCGGTTCGGTTTTCCACCCTCACGATTCCATTTTGTCCAACGCTGGAGCTGCCCTAAGACTCACACCAAGTAGATGAAGTGGCCCTGCTAATGGGGCTGAACCCGACCCACACCCATCTCGACACAAAATTTATAGAGGTTAGCTACAGACCCCGCCCCTATCCAAAATCTAAACTAATTAACTCACTGTCCTTCACCCCATTTGTCGCGGTGCATCAAAATTGGCCAGCAGTAGGTTAAACCACGGTTTTGCCATAACCACGGTTTTGCCATCCAAACAACCCATTGGCAGGGCTAATCCAAACAGTGCCCAACCTCATCGTCACGTTCTTCCCGGCCTGCCGCGCGCCGCCTCAACCAGACGCTGCAGCTCGAGGAGCTCCCCCCGGTGCACGTCACCATGCTGCACTACCTGGGCATCCTCGCGCCCTCCGACAGGATCCCCACCAATGCCCGCTTCCACCCGGAATTTGACAGCAAGGTGCTCGTCCCCATGCTCAAGTTGCGCAAGGAGATAGGCTCGCCGCTCATGGTGAACCTCAACTACGCCATCTTCCACCCCAACGCCATCATTTACAACCCCGTCACCAAGCTCAAATACATCAGCATGTTCGATGTCCAGATGGGCGCAGTCTACACCGCAATGAGAAAATGCTCGGCTATGGTGACGTCCAGATCACCGTCGGCGAGGCAATCTGCCCACGCAGGCCGAGCCCAGCTAGGTCGGTGTCGGGCTCGATGAGGCTAGGGACTTCAACACCGGCATCATCAGGATTTGGTTGGGCTGGATGCCGTGGGGGACAGGTGCTGACCTATCAACTACAGGGACGGGAGGAAGAACAGGAATGGAAAGGGGGTAGAGACATGTGGATCGGAGGCGCCTTGCTTGCTGCCTTGCTGGCTCGCCACTGCGATGGCCTCTCATGCTCGCTTCCCTCTTTTTTTCCTTTAACCTCTATTAGTGGCAGGTGACACGTGACAACAAACCCACCCCACCCCGCCCTGCCCTGCCCCGTGTCTGCAGCAAACCCACCCCGTCTCGCCACGCTAGCAGCTACAACCTATTTGCACCCACCCAAACAAGCCCCACATTATACCCCTACCCGAAAAACCCATTTCGACCCGCTCCATTAGCAGGGCTAAGGTGAAGATCTCGCCATAAAGTCTATGCTCCCCACCTCTTACCTGGTCACCTTGACGCCGTCTTCACTGTAGAGCTTCCCATAAAAGAGGGGCCTCCTCGTCCACCGAACACGGTTGTCGATGTTGGCTCTACACCAAGCTGAAGGGTTGAAGACTTGCCGACAAGTCACCAAGACTCCAAAGGGACTGCTCACCAAGTTTACATTTGTGGTTCGCTCGAGAACCATACACAAGGCAGCAACATCCTCACTTTCTCTAGACCTAACCTAGCACTAACACTCTCAAAGCATGTGCTAAAGACTATGGATGTGATCAATTTAGCTCTATGGATGACATGGAGGTCTTCTTCAGTGTGTATGTGCTTCTCCTGAACTCCAGCAGCCTCAAATGACCCGGGGGAAGTGTTTATATAGGCTAGAGAACCAACCATAGCCATTGCCAACAACTTTTCCGAAAAGCTTAAAGCATCGGTTGATCTAGTCATAGGCATCAGTTCAACCGATCACACTGATCCTGCATGCTAGCCATTGAATCCTAGCGTCCCCTTCTGCTTGCGTCATTGCTCCAACGCATTGCACCGATAGGTGTCGGTTTAACCGGTGCTGAAAACTTTATCCCTCAAACTCTTATGTAGCTTAAAATGCTCTCTGAGTAATCAAACTACGCTTGCACCGACGCCTTCTCCAGTAATGTCAGATCATCCAGTGCTGATGACACCTTTGCCCAAAACCTTGTGGATGTTCCGTGCTCTCTGAGTAATTGAAGTACCATTGCACCGACGCTTAACCCTACGGCATTGGTTGATCCGGTCTACAGGTTTTTCTTCACTTGATCGCCGTATCAATTCCTCAATGCATCAACCCATTATATTTTGATAGCATCGGTTTATCTGGTCGGCTAATTTCTGCTGTCACTTGTCCAATTCATCTCAGTTGTCATTTGGACACCCTAAAATATTTTATCTTTGGTTTTTCACTATGACATAGCATCTTGACAGTGATTTGAACATCTTGGATATGGTTTGGACTTCATCCATAGGACTTAGAAATCCTACAAATATAAGCTTATAAACTTTGTTAGTTCCATTGATTATATTATTACACAATCACCAAAATTACAATTATGGTCTTATGGGACCATATTTCTTACATATTGCTTATGCATGGTTGATATATCGTTTTCGTTTTCATAGCTGCTACAAACAGTTCCTAACAACAACTCGTTAGATATATTCCGCCTAACAAAGTGGTCATTCTGACGAGGACATCGCCACCAACAGTACATTTACACCTACACCAGTATCTATTTCGACAACACCACTTGGTCCTATTACTTGCGCTCGTGCTCGTCAGCTTACCCATCAAGTAAGTTCACTCTTAAGCTCAGGTTCATCATATTTAGACAATGGAGACACATGCACTCTTGTTTTACTCAGGAACAATGGATTGGATCAAAAGGGAAGAGGCATTGCGCAAGCTGGATTCGGACTGCAGGACAGACATGACTTGTGACGGCCGCCACGACTTTATCAGGACTCCGTTTTGGTCGTTCAAGTACTTCCTGAAAAGCTTATCAAATCTAATTTCCAAAGGATCTAGAATCACCTCCATATCTGTTCGGTGTCAACCGCAATTGTTAATTTACTATAGAGTCCTTTTCAGCCACGGTGCTGCGTCACCCTATTTTGGCCCACGGGCCGTGTATCAAGTTGAGTCCAATTCGGACGCGTCCTAGGGTTGGAACACAACCCCAGCACCCTTGTGGTCTTTCTCCCTCTCTTTATAACCTTTAGCCGCCGCCAAGAACACTCGGGTTTTGTTAGATGCAAGTTTAGCTTTTGCTACTTCCTTATAGACGCGTGTGCTGATCCAGCCACCCGTCCACTTATTTTCGGAACCCCACCATAATTGAGATTTGGTTTGAGACCTTCAATTACATCTCATATTTTTAGTACTTGTTCTACTTGTTCTTGCTAGTTCTTCGATTGCTTGCAGGATGAGTGCCCTAGTGGCCGGGTGTCGCGCTCCACAAGATCGCAGCAACCATAGGAGGTGGTGTATCGGTTGCTAAGGCGCAGCATCCTTGGAAGGCTATAGTCGGGCCGTGAACGTCGTCTCCTCCATCAATCGAGTTATCCCACGTCTCTCATCGAAAGATCAAGAACAAACCCTAGTGGGTTCTCATCAGTTGGTAATCAGAGCAAGATTGTTCGGTGAGAGACTTCCAATCCTTCGCTATTTTTATTTTCCTACGGTCCAGAAAAAGCCAAAAATAGTAGAATTTTTTTCTCCCGCCGCAATCCTATAAACCCTTTTGAGCCTTTACTAGTACTGCTTAGTTAGGGCTTGTTGAGTTTTCGGTTGCATCGGTTATGTCGAGTTGCTGGTCTTAGTTATAGTCCTTTAGAGTTTCGAGTTTTATCACGTTTGGTCATGTATTGCCTGTTTAATCACTATTTTGGCCAAATTAGAATACACTTTGGCTATCAAGTTTGAATTGGAATCGGTTAAGCGCGTGGTGACCGAGCCCGACTTGAATTCGGGTAGCCTTTTCATCTCTCGATTGGCCGAATCTGAGTGCCTCCTTGTTATCAAATCCCAGTTGGAATCGGTGCTGGTTGAGTCTCAGTCCGAACTGTGTAATAGAGTCAATAACACTTCATATATATATTTAGGTGTTCGGCCTACTCTAGAGAGAGAGGGCCTACTTCATATATATCTTTTAATTACCTATATACCCCTACTCTTTTTGGAAAAAGCGTGTGTGGCGACTTGCTCACTTATATTTCTTTGTTATAGAATCTATTTTTGAGGTTCCCCTGAAAAAAAGAAAAAATAAAAAAGGAAAAAAGATCAGTGTAAAAAAAGAAAAATAAAAAAAAATCAAGGAGCTAATTCATTGCGTTTGTTTTTCCCTTCTGTTCGGGGTGGTGCTTTGTGACTTTCTTTGTGTCCAAGCTCGCGTCTCTAGCACGGTCTAGACTAGAACCAGCATAGTACCACTATTGAACAATTATTCAGCTTGCTTTTATGACTAACATGGTGCTAGTACTTCCTTGTTCCAGCCCACCTACAGCTCCACATATTCGATTACAGCTCCATAGGTCTTATTGCTGCAGCACCAATAGACTTCATTCCACCGTTGTAGTCTTGTTGATTGCTATCCCCTACTGGGAGCAAGGTAAGAATTGGTAAGAGCTTGTGCAACAGGTTGAGAGTGAGCGCCTTGCAGTGGCTACACCCTATTAACTGTAGGGATTTTACTATTTCACTTGTTTTTCTTGTTTCTCACCATAGCAGGCTTCGAGGAGGAGGATCATAGTTTGCGGCAGTCTCCACGTACTATGGGCATCATACAATATTTTTAAAGGCAAGTGCAGCGGCACACAAAAGGACTTGATAATGATATGCAGGTGACGAATGATAAAATTGGACAATTGGAGGCTATGCAGATTGCCATCAACACCAAGCTTACAGGCCTGGAGATAACAGTCGGCAATATTGACAAGAGTCTCGCTGCTATTTTGCGGCGTTTTGATGAGTTCCATGCAAAGACCAACGAACAGCATGATGATTGGGAGGATGAATATATTGCTGATACTGAACAAGATGAATAAGATGCTCACCAATGCCGACGGCTACGCACTAATCATAGAGGTACGGGTGGTTTGCGTCGACGTGAGGTATGCAACAATGATGATGCTTTCAGCAAGATTAAATTTAAGATACCTCCTTTTAATGGTACATATGACCTTGATGCATACATTATTTAGGAAATTGCTGTTGATCAAAAGTTTGCATGCCATGATTTTCCTGAGAATGCACGTGTTAGGGCTGCTACTAGTAGGTTCACTGATTTTGCTTCTGTTTGGTGGATAGAACATGGCAAGAAAAATATTGATGACATACCACAAACTTGGGATGCTTTGAAACGGGTCGTGCAGGCTAGATTCGTTCCTTCTTACTATGCACGTGATCTGTTACATAAGTTACAATAATTGGGGCACGGCACTAGAAGTGTAGAAGAATATTATCAGGAATTGCAAATGGGTATGCTACGTTGTAATTTAGTGGAGGGTGAGGAACCTGCTATGGCTAGATTTTTGGGTGGGTTAAATCGAGAAATTTAGGATATTCTTGCATATAAAGATTATACTAACGTAACCCGTTTGTTCCATCTTGCTTGTAAAGCTGAAAGGAAGGTACAGGGACGACGTGCTAGTACTAGGCCTAATGTTTCTGCAGGTAAATCTACATCATGGCAGCCACGCACGAATACTTCTATGGGCGGACGTGCACCTGTACCAACTCCTTCACCGAGTCGTGCAGCAGCACCTTCTCCATCCAGCAACAAGCCACGCGCTCCTCCCACAACTTCAGCAACCAAGACTGTACAGAAGCCAGCCGCTAGTGCTTCCTTGGTTGCATCCACGGGTAGAATAAGAGATATCCAGTGTCATCGTTGCAAGGGCTTTGGGCACGTGCAGCGTGACTGTCCTACCAAGCGCGTTTTGGTGGTTAAAGATGATGGTGCGTATTCCTTTGCTAGTGATTTTGATGAAGATCCACCTGCTTTGTTTGTTGCTGACCATGCAGGTAACGAGGGAACACTGTCAGGGATAGATCCCCTGGGTACCGCAAGGAAGCTACCCGTGAGGAAAAAGAAGTCTGATTCCTACTAGGATTCTAGTGTAATCCTATTAGGACTCATATCTTGCAATCTTATTACGACTCCTACCTTATAATCCTACTAGAAACCCATCCCTTGGGATATATAAAGGAGGGCAGGGATACCTAGATAGGAAGAGAACCAACAGAGAGGAGCCAACAGGCAACTCAACACCCAAGCGCAGGGCGCAATATACAACACCCCAAAACAGGACGTAGGGTATTACGCTACTCTAGCGGCCCGAACCTGTCTAAATTTATGTCTTGTGTCCTTGCGTTCACCTTCAAGTTCCAGATCCGGTGATCCCTCATCAAATAATCACCTACCTTAGGGTATCCCTAGGTAGGCCGACGGTAAAAACACTGACAGCTGGCGCCCACCGTGGGGCCGATCGTCGCGATCATTGGGCAAATTTGAAGGACCTCTTCATCAACATCAATCCACTCAAAGTGGCAGATTGCTACTTCGTACATATGCGTCGGCGGATTGATTCATCGAGTTTGAGATCGGATCCTTCAGTGAACGGCTACATCGACCTCGACTACTCAGCTCGACTTCACCTCACGCTGCAACGTCGATGCACCGTGGCTGCTGACCTCGACGACCCGGTTTCAACTTCGGCTTGTGCCGCAATGTTCGCGCGTAGCAGCGACGAGTTCGACTACTTCGACTTCGCGAGGAGGCTCGGCGGCCCGCCAGCGACTACTTCGACTTCTCGAGAAGGCTCGGCGGCCCGCCGGCGATCACTTCGACTTCACGAGGACGATCGGCGGCCCGCCAATGACTACTTCGACTACTCGTCTCGACTAGAAACTAGTCAAGGGCGAGCCTCACAACAACGACTATATCAACTACTCGTCTTGACTTGAAAACTAGTCGGAATCGACTTCGACTAGTCGAGCTTCATCAACAAACCATCGCAGCTCCATCAACGAGCTCCACGGCTTCGTCGACATTCGTCCACGAATCAAGCTAAGTGACTTAACCTCTTCCGACTTGTTCTTCACAAGATCGGCTACCTTTTTAGGTACGTCTCTCGACGGGCATGAAACCCTCGGGGGCTACACCATGATCGACTACCTATCTGTGTACGTCTCTTGACGGGCATTGAAATCCTCCAGAGCTACACTTCGCCGACTACTTATCCATGTATGACTCTCGATGGGCATTGAAACCCTCTAGAGCTACACTTCGTCGACTACTTTTTGCGCAACGCGCATTCATTCTGTTGCAATGTCGACTAATTTTGCGCACCGCGCATCCTCTTTATCGCATGACGACTACTTTCTGCTTGGTGTCTCCTCTTAACGGTCGCTAATCTACTTGAGTAGCAAATGACTTAATCCGTGAAACCTCGAGTCTCCAGTCATGACCTAAGCGACCCGTCCTGTATGAGCGAAGGCTAGAGACCTAAGCGACTCGTACATGATATGAGCGAAGGCTATAGACCTAAGCGACTTGTACATGCTATGGGCGAAGGCAAAAGTGGGACCGGGTGAACGTAAAGGGTGGACTACTCGGGAGATTTAAATGGCCTAAAAAAAGAGCTCGACATAGCAATTTTTACACCGAACAAATTTTGGTGTCTTCATATTATTACTGAGTACTACTCGGTATCTTCGTATTATGCTACATAATGTATGCATTATCTTTTTTCAGATCAAGCTTCGGCAACAACCCTCTAGGCAGCACGGCGTGCCATCACAGTTCCGCTAGTTCCCAGGCTCAGGGGCTGGGCGATGCACACTACTCGATATGGCTCCTTCGGCTCTCCTGGCTCGTAAGCTCGGGGGCTGAACGCCGCAAAACTACTCGAAGATGACTCATATGAAGACTGAGAGTGCAGAAGAAACCCTAAGTCACCGCGTGGTTAAATAAACCAGCGGGAGGCTCAATTTCACTGTGCAAAAGGAGAAAAGTTTTTCTCGGGATTTCAGAGTAACACCAATGCCACGATTCTTGGATCCTTTTTACGAACCTAAGGGTTTTGGATTCAAAGCTCGGGAGCTGCAGGATACATGTCATCGACTATTTATTTTTTGAATGTACTTGAAGGATAATAAAAGAAGATTCAAGACTAATTTGACCCTCAGCTTGATTCTTCGATTCAACCTAAGGCTCGGGGGCTACTCCATATGGAGTGCGATTTTCCATCGCACCCCATACAAAAGAAGACTTGAAGCTATTAGGGGCATGAGCACCTCATAGCCTCGATGCAAACAAGGAAGTACTCGAAGAAGATCTTCAAGACGGAGTTTCAGAAGAAGCCGAAGACTACTTCAGAAGTACTCGAAATGCCTGCAGTACTCGGCTATGAAGAGCTCGGGGGCTTGTCAGGGATAGATCCCCTGGGTACCGCAAGGAAGCTACCTGTGAGGAAAAAGAAGTCTGATGCCTACTAGGATTCCACTGTAATCTTATTAGTGTAATCCTATTAGGACTCATACCTTGTAATCCTACTAGGACTCCTATTTTGTAATCCTACTAGGAACCCCGTCCCCTGGGATATATAAAGGAGGGTAGGGATACTTAAATAGGAAGAGAACCAACAGAGAGTAGCCAATAGGCAACTCAATACCCAAGCGCAGGGCGCAATATACAACACCCCAAAACAGGACGTAGAGTATTACGCTACTCTAGCGGCTTGAACCTGTCTAAATTTGTGTCTTGTGTCCTTGCGTTCACCTTCAAGTTCCAGATCCGACGATCCCTCACCAAATAATCACCTACCTTAGGGTATCCCTAGGTAGGTCTACAGTAAAAACAATGACAAACACCAGACGAACATATTGATGTAGGTGCAGCCGAACACTACAAGTGTCTCATTGTGCAGCGTGTGCTTAGTGCACAAATAGAGAAGGTGGAGCAAAATCAGCAACACACGCTGTTCCAAACCAATTGTGTCATTAAAGAGCGTTCCTGTCGTATGATTATTGATAGAGGTAGCTGCAACAATTTAGCTAGCAGCGAAATGGTGGAGAAGTTTGCACTCAGTACCAAACCACATCTACATCCGTATCACATTCAATGGCTAAACAACAGTGGTAAGGCTAAGGTAACGAGGCTGGTGCACATTAGTTTTGCAATCGGATTATATCAAGATGTTGTTGAGTGCGATGTTGTGCCTATGCAAGTTTGCCATATTCTGCTCGGTAGGCCTTGGCAATTTGATACGGATTGTGTGCATTATGGTAGATCAAATCAGTTTTCGCTCTTGCACCATGATAAGAAAATTGTGTTGCTTCCTACATCTCCTGAAGCTATTGTGCGTGATGATATTGCTAGAGCTGCCAAAGCTAAAAGTGAGAACAATAAAATTATCAAGTCGGTTGCTAATAAGCAAGATGAGATATGATTGAAAGGAACTTGCTTGCTTGCTACTAAATCTGATATTAATGACTTGATTGCTACCACCTCTGTTGCCTATGCTTTGGTGTGCAAAGATGCTTTGATTTCCATTCACGATATGCAGCACTCCTTGCCCCCCTGCTGTCGCTAACATTTTGCAAGAATATTCTGATGTGTTTCCAAGTGAAATACTAGCAGGGCTGCCACCAATACGAGAGATTGAGCACCAAATTGATCTAATTCCAGGTACATCGTTGCCCTACCGCACGTCGTACAGGACCAATCTGGAAGAAACGAAAGAGATTCAGCGACAAGGACAAGAACTACTCGACAAAGGTTATGTACATGAGTCTCTTAGTCCTGGTGCTATTCCGGTTATTTTAGTCCCCAAGAAAGATGGAACGTGGCGAAAGTGTGTCAATTGTAGAGCTATTAATAATATCACAATTCGATATCAACATCCTATTCCACGTTTGGATGATATGCTTGATGAACTGAGTGGTGCTGTTATATTTATCAAAGTTGATTTGCGTAGTGGGTACCACCAGATTCGCATGAAATTGGGAGATGAATGGAAAATTGCTTTGAAAACTAAGTTCAGGTTATATGGGCTAGTCATGCCTTTTGGGTTAACTAATGCACCTAGTACCTTCATGCGATTAATGAATGAGGTTCTACGTGCTTTCATTGGAAAATTTTTTGTTGTCTAATTTGATGATATATTGATTTACAGCAAATCCATGGAGGCACATCTTGATCATTTACATGCTGTTTTTAATGGTTTACGTAATGCACGTTTATTTGGTAACCTTGAAAAGTGTGTATTTTGCACAGATCTAGTATCTTTTCTTGGCTATGTCATCACTCCACAGGGAATTGAAGTTGATCAAGCCAAGTTGGAAGTTATTCAGGGATGGCCTGTACCAAAGACCATCACATAGGTGCGGAATTTTCTAGGACTTGCTGGGTTCGATCGTCGCTTCGTGAAGGATTTCAGCATCATTGCGGCACTTGAATGTGCTTACGAAGAAGGGAGTGTCTTTTTCTTGGGGCACCACACAAGAGAATGCGTTCACCATGTTGAAGGATAAGTTGACACATGCACATCTCTTCCAACTTCCTGATTTTAATAAGACCTTTGAGCTTGAATGTGATGCCAGTGGAATTGGTTTGGGTGGTGTTTTGTTACAAGATGGTAAACCTGTAGCATATTTTAGCGTAAAATTAAGCGGGCCTGTTCTGAATTATTCTACTTATGATAAGGAATTGTATGCTCTTGTGCGCACATTAGAAACATAGCAGCATTATTTTTGGCCCAAAGAGTTTGTTATACATTCTGATCATGAATCTTTGAAACATATTCGTAGTCAAGGAAAACTGAACCATAGACATGCTAAGTGGGTTGAATTTATTGAATCTTTTCCTTATGTCATCAAACATAAGAAAGTGAAGGAGAACATCATTACTGATGCTTTGTCTAGGCGATATACTTTGTTGACACAACTTGATTGCAAGATTTTTGGGTTGGACACAATTAAAACACAACATGTGAATGATGCTGATTTTAAGGATGTCTTGCTGCATTGTAAGGATGAAAAAGCATGGTACACATTCATCGTCAATGATGGGTTTGTGTTTCGAGCTAACAAGCTATACATTCTAGCTAGATCCGTTCATTTGTCGTTGTTACAAGAAGCGCATAGAGGTGGCTTGATGGGGCATTTTGGAGCAAAGTATCTACTTCGACAACACCACTTGGTCCTATTACTCGCGCTCGTGCTCGTCGGCTTACCCATCAAGTAAGTTCACTCTTAAGCTCAGGTTCATCATATTTATACAATGGAGACACGTGCACTCTTGTTTTACTCAGGAACAATGAATTGGATCAAAAGGGAAGAGGCATCGCGCAGGCTGGATTCGAACTGCAGGACAGACACGACTTGTGACGGCCGCCACGACTTCATCCGGACTCTGTTTTGGTTGTTCAAGTATTTCCTGGAAAACTTATCAAATCTCCTTTCCAAAGGATCCGGAATCACCTCCATATCTATTCGGAGTCAACTGCAATCATTGATTTACTACAGAGTCCTTTTCAGCCACAGTGCTGCGTCACCCTATTTTGGCCCAACGGGCCGTGTATCAAGTTGAGTCCAATTCGGACGCGTCCTAGGGTTGAAACACGACCCCAGCACCCTTGTGGTTATTCTTCCACTTCTTTATAATCTTTAGCCGCCGCCGAGAACACTCGGGTTTTGTTAGATGCAAGTTTAGCTTTTGCTACTTCCTTGTAGACGCGCGTGCTGATCCAGCCGCACGTCCACTTGTTTTCGGAACCCCACCATAATTGAGATACGGTTTGAGACCTTTAATTACATCTCATATTTTCAGTACTTGTTTTACTTATTCTTGCTGGTTCTTCAATTGGTTGCAGGGTGTCGCGCTCCTCAAGATCGCGACAACCATAGGAGGTGATGTATCGGTTGCTAAGGCGCAGCATGCTTGGAAGGCTGTAGTCGGGCTGTGAATGTCATCTCCTCCATCAATCGAGTTATCCCATGTCTCTCATCGAAAGATCAGTTACAAACCCTAGCGGGTTCTCATCGCATTCTAAAAAATTGAAGGACACCTAAGAAAGCGATATGGAGGGAGTATCATGCATCAATTAGCTATGAACCGAGAAATACGGGTCTAGATCACTAAAAGTTTAACCCATGCTTAGGATAGTCTTAGAATAATCTAACTTATATAATAATATTGGTATGTGAGAAGTAAACTGAGGAAATCCCCAACTTGCATATGAGCCATATAGTGTACAGATACACAAGCCATGTAAGTGCGAGCAAAGTAAATACTGTGTACATCTTATATATGCGTGGGCTCTCAATTGCAAACATGAAATGTGTCCAATTTAAAATATTCGTTCTGTACGTGTCCAATTTCTTATTGTTTCTCATGCATTCATTCTATTAGGTTTTTTTCTTTTTTCTTGGCTCCAGCTTGGGTATTATGTTAGGTAGCCTGTTATTAACACATACACTTGATTTTACAAAAGAAATTGAGAGACTCGTCTTTATTACAAATAGTGATGTATATATATAAAGTAATAACTGAAACAAATGAAGTCAATAATGAACTTTTGTATGGATTGGTGTGTTTGATTACATATGTATACATGTTGAGGGTACATGATGAAAAAGTGTATGTCCGCTCAGGAGGAATCCCTTTAGAACAGGAGCCCTTCCACTTGTGTCCGTGTTTGCAGTTGCCTAATCTATGTCTTGGCTGGTTGAATGAGATCATCTTGAGGATGTGTCTCTGTAGGGAGACATCTATTCGCAACAGTATTAACCCTCTCTAGTCACCTTTTTCCATTTTAAGTGAGAAAAATGCAAGCTAGGGTCACCGACGAATAAAATTGGAGGCCTCTGTTTGAACTTTTTGAGTACAAAATACTAATAATGCTTTTAAATTCAATTGCAAAGGTAGTTTGACCATAAGAACAAAAGCACTAGATAATTGGTGAAAAATAACTACTCATCACTAAGGAAGCTAAAAGTTCCTAAAGAACAATTATTTAGTCTTAGAAGACATTTATGATTGGCTACTTTTTATATGACATAAAATTGGACCACTGCATACAAGTTTGTATAAGGATGTTGATCAATAACCAGATAGAAACAAACATAATAAAAAGAACCATAAGAGCTAGGCTCATGCATATAGGTTGTGAGAGAGAGATCTTGAAATAACAACAAAATATTACCGATAAAAAATGAATGTAGAACTACATGTAGAGTTTATAATTAACTAATAAAGGGAATCGAACTAACTATCATGAATATTTTGCAAACATAATCCATATCCCTTGATCATTTAAACTCTGTTTTCAACGGATAAAACCTAATGGCGATCACGGGTACAAAAAGAGAATAGTTCCAGTAGTGTTTCAAGTTCATTTAGTGCCGATGTTGCATTGGATGCATGGTTGTAGTGATATTATTTCAGGTGGTGATCAGCTTTTGTTAGAAAACATAACAAACAGTTCTCCAACATTTTTACCTTGAACAAGAAATGATTTTATTAGAAGATTATAATTTTCCTTTAAAACAAGCGACCGAGACCAAGGATGGAGAAAAGCTAGTGACACCGAGGACATGAAGTAGAGAATTTGGTAAGATAGTCTAAATTAAGTACCAAAAGATTATCTTCAAGTGACTGTAATTAAACTATTACCGATTACAGTCACTTGAAGATAATATTTTGGTACTTTAAAAATCAAACAATTCTCATTGTTGGAGGAAGGCTCTAGGACTAATCGGTCGAGTGTTGCAGGGGGAGTAACCGAGGCACTGGAAAGGCCCTAAAGACACCCCAAGCACGGGGTTCCTCTGACAACACATGGCAGGGAGCATCCCAACTCTTCTGGCGGGGGGGGGGGGGGGGGGGGGGGGGGTGGGTTGACATACTCTGTCAGGGGTATTAGAAAATCAACCATCCTTCGATGTCGAGAGTCCTTAGAACAAGTACCCCCCCTCCCCCCTTTGATGCCGGAGGCAGGCTAGTCGCTCTCAGCCTGGGAGTATTCTTAGTCTGCAGCTCGGAAGCCCTAAAATGTCAGAGTTGTGGATCTGCTCCGTAGTCTGACCCACTTATGCCCTAGAAGAGGCCAGAGGGAATGAGTCGCTAGTAAAATGACCATCGTATCCCTAGGAACTAACACATGGACGGAGGGGGGGGGTATTTCCATCTTTGGACTCACACTACTCACCCATTAGAGCATGTCCAATAGTTATGTAAAGAGCTCCCTAAATCCTGATTTAAGGAGATTTTTTAAAAAAAACCCACCTCCCACAGTTACATAAACAACTCCTTAAATTTACAAAAATCCTAAATTTCTCTAAATCCTTGCTACATGTAGGAACCTTGTAGGGAGCTCCCGAAACACATCTCCTGCAGATTCTCTCCGAAAAATGCTTTCGCGCCACCTCGCCCAGCTTCGCGCACCACCACTTCGTTCCACATCTCGCGCACACTCCGTTCCTCTTCCTCCCCTCCTCCAGAACGGCTCCCTGGCCGAAGCGGTCAAGACGGCGCCGCCCCCGGCCGTCCACATCGAATACTTCTGCTGGCCTCCGTCTCGCCTCGCTCGCAGATAAACCATCGCTGCTCGCCTGCTCCTTCTTGGATTCCGCGTCGAATTCCATCGCGGTTTGGGGCCTAGGTCGTATGATTTTGGTGTGTGGCCGCAGCCCGCAGGGGTCGTGGTCCAGATTCGGCCGATGGATGTTGCGCTAGATTTGTTGCTGCTCGATTTGGGAGGTTAGGGATTCTCGCCGATCAAGGAAGGCGATTAGCTATGGGTCATGATTTGGGTTCTAGTTTCATCCATGGCCGCGCTTTTAGAGAGATCGAACGGAAGAAACTCTAATGAAGATTGAATAAACAAAACTGTAATGAATATTTAATCTACGCACCTAGTCCTGGAAGTCCAACGCGCCGGCCGAGTAGAATTGCAGCCGCTGCCGCCGATTAAACTAATCTAGATGGCCACCACCGATGCAATTCAGGGCTGCAGGCACATCACCGCGATTAAATTAGTGCATCGAACGATTGCACGCACCTGTATTGATTTGATGGGGACTGTCTGACGGCTCCGCCATTCGAACAGCCACTCCGATTTCTTCTGTGCCCGTCGTCCTGCTACAGTCATTGTTTCTACATCTTGCTATGGTCCCTTTCCTTTATTTTCTAATAATATTTTTTCATCAAGCTATACTACAAGAACGTCGCCATGCTAGGAATCTGCCATGTATTTTCAAAAACAGGTCTCTTGTCCTCATTGATGTGCTACAATCTTTTATTTTCTACCCTGCAATTTGAAAACGTTAAAAGCAATGATTGCTGCTTATAACACTCCTTTTGTTCTAGCTCTGAAAAAAACAATAATGTTTCTACTTCGAAATGTATTTTCCATCCTGGTCATTTGTGCAGTGCTGACCATGTTTCTACTTCGAAATGTAGTTTCTGAATATGTGAAATGTAGTTGCTGCTTTATGCAGGTGTTTCAAGACATGGAAGGTCATGGTGCCTACTACACAAATCTGATGAATGAAGGCACTTACAATGAAAACTATGAGGACATTCTTGATACTCCAACTGAGTTTCAGCAGACACCTCCAATAAAGGACAACAACCCAATCTGACGTCGAGGCTTCAAGTTGATCGCCACAGGCACAGGTTATACACGTACATGTACTTGCGGCAGCGTGTATCTGCGGCTGCGGCAGCTAGTACGTAGGTACGTATTTGCGGCACGAGGACAAACAGCCCAATGGATTGACAGCGCACATAGAAATTAAATGGATTACCAGCCTATGTAGATTTCAAATTTGATTTACTCCCTAAATATGAGGAACTGTTGGAGACCAACCTTTTTTTGACTTCCAATACTGGTTTAGCAACTCCCTAAATATAGATTAGGGAGCTAAAATTTACATAACTATTGGAGCTGCTCTTATGGGCTATAAATAGGGATAAACAGGACCTTGATGAATACATCCATCTTAGTACTAGACACTTCTAGAAGCCCTACTAGGTGTATCACCAAGAAACCTAAGAGCCACTACACACTTGTTTGGGCTGTCATAACCACCATCTCTGATGGTATTAAATCTTGCAAAGCTGCCTTTTTAGCCAAGACTCCAATGTAAGATGATGCAGAGAATCGTGTTTCACGAAACAATACCATTATCTCTATATCCTGAGTACGGTCCTGCTGCTCCAACGACCAATCCCACCCCTCCAAAGAATTGTTGTGCTTACTTCAAGGTTGTAGCCCCAAAATGCTAATTAAATGGACACTCATTGATTTTCTTCTCTACATGGAAATACAAGTTTTCCCCCTATCAACCACATAGTTGTATTGTCTCCCTACATATAAGTTTCAATCACAATTCAAATACAGGCAGTAAACAATAGTTGAACAAGATCTAGCCATGTAGTTAAACAATAGTTTAAGTTTCGCTGGAAATATTTTGTGTCTATTCTTTCGGTCAAAAATATAAATATTTTGTGGCTTTCAAGTCTCACTTGGTCGAGATGTAAACTTGTTATGGAAGTTTTTATATGCGATCTGAACTTAAGGGTTAAATGGAGCACTATAAATAAGGCTATAATGTGCATGTGTCATGATTCATGATAGATTATTAGACCAGTCTCAGTGCAGGTGTCATGAGAGTTTTATCCTAGTGTCAAACTGATATAACAGTTTTGTAACTGTGCGATGAAACCGTGAAATGAGATTGATTTTATATCGACATAGTCTACTATGGTATTGAAATTATTTCCCTTGTGCTATTCATTTTCATACTAGCCAGGAGTCACTCATCTCCAAAGGTCTCCTTTGACCATAGGAAGAAGATCAATATCACTATTATATCCAACAAAACTGAACGACCGTACTTAGGTACTGTACTTACGTATTTTTATATAAAACTATACACGATTACCAAGAAAAGGTTCATGGATCAACCTAGTCCCCTGGTCAAATTAGAGCGGCGAAACGAGGCCCACTTTCCAGAGATTTAAGGGTTGGCAGCATCGATGTCCATCGGACTTCGGTGGCGGACTTTTGTAAACAAGCAATTGGACACGTTGTTCAATTCACTAGCAACATTTCTCTGCATATTTTCCAGCTGTTGTTGCGTAACGTCCAAACCCAACGCCGAAGTACACCACGCTTGCACAAAAAAAAATGTCAGTTAGTACGAGAGCTCACTTACTTTGAACTTTGATCATCTTTTACACTTAACAAAGGCATTTACCTAATCGTAAAAAGAAACAAACGCATTTACACATTTCGCATAGGGAGGCCCCCAATATTCAGCAGCAGTTCCAAAACCCATGCATGCCAGGGGACTCGATCGCAAGCGCGTCGATCGAAACCCGAGCACTATAGTTGTTCAGAAATCAAGGTCTCCATTCCCAACTCCATCGCTGCATCGTGGAGCGCCGACAGGGACTGCAGCACTTGCACGCTTGTGCTAGTTGACTTGCATCGAGGTGCTTCTTCGCTCAGTCAATAAGCATATACGTGAGGTCCGACGGGCACCGACAGAGGCACCGGCAACTGGAGGCTCAAGAGGCGGCTCTGCTAGCTCGTGTAGTTCATGGAGGCGAAGAAGATAGAGGAGCTGACTGACGCCAAGAGAGGGAGCTGGGCGGTTAGCGGCGTGCTCGCCGTCGTCGTGCTGGCTGTGCTCATCCTCAGTGGGCGCAACGTTGGAGCGCCTGTGGTGTGGGTTCAGACTGCAGCGGCCAGCTTCCGCCAAGGTGAAGTTCTGTTCGGTGTTTTTGCACTTTGTTTTGTCAATAGCAGCAATGTCATAGAGGTGCTAATGACACGACCATACAATGCCAGCATGCTTACTGTTCTTTACAGCAGCGTTAGGAATCACTCGTAGTAGGTTTTCATCTGTAGTAGACATCGTCTGTTGGAGCTATGCGTGCGTATGAGAAGTTTCTTTAAGTACTCAAGTATTTTAAGGAGGCAATTTCTTGTCGAGACAAATGCATTTGCCTACTTCTTGTTAATTAAAAAGCCACTTAGTTTCTCCTAAGACCTTGTTCGGTTAATCCCTTGCCTAAGGGGATTGAGGGTGATTTTGATTTGTTGGAGATTTAATTCCTTCCAATTCTCTCCGAACTTTTCCAATTCTCTTCAAACCGAACAAGGTCTAAATTGGTCGAGTTTTTTTTAAGATTTTAGAATACGTCTTCTCTTATGACGCTTCCTACATTCTAATCGCCTAAAGGTTGCATAGCTCTTGGTTGTTGCAATTTTGAACTCACGACAGTGAGTTCATGAAGGATGGATTTGAGTTTGTATATTTTTAGTGAAAAAATATAGGAACCAAGATAATATAGAGGAGAAGATGATGGATATAGAGTTGGAAAGACTATGACGATGGAGGGGGTGGGGTGGGTGGAAGACAACTCATATATTTATTTGATGGTAATAACTTAATTACAGCCGGCCGTATGTTTACGCGATCATACGGCCACTGCATCTACTCCATCTTTCATCACCTCTCTCACTCCTCTCCCTTTCAATCTTATCTTTTCCCCACCGACACCTGCCCTCCCCTCCTCCTCTCCCCCGCATCCCCTCACCTTCCCTCCTCTTCCGCCGCTGGTTCCTCTCCTCGCCCCGCCTACCCTCCTATTCCGCCCTCCGCCGCGGCCTCCCCTTCTCTTCCCCATCCTATAGCTGCCTTCCCTGCGTGACGGAGCAGCTTGGCTCGTGTGGCTTGGTGCGGAGCAGGCACAACATATCGGCGTGGGGCGGGCTACACGGAGCAGGTCGGCGCGGGTGCAGCGGTAGGGGCGAAGCAGCGCGGCGCCGGCGGCGCGGGCAGAGCAGCCTGTGCGGAGCAGCGCGGGCGGGGTGAGGTGGAGCAGACATAGGCAGAGTGTAGGCGAGCGCACGGCGGCGCGTGCGGAGCAGAGCAGCCGAGCTGAGGGGCCGCGGTGCTGCCGGAGACGCGGCGTGCGGCGCGAGGGGCCGCAGCGGCGCCGGCGTGCATAAGAGCAGTGGAGCGTGCGGGCGGAATAGTGACGGCGGGCGCACCACGACGGACACCGAGTTGAGTTTGTGCATTTTTTTATTTGTAGGTAACTTGTGCTAAATCAACTAGCATTTTGGTAAAAACTCATAAGCATTTTAATTGGGTTAGTTATGTCTTTTTTCCAGTCTCGTGTAGGCATTTTAATGTTGGTTCTCAATAAAACTATTATATAGAGGCAATAATATTGGTTCCAGTAAGCAATAATATTATTTTATCTCAGCATAACAATAATTAAGCAATTTTGTTGAGTATTTTACAATTTATTTTTTATTATTTTATGCTATTTTAAGCAGTTTCGGTGAATAAGGAGGTGGCATGACATTTCTTGTACGTCTATTCTAAATTGCTTAGGAGTTTATTATGATATGCTTTCAAATTTTAATAAAAGTGCTTTTAAATTTGTACGAGAAAAATATCATCGAAACATATTGAAGTGAGATCTTGTTTTGATCTTTTGTTGGGCGCAACATAATAGTGCAATCGGATTTCAATTTTGATGCTCGGTTGTAAAGTTATAGCTTTTTTAGACCTGAGATTGATTTTGGCATGCACTCACGTCATCTTTTTTTATCCTTATCCTACTTTGGTAATAGCAGTTGCGCGCAGTGCAGTGGGTAGCAGTTTTTTGCAAAAAGAAAAAGAGCAGATCATATTGTATTTTGACTTTCCCAAAATAGACCGGCCGTAGCGGAAAGCTAAATTACGTTTAGCAAGTCCTTGTTTGATAACCATCGAAGAAAGGAGATGCATCGAATGGAGAGAGCCTGAATCCAAAAGTGTTATGTATCTATATCTTTGTTTCGAGATAAAAAATTATCACTACTCCCACATAGAGCCTGTTCGTTTCCTACCCTCTAAACTTTAGACCCATCACATCAAAGAGAATGTTGCTATTTAAAAGTATTAAATAAAATCTGTTTATAAAACTTTTTGCACAGCTGGGTGCTAATTCGCGAGACAAATTTAATGAGCCTAATTAATCCATAATTTGCCACAATGATGCTACAGTAATCATCCGCTAATCATGGACTAATATACCTCATTAGATTCGTCTCGCGAATTAGCACTGGGGTTCTACAATTAGTTTTGTAATTAGACTTTATTTAATACTTCTAAATGATAAGATTTTCTTTGATGTGACCCCTCTAAACTTTAGGCCCCAGGAAACGAACACACCCGTAATATAGTTACGTTTAGACTTTATCAAAGTCAAACCTTCTCAATTTTAACTATAAATAGCAAAATAATCATAGAGACTAATAATATAAAAATTGTGTTAGTAGATTTATCATAAAACCAACTATTATAATATGTACCTTTTCTGTTTGAAATTTATTTTAAGAAATATTGTTGGTCAAAGCTAAAAAAAATTGACTTCGAAAAAAATAAACGTAGCTGTACTCTGAGGTGGAGGGAGTACATGTTATATGGAATGAATATGATGCTCACATAAGTAGAAGCTTTATCGAATCAAATAATTTTAAATTGGACAATGTGAAGGATTGTCACATTTTTCTTCCTACAAAAAAAATTCAATCCACATGTTCTACTGATGATGAACAAATAGTAACAACATTTAGGTTCCACCATTTTGCGCTCGCTTCTGAAATCACTTATTTACAGGATCCAATGATCTCTCCTTCTTGCACCCGCGGGCGGCGCACGGCGACAGGCTCTACGGCGGCCTCCTGGTTGACGGCTTCAACGAGGAATCCTGCCACAGCAGGTACCAATCCGCCATGTACCGCCGGAACCTCGGCCGACGACCCTCCCCGTACCTAATCTCCAAGCTGCGACGGCACGAGGCTCTCCAGCGGCGGTGCGGCCCGGGCACCGCCGCCTACAGCGACGCCCTGGAGCAGCTCAGGTCCGGCAAGAGCGCCGCGTCGCCGGAGTGCGCGTACGTCGTCTCCATCTCGTACCGCGGCATCGGGAACCGGATCCTCGCCGCCGCGTCGGCGTTCCTGTACGCCGTGCTCACGGACCGCGTCCTGCTCATCGACCCCAGCAACGAGATGGACGACCTGTTCTGCGAGCCGTTCCCCAACACGACGTGGCTGCTGCCGCCGGGCTTCCCGCTGGCGGACTACACCAACTTCAGCGTCGACACCGCCGCGAGCTACGGGAATATGGTGAGGAACAAGGTGATCATCAGGAGCGACGACGGCGTCGCCGCCGCTGACGTTCCGACGCCCGCGTTCGCGTACGTCCATCTCAACTACGACGCCACCATCGAGGACAATTCCTTCTTCTGCGGCGGCGACCAGAGGCTGCTCCGGTGCATCCAGTGGCTGGTGATGAGGACGGATAGCTACATCGTGCCCGGGCTCTTCCTTGTGCCGGAGTTCCAGGAGGAGCTCGACATGCTGTTCCCGGAGCGCGACGCCGTGTTCCACCACCTCGGCCGGTACCTGTTCCACCCCAACAACCACGTCTGGGGTCTCGTCACGCGCTACTACGACACCTACCTCGCGTCGGCGCGGCAGCGGGTCGGCATCCAAGTGCGCGTCTTCGGCGGCCTGCCGGACTCGCCGGAGCTCCTGGAGCAGATCACCACGTGCACGCACAAGGCGGGCTTGCTCCCCCAAGTGCTCGCCGCCGGCGAGCCGACCCTGCCAGCGTCCCGAGCCAAGTCTAAAGCCGTCCTCGTCACCTCCCTCAAGTCCTGGTACTACGAGAAGCTGAAGAGCATGTACTGGGAGCACGCGACGGCCACCGGCGAGGTGGTGAGCGTGCACCAGCCGAGCCACGAGGAGTACCAGCGCTCCGGCGCCAGGTCCCACGAGCACAAGGCGTGGGCCGAGATCTACCTGCTCAGCCTGACCGACGTGCTGGTGACCAGCGGGAGGTCAACGTTCGGGTACGTCGCGCAGGGGCTCGCCGGCGTGAGGCCGTGGGTGCTGTACAAGCCGGCGAACAGCTCCGCCGTGCCGGACCCGCCGTGCGGCCGGGACGTCTCCATGGAGCCGTGCTTCCACAAACCGCCAGGCCACGATTGCCGGCTCAAGCAGTGGGCCGACCCCTCCAAGGATGTGCCGTACATCCAGCACTGCGACGACGCGATCTGGGGGCTGAAGCTTGTTGGCCAGAACACATAGGATGCCGCGTCGGGGTCGAGGTGGCAACGTGAACGTCACGTGTCAAGGACCCAAGATGTATTTTACTTTGACATGGTAAAAGTTAACGTTTGACTATGTTTCTCATGGGTATAAGTTGTTCAATATATAGCCACAGCACCAATTTAGTGTGAATGTATGTTGGACCATCATGTATCTAACTGTATAACTTTATACATTAAACATACTTACAATTTGATTAAACTACCCAAATTTCTAGAAGTTGATATATTGTTAAAGATAGAAAGATTTGACTTAGAACAAAAATGAATGACAACAAATATCAAAAGAAGGGAGTATAAAGTTTAGATTTCCACAAGGAAAATACGTCTTGTGTACTACATATTCACAGCACTTGTTGTTCAGAGTTGAGCATAAAAATTGAGAATGTAGATAAAATGACAATCTTACCATTAATTAATAACCTAAAGTGACCCTGCATAAAAAATTAACGGTGCAACTAAAGGGAGGTGAGACTGAAAAAGGTATGACAAAATTGCCTAGAAGTTTTGGAACAACAAAATACTTTGAAGATTGTATAGAGGGCTAAAAAACAAGTATTTTGAATTGAGTGGTGGGTGGCAGGGGGGTTGGTTGTTTAATGTCTTTCATCTTATAGTTTACCCCCCTTGTCCCAAAATAAGTGCATGTTTTTCAATGAAGGATGGAGGGTCTAGTAAGCATTACTGGCCTGATGTCAAATTTTGCACAATAGGAAAAAAAGTAGAGCTTCTCCCTATTTGCAAATTTAGATTTTGACTCTATCATGCATCCGCATAAACTATACATCACACGCATTACAAATTGAAATTTGCATTTTGGCTTGTAAAAAGCATCTCGTCTGAGCGAGGTAGGCGCATGATTTTAGCCCAATAAGGCCTGGACGCTGCGTACGGTGCTGCAGAGGTCGACGGGCTAGCTGTGTACACGTGGGCCGACGCATGAGATGAACTAGAGGCCCCATGTCGTCTCTGCCGCGACACGTCAGTGCACGTAACGCTCGCATCAAGTTGTCTTGAATCTTACGCAAAGTGTCCTTGTACTGTGACTCCGGTACACGTACTCCACGTTCAAGCAACGTGATCTGAGATGTAGCTAACAACGTGATCTGAGATGTAGCTTCGACCTCCACGAAGTTGATCCGATCAATCTGCATACGTAATGGGATGCAGAGTAATATTGTTATCGATCTTTTATAAAAAAAGATTAAATAATTCAAGTTGCGAAAGACGTACCGCGCCACGGTGCTCCTGATCACGGTACAAGGGATACGTGTCCGAGATGGTCGGCTGGTGCTGATGCTCCGCGTCATCAATGCGTGAAAGAGTGACGTACGGACGCGTGCGAAGGAGGTACCAGCGGAGGTATGCGGCGTATGACGCCTCCGTGTGTGGCTGCCCCTCGTCCCACACATCGTCACGTGCGTCAAGCCACCCTTCTACGTACTCCTGCATCTTGACGACCCAGTTGACCTCGTTGGCATGATATCCCCTGCACGAATATCTGTTGCAAACATTTGAAAGACAATATCGCTTTATGATAATGAATATATAATTAATACAAAATGAGTTATCACAAACTTACTCGTGTACGTTGCGTGGCATGGCCTGGAACGCTCGAGGTAGGAGAGGAAAGTGCTGTCGTCGCCCGAACTGCCTCATCACACGCTCGACGCAGTACGGCTCGACGAGAATATCGAACACTAGGTTCGCCTTTGTCAGCCAGTACTCCTCGTCACGCGTGCAGAGGGAAGACAACCCGTGCGGCGCACGTGTGTGGATAGCCGCAGCGGTGTACGGTGTCCAGATGACATCCTGTGGCCGCATCCGATCAAATTCGGACACGAACTGAGGGTATGCTTTCTGGACCTGCCGATGTGCCTAGCTCATCTGCAAAATTACACAACTGCATCGGTACTCCTCATATACAGAAACGTACAACAGTAAATTAAAGAGCTTAAAAGAACTTACCCGTCGATCGGTCCAAAGCGAACCCATCGTGGGGCTATCCTCGTCCCACATCCCATACATCTCGGGCGGATAAGGCTCCTCGCTGATTAGGGGACGTGCTATGGCGAATCGCTCGTACGACCATAGCTGCAGCAGAAGTGGGTAGCCTGTGATGACGGCGGTCCTCTCCGTCTTCAAACAGGCCTGGCAAAGGCCTCGGTACGTGGCAGCAAGCACTGCCGATCCCCAGTTCCACCCAGGTAGCTGGCCCGGCTCCGCATCCGCAATCGCGCGCACATATTGCATGAGCACCTTGTCCACAAAGTTGCCGGTAGAGTTGCAGAAAAGAGTCCAGCCGAACAACCACAACAGATATGCCTCCAAGTATCGCGACACCTCGTACTGCCCAGCCAGAGGGTGCAGATCCTGAGTCTAAAATATATTTGTTCAAAACTTAGAGGTAGTCACATATGATTCAATTAAATTATAAAAAATAATTGCACGAACCCTAAATTGTATTACCCAACTCTTGGCGGGGCCGGGCAAATCAGGTACGTTCACAACAAGTGGCGGGTTCGCTGGAACAAACCGCTCCTGCAGCTCCGCCCTCCAGAAAGGTGGCACGGCAACCGGGCCAACAGCTTCACCCGCAATGGGAAGCCCGAGCAGGTACGACACGTCCTGCAACGTGGGGGCCATCTCCCCGCACGGCAAGTGGAACGTGTGCGTCTCCGGACGCCACCTGTCCGCCAACGCTGCAAGTAGAGAGCGGTCCAGCTGCATCCGCTTCCTGGCGCCACCGTCATGGCCGTCGCCGGCCTGAAGCATACGTGCGAGTGGCAGCAAACCAGCCTCACGTAACCTGTATATTTTACATTGTGGTTACAATTATTGTACAAGCTATACATTAGTTTCGTAAAAAAATATAAAGTATCACCTGTCAAGCCAGCGGTCGTCCAGATGCAACAACTCCTTTGCTACACGAGGGCGCAACTCGTGAAGCTCCTGCCCCTCCACCGCTGCCAGGTACGATCTGTGCCGTTCATCGATGTGCGCGTCAAGGAGCTCCGGTGTCTGCGCCATATCTGCATGAAAAATATAAGTACCGTAAGACATGTTCCTACAAACAATTGAAAAATACTAAAAACTATTTATAATAGAACTAACCTAACAAATATTTCTAAATGATATTAAAAATACTAAAAACTATTCAAAATATAACTACCCTAAAAATATATTTGAAAACTATTGAAATTATAAATACTATTCAAAATATAACTACCCTAAGAAATATATCTAAAAACTATTGAAAATACTACTAATAAATATTTCTAAAAGCTATTAAAAATACTGAGAACTATTCAAAATATTACTACCCTAAGAAATATATCTGAAAACTATTAAAATTATAAAAACTATTCGAAATATAACTACCCTAAGAAATATATCTAAAAATAATTGAAAATACTAAAAACTATTTATAATAGAACTACCCTAAGAAATATTTCTAAAAGCTATTAAAAATACTGAAACCTATTCGAAATATAACTACCCTAAGAAATATATCTGAAAACTATTGCAATTATAAAAACTATTCAAAATATAACTACCCTTGCAAATATATCTAAAAACTATTAAAAAAACTCAAAACTATTTAAAATAGAACTACCCTAACAAATATTTCTAAAAGCTATTGAAAATACTGAAAACTATTCTACGTATAACTACCCTAACAAATATTCGTAAAAATAATTAATAATTATACGATTATAATACCTCCAAACTGACGTGTCGACAGGGCTTCGCCGTTTCCTCTCCTCTCCTCTCTTCCTCTCCTCCTTTTCTTTTTTATTGATTTTTGATGAATATTATGAGAATTAGGGGTGGGTGGGGGGCTTAAATAGTGGGGGGTGACATCCCGCCCGTTGGAAGGGCGGGATGCCCCTCGGGGCAACCTCCCGCGCGTTGGGGAGGGCGGGATGCCCCTCGGGGTAACCTCCCGCCCTCCCAACGGGCAGGAGGCCTCTCGGAAGACACCCCGCCTGTTGGAACGGCGGGACGTCGCGTAACTTTCGCGAAGAGGCCCCTGCGAAATTTTTTTCGACCCCCCGCCGACCCCACGCCCGTTGGATGGGCGGGATGTCTCATCCCGCCCGTTTATTGGGCGGGAGGCACCCATTTTTCGAAATGTTCTCAGCCGCAACCCCTTTTTCGAATTTTAATTTTTTAACCCTTTTTTTGAAAAAAAAACTCGCCCATGGAGTGGCAAATGGAGGGGTGGGCTGATGGGGCATGGCCCATGTAGTATTGTTTTTATTTTTCATTTTGCTTCATTATTTTCTTTTCTATGTATTTTTCATGTTTCTATTTCTTTCCTTATTCCTTTTCTCTCATTTCTCAATCAACTTCTTGATATTTCTCTCTTGTATGTAATATTCTTATCATTCTTATATTTTTTATAATTAGATCTAAACAAATATATACAAGATTCTTCTGGTTGTAGAGATATATTTTTTTGTATCATATTGTGAATTGTTTGAAGCGTGAGGTGTTTTACAATCCCTAAGGTGGCCCGGCACTCGGAGAATCAGGCTAAACAAAAGCAGCGGTAGGTTTGGCCCAACAAATGTAGTAATTTTCCCTTTTTTCCTTTTCTTTTAGTCCATGTGATTGCATCACTTTTATGTAGATTTTACATTTATTTGTGATATGCAATCAACAACTAGAAATAGTTGATTTAAGATTTTTTTAGAGCTATTGTAACATTACATTTGAAATATTGAACTAGAGATTTCAAATGTTCAATCAGCATACTTAAACAATAACATTTGAAAATCAAAAATAAAAATACATTCACATTAGACCTTATTATATTTTAGTAATTCTAAAGAACACACAATGTGAACATATTAAGAGCATTCTTAACATTTGATACAAAATAACTTTTGAAAGTCAAAAACTCAAATTTTTAACCGCTCCCAAGAGGAAGATAACATGTGTTTGCTACAGCCTACTTGCTCCATGCACCTACACTTAAGCATTATTGGCTGATGTTATCATCTCTACGCCGCTACCCTGATCTCACGGGTGCTTGTATTTTCTAGATTTATTTTATAAATTAGCGGACGCTATTTGTTTCGGCCGCTATTTGTTTCAGCTGTAGGTGACGTACCCATCAAATAACAACGTGACTATGGTAACTTCGTAAGATCTTTCGGTTAAATATTTCGGAGGTGCTTGTAAGGATAAATTTTTTTAGCGTATATTTGTAAGGGTAAATATGCATATAAGCATGCTGCTCCCCAAACGCAATGCTGTATTCCACCACCTCAGCTCTGGGGCCGTACTGCTTGCTCCACCCGACCACCCCAACAACCGCGTCTGGGTCCTCGTCACGTGCTACTACGACGCCTGCCTCGCAGGCGCCGCGCATCCCGTCGGCATCCACATGATGCTGCCGCCACGGGAGAGCAGATGATGCTGCCGCCGCCGCCGCCGGCGTCCCGTTCCACCAGGTGGACGAAGTCACGAAGGCCGTTCTCATCACCTCCCTCAAGTCCTGGTACTACGAGTACGAGAAGCTCAAGAGCATGTACTGGGAGTACGTGGCGGCCACCGGGGAGGTGGTGAGCGTGCACCAGCCGAGCCATGAGGAGTATATCAGATCTGGTTCTACAGCAAGCACAACCTGCCCTGCACGAGGGCCATAGGATGCAAAATAACTTTTGGGATGTTTGAAAATACCACGTTTGATGGGTGCTGGATGCTACTAATATTATAGTTTTGAAAACCGTTTATATTGCTATAAAAACTGTAGTTTTTTTAGAAACTCCAATCCAAATGGTTTTTTCCTAAACAGTGGCTTTGTACGTCAATAGCTTCCGAAAACAACGGATAAATCACGTTTTGCCTAGTGCCCTACATTCGGCAAAAACAGACACTCGGCAAAGCTCCGTCAGATGCGAACACAGCCGTTAGCTTTGCCGAGTGTCCGTGATCTGGCTTTCGGCAAAGTTCTCTTTGCCGAGTGCCCGTGATCCGGATCACGGGCACTCGGCAAAGGGTCTCTTTTATTTCTTCCTAGGCAACCCGAGCACTTGTGCACTTGTACACTTCTGCCCCCGCCGCGCCCCGCCAGCCCCGCCCGCCGCGCCCTGCCCGCCGCCCCCGCCGCGCCCCCGCCGCGCCCGCCGCCCCCGCTGCCCCCTCCCCGCCGCGCCCCCGCCCCCGGCCCCCGCCGCCCCCGCCCGTCGGGCCCCCGCCGCCCCTGCCCGCCGCGCCCCCGCCGCGCCCCGGCCGCGCCACCGCCGCCGGCCCCTGCCGCCCCGCCGCCGCCGCCACACAATGGACCCCGCATGATCATGATACCTTGCAAGTAAGTAAAGATGAAACTAGTTTGTTCACAGAAAACTGACATAGGAGTATTACAATTACCTGATGCTTTCTTCCTGTACGAGGAAATAGTTCTAACCAAGTGTAGCCTACAATTATAGCAAACTTTCAATATTATTGAACCACAATAATAGTTATTGTAAGTTAAGTCCACAAAACTTAAAGCATTATCACCGCATCACAGTTTGCGGCTTACTGATAATTTCACAAACTCATCACGAAAAAGACAACAATTATCAATAAAATGATGCATCATGCTTCAGTAGCAACTGATTGCTGAATATCTGATTTGTTTGCTAAGCTTACAGTGGCTATCATCATCCAGGACAATATAAGGTTAAAGCACTAGGAAATATGAAATTGGAACATCAATGATAGATCGATAATACCAGATCAGACAAATCTCTACAATTTCTAAAGCAAGCATTGATTCCCTGGTCCGTCAATGTCGAGTAAAGGGTCTGGAACCATTTAGAATTAAGTTTGGCGAGTAAAATAGTAAAAAGACTAAAGTTCTCGAGTGACACGTACTATGTTATGATAAAATATGTATGGTGTATAATATATATATTTTATATGCTAATCAATTCATTTATATGGATTACCGTAGTAACGCACGGGCATATTTGCTAGTACGTCTTAATTACATTACAGTTTTACCTTGCTGCCTATGCTTGGATTTTCTGTAACTGAAAATTTGTTTTTGTTCACATATCATTTGATAACTATTTACTATCTTATCAGTAGCATCACCCTCCGCGACGCATCCTCCGATACCGCCCCGCTCCCGGAGTGCACCGCCTTGGAGATCACGGCCGTCGCCACCACCGGCAGATCTGCGGAGCCTCCTCCGAGACCGCCACCAGCGAGCTTCTCCCGAAGCGCGCCGATATGGGGACCACAGCGCCCATCACCACCAGCATCCCCCGCGCATCAGGATCGGGTACCCCCCATTGTTACATGCATTTGCTGGAATCATCGCATTCTTTCTGTATCTGCATCAGCAAACCAGGCGTATTCACGGGCGAAGTTTCTCTTTGTTTGCTTTACTGGTAGGGTTGTATCGATTTCTTTTTTCTCACAAAATCCGAGCTGGTCAGCAAAGATGAAATTTCCGAGATGGTCAAAGCTGTTTAGCTGCTTCCGCGGCTGCCTCCCCTGCAGCAACTGCTCAACCAACGTAAGCTGCTGTGGCACGAGCATGATAACCAACAACTACGGGGGGCAGGAATTAGAAAGGCAAGCTACCGCTAGTAATCCAGCTCTATTGCCTGATTTAATATCTATGTAATTATTAATATCGATGTAATGTAATGTTTGTGAACTTTGTGAATTTATCCGTTGAACTCTTGTAAAACTATTTTGCATTACTTGTTAACTTCGTCGTGAAACTCTTGTAAAACTTATGGTCGATCAGCTTGTTTGATGCATCCGTTTAGAAATATTACCTCCATTTTGAAATTATAAGGTGTATTTCATTTTGTGAGGACAAGGCTTTGACCAAGTGTTACTCTATTAATATTTCATTTATGTAATGCAAAAGTATCTTTAAATATGAATCTAATGCATCAGTTTTGTGTCATAAAAATTATGTACTACAATAGAGTAATTGTTGGTCAAAGGCTTGTCCTGAACGAATTAGAAATTAAAATTTCAAAAGGAAGGAGTAGCTTGTTCCACGGAGGAATGCGAGATCCCGAAAGCTTTATTTTTTCATGTGGGCAGGGGTAGATAATTTACTTCTGTGCAGGTCTAACATAATGGCTTTTTTGTTAAAATGAGGAATACATGAATTTGCGTTTATTTATTAGAACAAAGTGTACATGACAAGAATTCATGAAGTCGAGATTTTTTTTCTTATCAGAGTTTGTAGATTTCCATTTCCCACTCATATTGTGTCAGTTCAGGACATACATTGCTATATCCGTTCCACACACAATGGTATTGAAGTCTATTACAACTTGTGTTTCCGAACGTGCCATATGGGCATGATTATTTAGAGTTCGTGAAAGGTAATGTACTAGTTGGAAGAGAGTTCAAACTGGGTTATGCACCGAGGCTTGCTTTCTTGGGTGGGGCTTGGCTCAGGAATGTCAATAACTTTCGAACTTTGGTGCGGGGCTTCAGTACGATTCTCATCAATGTTCACTTGGTCTTCAGATATACCCTGCTCGGATTCCGGGACCAATTCGTAGGTTCCATCTTCAAGCGTCGTCGATTCTACATGATATGCACTGATTTGAATTAAGTGATTATTAAGTCAATAACTTTCCTTCACGATAAGGTTGCAATCCTACAATTCACATTCAAAACACTACAAAGCAAAGGATTTGAATTCTAAGAATTCAAATTTATTTACTATACATTAATCTAATTAAGTCTACTAATATCATAAATAATTTCTATAACTTCAAACATAAGAGAATTGAGGTTATGAATTTAACTTCACACACTTGAAGTGACCTAGCAGGTTAGTGGTCCAAAAATGAACAACTTCAAACTTAAGTTAACAAGTTTTATTTTTAGTTTGAAATCTATAGGGGCTCTAGCTTTGAATTTTGGTGAGTGTGTTTATTTCTATCAGATGAGCTTGAGATTAATTTTTTATAAATTTTTGAAGGCAGAAACAAAGTTATTTGAATTAAATTCAAAATTCAAGTTTAAATCAAAATCTTAAGTTAAACAGTACTATAAAATTATGAAAAATTTACTATAAATTACTCTACATCAGAAAAACACATGGTAAAAAAATCTAAGCATGATAGCATCAGTAACATGCTTGAATAAATTTACTTCATTTCAAGCTCACTTTGCACAAATTTAAATGAGTTCAAGTTAGAGTGCGGTACTTGTTCGCAATTTTTCAAAAGTTCAAGGGTTCACTGTAAAGTAAGATTTTCTTTCAAACCATATCCCAAATGAAAATATGCCCAAAAGCAAAAGTGTAGAGTTTAAAAAGAACTACAACTTTGATTTAAGGGTCAGCTTCAAAAGAGCTAGGGTTTTGAAACTATTTCAAAATCCGACAAACTATCCAATTTCATATAAAATCTATTTAAAATTCACATTCAAATTGAAACCTTAGGGTAAATCTACTTCATACAACGGTCTAAAAGTAAATACTTTCTTTTCCGAAACTACCCTTCATACAATTTGAAATTACCTTTCATGCAAACACATTTAGCAAAGAACCCTAAATTTCCCATAAATAAAAAAACACCCTTTACCGAGTGCCCGTATTTTGGCACTCGGCAAAGACATCTTTGCCGAGTGTCCGTGACCTGGTGCTCGGCAAAGACCTCTTTGCCAAGTGTCAGTATTTTGGTGCTCGGCAAAGACCTCTTTGCCGAGTGTCCGCGATCTGGCGCTCGGCAAAAGGTAAGTTATTCCTTACACAGCCTACGCATCACACTTGTGCACTTCCTTCACAGCCTTAACACTCGCGACTTTGCCGCTGCGCCCCTGCCCCCGCCGCCCGGCCGCTGCCGCCGCGCCCGGCCGCCGCCGCGCCAGATCACCTTCAACCTGTACAAATTTAAAGTAAGTGTTTCTCAGAGGTCTCGGTAATCATCAAGAAATATCCTAATGAATTTTATAGACATATGGGCAATATAACAAACTACGATTTACCCGAACTAGCTGATAGACCACAGGATTAGAATCGCATTTCTGATTTATGCTGTAGTTAATCCAGGCCCCCCGCCGCCTCAGCCGCCGCCGCCGCCCTGCTGTATATGTTTAGAGTATGGAAGACCGTGAGTGGATGTACAGTGGCCGCATAGGTCAGGGTCAGGTCACCGATGAATGGATCGACAAGACCGATGCTTTCTTGGAACGGGCGTTTGGCGAAGCTGCTAAAGGAGCGAGTAAATTAGTCTGTCCATGCAGCAATTATGTAAACAGGAAGAAACAAACAAAGAAGGTCATGGGGGAACATCTTTGGAGGAATGGATTTATGGCAGGCTATACCCGGTGGGTCTACCACGGTGAAGACGGTCATATGAGAGAGGAGGTGGTGAGACCACGCGTGGAGGATTATGATGCCGATGCCGGGATAGCGGACATGCTAAATGACTATCACGAGGCACAGTTCGCTGAAGGATGTACGGAGGAGGAGCCAGAGGCAACCGCAAAGGCGTTCTATGACATGTTTGCCACGGCACAGAAACCCCTTCATGGACAGACAAAGGTTTCTCAACTGGATGCCATTGGACGCATAATGGCGTTAAAGTCGCAATATAGCTTGAGTTGAGACGCTTTCGATGGCATGTTGACAGTTATTGGCAGCTTGCTTCCGGAGGATCACATTCTACCAAAGAGCATGTACGAGGCACAAAAACTCCTTCGTGCACTCAAGATGCCATATGACCAGATACATGCTTGTCCAAAGGGGTGCGTCCTGTTTAGGAAAGAATACACGGAATTAAAGTATTGTCCAAAATGTAAAGCCTCTAGGTTCATGGAGGTAGCCTCTGGTGATGGCCGCAAGAGGCAGCTTGACATCCCCGTGACAATCCTACGTCACCTTCCGTTCATACCAAGGATCCAGCAGTTATACATGACTGAGGAATACGCGAAACAGATGACATGGCATAAAAATGGCAAACGATACAAACCTGACAAGATGGTTCATGCGTCCGATGGTGAAGCATGGACCCACTTTGATAGCATTCATCATGAGAAAGCCAGAGAGGCTCATAATGTACGCGTTACGTTGGCAACAGATGGGTTCAATCCTTATGGAATGATGGCTGCCACGTACACATGTTGGCCCATATTCGTTATCCCCCTCAATCTTCCACCAGGCGTATGCTTTCAACGACAGAACATATTATTGTCGTTGATTATTCCAGGACATCCGGGGAATAATATGGGTGTGTTCATGGAGCCTCTAATTGATGAATTGGTCCATGCTTTGGAAGGAAGGGGTATGGACGTACGACCGGGCCACAAGACAAACTTCAAAATGCATGTTTGGTACCAATACTCCCTGCATGACTTGCTGGCCTATGGGATATTCAGCGCCTGGTGTGTTCACGGGAGGTTCCTATGCCCAGTATGCAAGGAAGGTCTTAGGTTCATTTGGTTGCAGAAGGGTGGCAAGTATTCGGCGTTCGACAAACATCGGCAATTCCTCCCTCGTGACCATGCATTCAGACGAGACCAAAAGAACTTCACGAAAGATGTCGCGGTGACAGACCTTGCACCTCCGATGAAGACTAGTGCCACGGTCCGTCAGCAGATAGATGGTCTCGTGGTCAATCCAGAAGGTGGCTTTATGGGATATAGTCAGCACCATATGTGGACTCATAAGTCAGGCTTGACTCGGCTCCCCTATTATGATGATCTTCTCCTTCCACACAACATTGATGTGATGCACATTGAAAAGAATGTGGCTGAGGCACTTTGGGCATCAATCATGGACATTCCCGGTAAGACAAAGGACAACGTTAAGGCTAGAGTGGATCTGGTAACGTTGTGTGATAGACCAAACCTACATATGAAGCCTCCTGGTCGCGGTAAGACATGGAGAAAGCCTAAGGCTAATTTTGTCTTGACCAAGCCCCAAAGGAGGGAAGTACTAGAATGGATCAAGTTGTTGATGTTCCCTGATGGGTATGCAGCTAATCTGAGTAGGGGGATCAACTTATCTACTATGCGAGTCTTAGGGATGAAGAGTCATGACTACCACACATGGATTGAGCGGCTTCTTCCGGTGATGGTTCGAGGGTATGTCCATGAGAATGTCTGGCTAGTGCTTGCAGAGTTGAGCTATTTCTTCCGCCAGCTTTGTGCCAAGGAGTTATCTAGGACCGTGGTTGCAGACTTGGAAATAATGGCACCGGTGTTGCTCTGTAAGTTGGAGAAGATCTTTCCACCCGGCTTCTTCAATCCGATGGAGCATATGATTTTGCACCTCCCATATGAGGCACGAATGGGGGGTCCTGTGCAGGATCGTTGGTGCTATCCAATCGAGAGATGTCTAAAGGTTCTTCGGAAGAAATGTGGAAATAAATGCAAAATTGAGGCTTCCATTGCAGAGGCATACATTCTGGAGGAGGTGTCGAACTTCACAACAACATACTATGGTGACAACCTCCCTAGCGTGCATAATCCACCACCATGTTACAATGCTAGCAAAAATGAATCAAACCTCAGCCTTTTCTGAGGGCAACTCGGAAGTGCAAGTGGTTCGACCACCAAGACATTGAGACATGAAGAGTGGTGCCAGATCATGCTATATGTGTTGACCAACCTTGATGAGGTGGTGCCGTATATGGAGCAATTTGTTCATGAATTCTGGCGTCGATCAAGGGATCCTACCCAGAAGGAATGTGATACCCTTCTTAGACAGGGTGCGGGAAATGGATTGCCCGATTTTATTTTTTGGTTCAAACAGCAGGGCCATAGGGTGAGTGCCAAGTTGAGACAGGTTGCCGATGGCTTTGCCTATAGGGTTAGGTCATATTCTGTTTATGACATGAATGGATATCGTTTTTCTACAACAAGCTACGAGGCAAGTCGACCCAATCGAAAGACCACAAATACTGGAGTTTTTACTCCTGGCCTTGATGGGATCGAGTATTATGGAAGAATTGAAGAAATATACGAACTCAGTTTTCATGGTTCCAAACCTCTTAATTCTGTCATATTCAAATATCATTGGTTTGATCCTGAAGTAACGAGACGGACATATTCTAATCTTGGGCTAGTCGAAATTCGACAGGATTCCGTGTTACCAGGAGACGATATCTATATTGTGGCCCAACAGGCCATACAAGTTTATTATCTTCCATATGCGTGCCAAACCAAAGAGCATCTTAAGGGTTGGTATGTTGTGCACAAGGTGTTACCGCATGATAAAGTACCTGTCCCAAACGATGAAGATTATAATTTAGACCCCAACACATATGACGGAGAGTTCTTTCAAGAAGAGGGGTTAGAAGGATGATTTGAGATAGACGTAACCGAAGCGGACGGAATGGAAGTTGAAACGGTTGTTGATGAAGAGGAGGAGGATGAGGTGTAGAATGCGAAGGACTTACAAATGCTACAACGATTACATTTAGGCAATTCCAATGACGACATTGATTCTTCAGATAGTGTTGATTATGACATGGTTGATAGTGATGATGAGACTTATGATCTAGCTGCTCCCGATTATGAAGATTATTTTTAATCAATGTAATACTAAATTATTATGTAATTATGTTTAATTTATGTTGCATCTCTTTTCTAAGTATGTCTTATTTATCTGTACTTATTGCTTTACTCTTCTTAATTGCAGGTGATTGAACAAAGATGGTGGGCAGTGGGATGAGGAGCGTTAGGTCGCTTAACCAGAGGGCTAGGTCCGCTGAAGCTGGGTCGTCCGAGAGGAGGAGGGGGACGACGCAGGTGCCCCTGCAGGAGGCCACGGAGGAGGAGGCGCAGGTGGCCTCACAGGACGACACAGAGGAGGAGGCGCATGTGGCGTAGGAGGAGGACGAGGAGGCGCAGGACGAGCACGAGGCGCAGCAGATGACCTCTGGTTCTCTCGCGTCTACTCGCGAGGTAAGTAACATTATATATTTTTATGGCTTCTTCATGTTATATGTTCAAATTCAAAGTATAAACTAATAATTTTTCTTAATCACTTTTGCAGGTCCCGCGAGTCTGCCTAATCTATCGATACCTCGTGAGAAACGATCGCTGATTCGACCCGAGGGGCAAAAGTAAGTAAATTTTTATGTTTTCATTGCCTCTTCATGTTATATGTTCAAATTCAAATTAGAAACTAAAAGTGATGGCTAATCAAAAGTGCAGGTCCTAGAGGATTGTGGAGAGTGCAGGTGCTGCTCACAGACGCTCCGTCAATGGCATCCTCGGTCTTCTATGCAAGGATCACTTTCCTGGCTTGGTTGAGTACGCTGGAGTTGTGGGACCGGCCTATACGTTCGACCAATACGCCGCCGCCCCCGATACTGAAGATCGGGATGGCAGGGTATTCAACAATAAGGCGGAGCGGGTGAAGCAGGAGCTATGGGTAAGTGCTAAATACATCGCAATCATTGCAAATTATTGAAATAATGAATGATATACATCGTGTTTGCATGCAGGATTTCTTCAGATGTCAGGATGGGTTTGAGGCCAAGGCTGATGTGGTGGCCGCCAGATGCTGTAAGAAACTAGTCATGGACATGCACTATGAGGCGCGTCTCCAGGCCATTATAAGTTTCCATGCCACCGTCCTTGGAGAGAAGGTCACCAAAACGAACGCAAGAACCATGTCGTTGACTGAGGAGCAATACTTGCAGGTAAATATAGAATATTAATGTTAATTCTTTTTACATTAAATATTCATTCCTTTTTACATTACGTACGATTAATGTAATCTTCTAATATGTCATCTACTTATTGTCCTGTAGATGATTCCTTATTGGTGCGCTGCGCATGCCGAGTGCTGGCAACAGATGGTGCAAAAGTGGTGCTCCAACGAGTGGGAGGAGTCGCACAACGCTTGCCGGGAGCGGCGTTTGATGATGCCTGGTGTACCACACCATCAAGGCAGCCGCAGTCTCAGCGGATACGCAGAAGCATGGGTACGCGAATTCATTTATTTAATCCAACACTCAATTATGCATGATTTCTAATTGTCTTGTTGTTTTCTTACAGTAGTCGTCACATGGTGGCCAGCCTTGCTCCCTCTTCAAGACATTTGCTATGGCCCACAAGGGAAAGGCGACGTCTGATGTCAACTACAACCCGGAGGACGGGCCCGAGGCATACAGCAACGCGACCGCCCACAGCCGCCTCAGTGAGTACACATCGATGGCAAGGGAGGTCCATGGTCCAGATTATGATCCGACCACCGAGGACCTTGATGGTGAAGTCGTCATGAGGGTCGGAGGAGGTAAGAAGCATGGGCGGTACTGGATTGCCGACGGCGCAATCGACTCATCCTCTACTCCTACTCTATCTCAGATTAGAGCAAGGAGCACCAGCGCGTGCCCAGCCATACGACCTCGGCAGGACACTTCACAGTACCGGATACAGGAACTCCAGGTTATGATTTCTTTTTATGTCGTTTATTGATTATTATAGATCTTTTCTTTGCATTATTGTAATATTGGGGTGAAAATTTTGCAGGACCAACTAGAAGAAGAGAGGAGGCTACGTGTGGACTTGGAGGCGAGGATGAGCGCCGAGCGTGAGGCCGAGCGGCTGAGGATGAGCGAGATTCTTGCTTACATGCAGAGCCTTGGCGCCGCAACAGGTGTTGCTCCGCCAGCTTCGTTGTTTTCTCCACCTCGACCACCACCTCCACCTCCTGATCTGTTTTCTACTCCTGTGAGTATAGATAAGTTTTAGTCATGTATGATCGTTATTTTTTTTTGTCTCACATGTAATCTCTTCTACTTTGTGCAAAATCAATCAGCAGCCTCAAATGACCCTCATGTATCTCCAAATCAAAGTAATTAGCCAACTTGGTGATGGTTTCCGAAATTAGTCAATTGATCCTTTGTTGAGAACTTGTTGTAATCAGTGGTTTTGAGAACTGTTTGTGAAGTTTGTGAATTTATCCGTTGAACTCTTGTAAAACTATTTTTCATTGCTTATTAATTTCATCATTAAACTCTTGTAAAACTTGTGGTCGATCAGATTGTTTGATGCATCTGTGTGGCTATTGTGAACTTGTAAACTGTGTGAGAAAGAAAAACAGGCGTTTAAAAAAAACCTTTGCCGAGTGCCTCCGCTCCAGCACTCAGCAAAGAGCATAAAATAAGATTTGCCGAGGGTCTCCTATCCAGCACTCGGCAAAGTGACATAAGATTTGCCAAGCGTCTTTGCACCAGCACTCGGCAAAGTGGATACACTTTGCCGAGTGCTGGACCAGGACACTCGGCAAAGAGTATAATATTTGCCGAGTGTCCCTACACAAGCACTCGGCAAAGAGCGTACTCTTTGCCGAGTGCTTCTCTCAGGTGCTCGGTAAACGTCCGTCACCGTTTCTTCCGCCGTCACGTCTATATTTTTTGCCGAGTGCAGGATAAGGCGCTCGACAAAGTCTTTGCCGAGTGCTCGACAGAAAACACTCGGCAAAGAGGCCTTTGCCGACCCTTTCTTTATTGGTTCCTCTTTGCCGAGTGTAACACTCGGCAAAGTGTTTGCCGAGCGCTTATGTTGTTTTGCCGAGTGTCTCGGACCTCCCGTAGTGAGGCCCTAAGGTTGGACCGGTGCTTAATTTAAGAATGCTAATAATAAGGTTTATTAAGCCTATTTAAGCATTAAGCACAATTTTGCATTGAAGAGATTAACTTTTAATACATATTCTCTTTTTTTTCTGAGAGACTGACGGTCCAGTCTGTGAGGTCCGGGGCTCCGGCCAGGCCCGGCCCGCAGACGCAATTGTCCACGACTCATCGTCTCTTCGCCTTGTCGGTGCGGGGACGCCTGATCGCACGGATGGTCGGGGCAGGGTGAGGCAGCCGGCGCACCGCCGCATCCTTCGCCGCCGCTAGCTGGGATCCTTCAGCGCGCTACGGGCTCCGGAGGTTGCGCGCGGCGTGGCTTCGCGTGCGCGCCCAGGCCGAGGGCATCTGTTCGTGGTGTGTCGTGGAGGAAGAGGAGAGGTTGTACGAGCAGGCCAGTTCGCCCGCGTCGTGCTTGGCTCTGAGGTACATTTTTGCTTCCCGGCCTGGATTACTTTACGTGCTGAATCGCAAAAAGTTGAGCAGTTGGCGACCTGGAACGCGCGCATCCTCTGATTGACCTTTCGGCCAGTCAAAATCTGCTAGTGCCGTATGAATTAAATCAACCGTCTTGCTGTCATCCATACTTGCTCAGAGGCCCCAGTTGTTACTCCCAAATTGGATGGTATTTTTCAGTTAGTGCATTTTGTGGAAGTACTAAGCTTCTTTCCCCTTTATACTTTGTGATGAAAATTTTGTGTAGATTTAGGTTCTCCATCACTCAACACGTACTTTTGATATATCTCAACTCATCTATTTTTGCCTCAATAAGTTGGTGGCTGAAATTGTACTGTGACAGTGCTCCCATCAACACTCTTATCTTTTATAATAAAAACTTGATAATTATCTTCAAAATATATAAAAATAAGCAAAGCTTGCACGGATACTCTAATGTCATGTTGTCTCTACTGTTGCCGTGAGCAAAATATACAACAAGCTGGCCACAGTATATCTTGAAAATCCGTTTCATAATTATATCTTGTTATGTAGCAGTAGGAACAGGAGTCACAGGACTCAAATGGTTCTACAATGAATAATTTAAATCATTCTAACAGGTATGATCTTTTTTACTATTCATGTTGTTGGTTTTATTCTCTTGTAGTTCAAGACGAAGTGTTTCTGTAAGTTTAGTCCTGGCTATATAGCATTTTTTAGCAAATTAAAGTTAGTGTCTAAAAATATAGTTGTAATGAAGGTTTTCTTGTAGTTTTGATTAGTGAAACTCATCTTTGAATGCTTGATACCTATCAATCAATTTTTGGTCTATCTAGAGCATGTTTGTCAGACTCTCAATTCTTTCAGTAATTCAAATGACTTCAGAACCAAGTTGACTAGATTGATTCTATGAACATTATGATTTTAGTCAGTAGAATCTACATTTTGTGATTCTAGTTGTTTTGCTTCTGTCAATTGTGATCTTCCTAGACACCTGCAATCTGATTATTATGATTTTGTGATTCTACATTTTGCGATTTTGATAACCTTGCTCTAGATCTCAATGAGTTGTGGTTAACTGATGAACTGACAATCTTGATGGGTTGACAGTCCCCAACAATTGTTCTCTTCTTTTTCTTGTTATATATTGTAAATCATTCATCAATTAAATAAGATAATAAGTCCCAGAATATATGGCACTGTGGATCAACATTCTCAAATTACCATAGCTTTGTCAAGTCTATAGTCTACTCCCTCTGTTCCAAATTATAGGTCGTTTTGGCATTTATGGTGCATAATTTTTGCTATGTATCTAGAGATAGTGTACATCTAGGTGCATAACAAAAATTATGAACCTAGAAATGCCAAAACAACCTATAATTTGAAACGGAGGAAGTATATGGTACTACTGATATGTCATGTCTGATTATACCATTGCTTTGGCATCATAGATAGAAAAACGAGATATAAACCAGAGGCAGATCAAGATATATTTGCACCCTCTAATGTTTCATGTGTTCAGTAATCAACTTACACTGATGCAATACAATTTTTTTCTTACAATTTTCTATCAAGAATTGATCCATCCAAGGACCTGTCAGGTAATGAGGTAAGCCTATCTTGTTTCTTGTGCCTAGCCGGGGAACAAATACCACAAAGCTAAGGTTTCAATACTATTGTTCTTCAACTAATGACTAGTGGGAGTTCAGATACCATGCCCATTGACTGTCTAAAAACCGTTTGGTATTAGGTATGGTAGTTCCAACACTTATACTAGACTTAGTTTAACAGAATTCCATATCTTGGATCTGTTTCATATTCTGACTATTTAGCTTGTCTGTGGCAGTGTTTACAGATTATATCTTCCATTCTTTCTAAATGTTCTTTATGTTCATAAATTGTACATTAATTTTGACAAAAAATCACTCTTTATTTCTATTTTTTATGTACTTGATTTGCAGTTTCCATTGATACATATTACATACAGCTCATTGCGCAAACTTTAATATTCCACAGAATCAATCTAAGCATGTTCGTACTCTTCTTGTAAACAACAAATTTAATCTGCTGGACAGATGTTCCATGGTCTGGCATTGTTACTACCGGGACTGTTATCATTCTACATGCCAATTTTATGTCCTCAGAAATTGGAACACATTCTGTATGCTGGAGCATCGCAGATGTGAGGTCTTGGTGGTTTTTTATAATATCTTATCCAATCATCATGCTTTTGCTCTTAAGCCACATATTTATAATCAGTCATCTTTCCTGTGGGATTCCCTACTTTTATGCAAGCGCACAACCAACACAGGGCACCAAACGTTTTGATGCTAGATTTTTGATTCTCCACAATGACATCATGATTCCAGGCACTGTACTTATTAATGATATGTATTGCTTAAGGGATAGTAAAACCCGAGAGGCAGGGAGGGGAAGAGGTAAGGGGATGCGGACAGGGATTGAGAGGAGGTGAGCGCATCAGGATATTAGGAAAATCAACATCTACCATTCTCCTCCAAAAGGATTCCAGCACAACTCCCCTTTTCGACTTCCTATCAGGTTTAAGGGCATAGATTCCATTTCAAACTGCTAACAAAATTACTGTATTGTCTTAGTGCTTGGATTGGTATGATTGCTAATTAGGTTCACTTCAATCTCAGTTTTGACCATTCAAACAAGGGAAACAGTCCTTACTGTATCTTTTTGTTAGGCTATCACATATCATTCCAGGCTGATGTGTTGTCTATCTTTCTATTCATCAGTCAACAATAAATTCCTTTTTGATAGATAGATTCAAAGTTTGTTATAACTTTGCCCAACTTGTACAGAAAGAAGATAACTCACGGCATAAAAAAGGCATAAAAAATAAATTGGAAAATCCAGTATCATGACTCATGACTTTGCTTGATTTGGATGTGAGATCCTAAATAAATGGATTCTGCCAATGGATTTAAATTTTGAATATAGTTTCCTGCCATAGAGCTTATTCTGTGATGGTGAAATATCTCTTCCAAGTTGGATGAAAAATCCATGCAAATTGTGAAACAATGTTGACCTATTCAAATCCTCCAACCTCAGGATGGGAAGCACTTTGTAGTGTCTCACGTGGGACTTTCGCATTAGCATGGTATCTGGCCCTTTTTCTGATGTGGCTGTCATAAAGCAACTGATGTACTCCATACTATCAGGTGGCACAGTCTACCTTTGAGATCAACTTGTCATTTATAACAAACGAATCCTTCATTGTTTGAAGGCTTTGTTATCAGAAGCTTCCAATTCTGCAAAGTCCACACAGTGGATTGGGACCATTACATGTTAAAGAAAGTTCCATGGTCTTGATTAGAAACGTGTGGCTAGCTATAGAACATATATTGGTTTGAGGATCAACACAGGACACGTAGACAAGACTGTGATGGAAAAGCAGAGTAGCATATTGGCAAGAGTTCTGAACGCAATTACCAGTGGATTGACTTTAGAGTTTGCTCTAGCTATTGAAGCTCTTCTGTTTTGTTTCATCTCCTATAGTTATTTCTCTTTGGTTAGAAAGACTGTCCAATCCATATGGTACAATCTATATTACAATTTAAATGGCCATCATCTCTTCCTTTCTTATATTTATTTATATTGGTCGTCGGTGGGCTATGTTCACAATTTTTTTGCATAATACCACAGAAGTTGCAATCCTGCATCTTTTTGTACTCGGAAAGACTAAAGCTGGAGCCACTTGAGATGTGGTGAAAGCAAGAAGCATCTTTCGAAAGGAATATCGAACTTTTGGACTGATGCAGTGATGCTGGCTACAGACGATATTCTTTTGTTCACTCCGATCGAATGCAGCTCAGGCTTCAAAGGTAAAGTTAGACTCTTAATGTACAACATTTTATAAATTTGATGAGAAATTTCATATCATTGTCTATCTTTGTGTGGTGATTTTGTTATTGACTGAAACAAGAAATAGTTGAAACATGTTCAAACATAGTCATGACTATTATGTTCTCTGTCAAATCTATTTTGTATATGCATTTTACCTACTGAGGGAATATAAATATACCGTTAATTCCCACGAAAGAAAAAAAAGGAAAGAAAATCAAACATCTGGCCCCTAGTTATCACTGAAAGCATAACATTAAATGCTATTATGGAACTTAGTTTAGTCCAGCTAATCCTTATTATTGATGATAAGAAAATATCAAATATATTTTCTACCCCTAAGTTATTCAAAGTCAAGGTTAAATTTTCTAAAAGAGAAATATGAGTCCATACTTTCTATTTTACCAAGGGATCCTCATATAATAAAAACGTAAACCAAGATAATAAAATATTACTCTATGTCAAAAAACATTGACACCTATAGAATTGTGTCGGGCCAATGCTCTAGTTTAATAAAATATATTAGACCATATATTTCTGGAATGGTCTGGGCCTGCTTCAGATTGAAAAGTGTCTCCTACTGTGGTTTATTCCTACTAACCAAATATATGATATTGCAGTTAGCAGATGTGAGTTGGGTTTTTTATCCAGTGCTAGGATAATATTGAGAACAACATTGATTCTCACTGAGTAGTCAATAGATTTCAGCTTATCCACTTGGATTTTAGAGAATTAAGATAAAAGCTGTTGGGAATTACAAGATAATGTATCAAGTTTGCTTATAGTTTCATTATATCAGACATTTTTGGTATTTGTGTGTTTGTCTATTCCCTGGAATTTTCTTTTGGCCCCTCTTGCATTTATTCCATGTATTCATTTGTACATTATTCATGAAAAAAGAAGGCAATTTCTGAACTGAGTCGTAAAATCTCATTGTGTTAGAACTTAATTTGGTCAGGTTACAGCATTGTTAGGAGAATTTAGGAGGCACATCGGATCCACCATTTTTGGAAAATCATGCAATTATTCTCACGAAATCTACTTGACCATGAAAGTCTTAATTACGAGTGCATGTGAGGATGCTAGATATTCTCAACTTGACCCATTTCACTTTCACTTCATACGGAATCCTTCTTTCTTAGTCTAAGCAAATAAATGAGTAAAGCATGTTTGGATATGTCCAGTGAACATGACCATATCTGAACCAGTCTGTGACTATCCACCTGCAATAATTGTTATTATGTTACACCAAAAAAGGTATTTTTGTTGATATTAGCACATGTTATACAGATGTTTTGCACCTCCTCGAACATATGAAAGACATTTGAAGGAATTGGTCAATGAGGGTCATCAAAGGATTATTTTCTCCTTGATGTCGGGAATAGGGAGCTCAATTAATACAAGGCGTGTGATGGCTTGGTTGCATAGAAGCAACAATTTTGGTAAGTTAATGTGTGTCCTCTCGGTTAAAGTATTTGTTTAATCTTGCAACAGAATTTTTTAGGAGTGTAGAAGAAATGTCAGATTTGATGTTTTGAATACCTGGTACCGAATTTGATCTACAATATTATTTTGCTTGATGAGTAACAGCAGTACTGTAATGGTGGCTAGGAGAATACATATGAAAATCCCCATCTAAAGATTTGGAAGTTCAATATTCTTGTCGCTAAGGAGACATAGGAATCAGGAACCACCTCACTACTGTTTCTGTAGGCCCTAGCCCAATTGCTTCTAGCTTGTTCCTTCAAAATATCAGGGATAAATGGTGGCCATTATGTGAAAGTTAGATCAAACTGGTTGCTGCCCTGAATTATGATCCTCTTTTACATAATTAATTTTTTAAAGAGAATACTCTGGTATGTTGATAGTAAATCAAGAAGTTGGTGGTAATGCTTACAAAATTGGACAGTCTGAGCACATAGATTTTGTTATTCTTGTCGGTATTAATTATATATAACTGTCCTATGTGACAGTACAAAAAATGAAGAATATAAACCCCTATACTTTTGGTCTTGTTGGTTCTAGATTTGGATCAAATCTACCTTTCCCACTTGAGTGCACATCTGACCCAATTAACAATTTGTGATCTGAAGCAAAACCTGTGCACCATAACAGTTCCATGTTGGATCTATTAGAAATATAGTTTCTAAAAATGGAACTACATTAGCTGTGCCTCCAATTTGTCTGCCACTCCAATAGGAACAGACAAATCTTCTCTGGGATGATATGGATTTTGTGCATCACTTGTCTATCAACTGGATTCATAAGCCCTCATGGGTTGAGAAAGCTGTGTATTAATATATTGAAGGTGAGGCGAACCTTGTCTCTTATCTCTTCTGACAAAAAGGAGTCAATGTTTCTTTCCCTACATCCTAGATTAGAGATGGCTAATAATGCTTAATTTTCTATTAATTAATTCCTTGGCTGGATGTTTTTTGCCCTTTGTCATTACAGTTAAACTGATTAAAATGTTAGGTGAAGCTAATAGGGACGTTTTGAATAAATATGAAAAAAAATAGAAAGGCAATGAAGATAACTTTTGTCCATCTGCGATGTGATGCAGAAAGAATCTGCAAACGTTATGCTATTGCGAGTAAAGTCAGGGGAATACTACCAACGTTATGCAGCATGCATACACTGGCTCAGAAGGTAGGATGAATGTCAGCACAGTACAACTAGCTAGCTGCATAGCGTTCTAGCTACCTTAGAGGTGCACTAATTAGCACTGTGATTCCCAAAATGGTCCTGCTTTTAGGCACCAGAATCATCGTACAGATAATTCGTTGTGTTGTGCTGCAGCTGATGGTGCAGATTGTGCCGCATGTCACCAACGGCTTTCTATCAGTGTACGTGAAAATGCCAATTGCAGCTTTTGGTTATTCCAAGCATTCTTCAATGCGTGTTGGTGATATCACTTGGGACATGGATCTCAGCTTAAGGGCAAAGAAATGCTTGCTAGTACTAGGAGGGCTGTTTTATTTTGCATTCTTCACGTAGTATGTTTAGGCTTATTTAGCCTATGAGAAATACTAGATCTTAGTAGCTCCCTAACTTGATGACCAGAGTGAAACCTAGAGAGGTAGTTTCCCATTTCGGTAAAGTTCAAATAGCTTTTTTAGGTATATTTAGCCAACGTTAAGCATTTATAACATAATAATAATTACTAGCTCCCTTAAGGGTTGAACGATCTTGTAAAGCACTTTACTGTTTCTGCATTGTTCTTCTAGTGTTTTAGGTATGTTTGGCCTATGCCCTATGGTAATTACCAATTATAGTAGTTACTAGCGAGACGAAGCCCTGCCAATGAGAAGAGGAACAAAATGGTCTCTAGGAAAATAGGGGAGACAAAAGGAGATTAAAGGGGCCTCCCCTCCCCCATCTGCCCTCAGGTGTCACTGATTCTTCCCTACAGGCTCATCCAAAGTAACTACCTCTATATTTCTTCTTGTGGCTCCTATGAAAACCTATCATATTTATCCTACTACTAACACCTCCATGCTATCCCCCACAATTCCCAAGCATTATTCCCCAACTAGCTTCTGCACCCCCTATATAAGCTGCACCATTGCTGCTCACTCTTCTTGCATACAAACACAAGCTAGAGTGATCTTATAGCTGCAGTAGTAATAGTTGTAGCCCTTAGCCTTGTTCTTGAACATTTTCTTGAGAGAAATCTAACCATGAGTTCATCATGGACGACAAGGCAGAATAAGGTGTTTGAGGAGGCGCTGGCGATGTATGACAAAGACACGCCAGACCGCTGGCAGAAAGTGGCACAGGCAGTGGGCGGGGGAAAGACGGTCGATGATGTGAAGATGCAATACAAGGAGCTGACTAAAGACGTCAAGGAAATGGACACCGCAGGCCTCCAGAATTTTCAGTATGGCAGCAGCAGCAACACATCCATGGGTGGCAGCAGCAGCAACGGGCAGCTGAGAGGTAGAAAACCAGTCTATATCCCCTCACCACTCAGTTAAATACTGTTCCATCCATGCAAACATCATCGAATAGTGACAACCCTCTATTGCATACCATGCTAGTCATGTGGTGTGTGGATGCTTTCTGTTTGGCTTTCCGGGTGCTGTCACTTGCCGTGGAAGCTTTTGCTTCTTATGCTATTCCTATTATATTTTTTTTTATCTTTATATGAAGTTTGTTTTGCTCTCTAAACATGTATGTTTGTTTCCTTTTTCTTTAGTCTACTGTGTATGCGTGTGTAATATACATGGTTGGAAATATGTAGCTAAAGTGATTTTCTACAATTTTATTTTTTGCTTTTTGGCACGTACTTCACCTTTCTTGAGAAACTGTGGAGGCTGAGTAGTTTCACCAATCGATTCCAAGTTATGGCTGATCACTGCATGAGAACATGGCCAGTTTCTTTACTTCCGCAAAGAACAGTATAGATGTTTTACGTCCATCTCACTTAAAAGTATGAAGTGCCGTCAACCACACAATCAATAGTTGTACATAGTAGTGTTGTTGAAAACATTCGCCTTTGTATGTGAACATATGCTTTTTCCTTTTCAGTCTTATAGGCAGTTGGTGCACTTTAAACATGCAGAATCTTTTAGTAGGACCCAGCAATATCACGCCTGGCAGTTTAACCTTTTATGTTTCCTGAGAAGCTTTCTTAACACTAATACGTTAAGCAGCTCCTTCAGGACCTTAGGGATAAAAGCCCTTTCGCTTTTCGCTTTTCGCTTCTCCCTAGAACCTTCTATTATTGCCAATAAACATCTTCATAGGACAGAGCCTTTTCTTTCTGTCGGGACATCTCCGTTCCTCCAAAGAGAGTATCTGAACTTCCTATAGTTTTCGGCCGCTCCTTCGCCTCAGTAGGCATACATATGGGTTCAACAACTGGGTGGTGCTGGTTTCGAAATTTGCGACCCCCGCATTTCTATTTCATTTCTAATAACGCGCGACTCATGATTTTCTTCTCGATCTTGCAGGCTGAAGTACCCCAAGCTCCAGTGGTAATAATGCAAGTATGCAGTTTCCAGCTTGCAAAGCTACCCTAAATGCACTATGATCTACATGATGATTGTGAAGGTGGTCCTCTTGCCTGCCCCAGCTATACTAAAGCTTGCTCCTACCCATCTCAAGTCGGAGACATAATCGAGTTGCGCTTCGGAATTGTACCTTTCGTATTTTGTATCCATGTTTACGTGTGTGTCTTCGTGTGCTTGTTTGTTGTGTCCCGCCACGAGCACTGTCCACCTAGCTAGCTCTATGTAGCGGCAGCTAGCGGCAGTGGTGCTGCCGGGAGGTATCGGATTGGACGTTTGCATGTTTGGTGTGGTGTGTCCCGTGGTAGCCTTATCTGCCCCCGTTTCGCCGGATTGTGGTATTGAAGTTCAAGTCTATGGACCACTCATTACAGGTGCCGACTCTTGGTCTCTGAATTCTGATTCATCATTGCTGTACACGATTGCTCCACATTCTTCCTGTCTGGGGGCTCTGTCCGCAAGATTTCAAGTGTAGATTCGATTAACGAGGAAACATGGAAAGAAGGCATGTTTTGCAGAACGAAATTTATACCACTATCCGTCATGAATTTCCTAGTTCATAGCGTCGATTTAGTTTGGGCTCCTGATTTTATTATTTTCGTCCCTATTGTTATGAACAACTTGCCAGGTGCAAACTTCAGCAGCGAACATGGCCTCAGTCCAGCATGTGCTTCATCTATAATCAACTCTGTCGACAGTTCTCTTCAAAAGAAAAAAGAAAACTCTGTCGACAGCCTCTTTTTCCAAGCACCACTAGAATGAAAGCCTGTTGCGCAAGTTGATATTCCTGTACAATAAAGTGCATAAAGCGTAGAAATGCTGCCAGCAATTTGAGGAAATTACTTTTGCAACCATTAGAGATTTATGACGGCAGTCCAGGGGGATAACAGGGCATCAATTTTTTTTTGGAAATATAACAGGGCATCAATTGAGAACTGGGCTGGACCAGGTGGTCGCACACCCAGTAGAGTGCGGGGTGGACCGGCTAGGTTCCAACCCTGGTCCTTGCGCCATGTTTCTCGGGGTCGTAGGAGGCTAATCTACCTTTGGCATCTATATAACAGGGCATCGATTTGGGGTGGGTCTGTTTGAACTTTGAATAATCTGTGCTATAGATTAAGCTTTAATAAAGTCATGTTTGATCCATCGTGAATTTGTGAGAATCCCATCCTCTTCTCTTACTTCTTTTAAATTTTGAACGGAGAGAGAGGACATTTGCAGTGCACATTATTGTACTAGTAAAATACTAGCAGCATTGGGTACTGGTAGTATTGGGCATTCAACGGTCCAGATGGGTTAGTGCCACTGGTGTCTCCCACCACTAGTATTAGTAGTATTTAGAAGTAGTATAACTTGGGCAAGTAATTTTTTTTGGGGGTAAAGCTGAGGTAACAAGAACAAATACAAAGGTAACAAGAACAGAATGGCAACCCACGTTACGAAAATGCTAACCTAACCACAAAGTGCAACGGTTGTAAATTTTTCATTCTAAAAAATTACTAAAATACCTACTAAATTACTTTTAGTATGTGTCGTGAAAGTCTTCTCAGAGATCAAAATTGATACAAAGGTGGTACACTGTTATGCTAAGCGCAAAACTGAAGGCTCAGAAATGCCAAGTGTTCATCAAGTTAAGGCATCCTCTCCAATGTTCTGTCGCTGTGTGTGACCTACTTAGTACTTGCGGGCCTTATTAGTTTTTTTTATTCCGAGAGGTACATGCCTTATTATTTCCTTCTCTACGTTTCGAGGAAGCCCAAGTACACAGGCCCATTTGAGGTTTCTAGAGGCAGAACATGATGAGAACCTGTGATTTTGGGCTATTAGGCTTTTTTTTGTTTTCATTTCCATCAGTGAGTTTTGCGATGTAATTTTTAATTTAATATCACTATATGGTTTAAGTCTATTTTGTCAAATTAACTTATTGGATCTTGTTCTGCATTGTTGAATCTGTTTGTAATACAGTTACAATTAGTTTGTATTGGATTTACACTTAGGTTATACTAGGGGTTATAACTTCTTTGTATGTAAACTTGTGGTGGCGTTTTTACGGAATATTTTCATAATAAAAATGGCAAACTAATTAGAAAATCTGGTTGCAAATCCAATGTCAAAATATCCATGAGTAAGCATTCAGAAACCACCAAAGTGCCCTCTAAAAACTGCATTCTCTTTATTGTTTTCTTACATGATCAGGAATCAGAAGAGTTCTTGTGATCTAGGGTTTGGTTCATTCTACGCTTTTTGAGGAATAATCGAGATATATAGTTCTTTTACAATTTTCCTCATACTAGATTTTTCATCCTAGTTTACTTTATCTCTTTTAATAAAGGTACTACTTTGTGTTCGCGCTTTGGGTGTGATGCCATTTTCTTGGCTGAAATTTACTCAGCAAAAGGGAAATCAGAATGGATCAAGCACCTTGTCAAACTGAAGTAGGAGAATTGTAGTCCTGGGTGAGGCTCAGGAGACACCTTGTCTGTTGGTACTTGGTACATGAGTTCAGCTCATATATATACATGAAATGGGAGCATTATATTACTGTGACACCTTAACTACATACTTTCACCCATTGAATAACCCTTTGGTGGTGTTTGGATGACGATTGGCGGATTGGGTTTGGGATATGAATATAAATGAGCTTGGTTTGGGTTAATGATAAGAAAAGTTTAGACCTTTTTCCACATTTGGATACATTGGGCCAATGATTGGGATAAAAAAATTTCTAACCAAAATACCCCAGTAAAATTTATAGGTTTCTTCTTTATTAGCGTCTTGTCACAATGTTAATTTCAATTGACTATCGAACCACAATATTCCTTTATTCATTTGACCTGGTAACAGAAACATGTGTCCTTCCATATCACCATGGTTGAAGAATGCAGAAACAATCAAAAAATAATATAAAAAAGAAAAAAAAAAGTAGCAAAGCAACTAGACGCGAACAGATCCAACCAGCAGATGAAAAAGCTTACTCCAGCAGCTTGCATCGACCCAATGTTGGTGGAGCCACGGAGGGGAGAAAACGGAGGCGGTGATCCAATCAATGAAATATGGAACCGTGCGGCTTGCCATCGACGACAACCAAAGGTGAATTCACCTAACCGGCAAGAAGGGTGGCTGGCATGCAGAGAATTTGTTTGCTGCAGAAGGTGAGCGCTGCTACATATGGGTACGTAGCTGAAGGCCATGGACTTGTGGTAGAACCATGGAACACAGAAGGCCGCTTATCACGATGATTCCTAGTCCAAACCCATCTTGCTTGGTGTTTCGATCGATGGGATATAACTCTCTCATTTCTCTTTCCCACAAACATACATGTCTTCAAGCCTATCCCCCATACATCAAATCCCTATCCCACCTCCCATTTCCCCAAATCCGAACGCCACCTTGTATAAACAAATTTCAGCCCCACATAACATCTTATTGCTAAGTAGATATATGTTGAGAAATTTTACTGCAAACGTGCATAGCAATCAATCGAGTGATAAATGGTTTGGGCTCAACTAGCATAAGCTTCACATGGAAAATTTTTCTAGGGTCCCGACGTCGGGTACTTGCATGCAACAGGTGATCAATCAAGTGGGATGCTGTCCAAGAACAAAAATATTATGGTCCACGTGGTCATTGGAAAACCACCCACCATTTCATCTTCTCTAATAGAATTGCTACTTCACACTAAGAACCGTTACAGTCCGGTTGTTCTTTCGCACATGTTTGTTCATTTTGCCATATACATTTTGCTACAGTGCAATAATTCTTTTCAAAATGCCAAATATATAAAGCTATTTTTTCGCATGCGTGTATGGTGTGTTTCAGGTATATAATTTTTTTGATCAACTTGAATTCCATTTTAATTTTTTTTTGTATTTCAATTGAATATGTAACACTTTTCTTCTATTCAATTTTATTCAAAACCTAGAGCGTTTTTTCTTTTGAGAAAATTCTCTATTTGACACTAATAAAGTTTATGGTTTCTTATTTAACATTAAAAATTTTCAACTTCTCTATTTGACACTGAGTTGAACTTTCATTCCCTATCCGACACTTTCATCAATTCCATCAGTTATCCCACATGAACAGTAACTCATGGACTTTCTCCTCTCTTTTCTTAGCTAAAACAACTATCAAATAACCTTCAAAATCTATGAAACCTTTTGTAGGGATACAACAAATGGAGGTGAACCCATTTTGCACAAAAACACATATGCATCATTTAAAATCTTAAAACTAAAATTCACTAAAATAGGCTACAATTGAAGATTATCTAAATTTTTAGGGCACAACATTACTTTCCAAAAATTATAAAAATATACATAATAATCCTATCATGGCATAAAATAATTTGTAAGGTTTCTCAATCATGAGTTACTTAGAGAATCTTGAAGTTATTTCAAAATTTTATTTTTGTGAAACAACTTTAAATTTGTTTTTGTTAAGAAGTTTAGATTTTCTTTGTAACTTATGACATAAAGTATTTTTATAAATTATATTATCCCGCTACAGGAATATTAGATATTTTGCATAATTCTTGTAGTATTTTTGCACCCTAAAAATTCGGATAATTTTCAAAAGTAGCATAATTTGGTGAAGTTTAGTTTTATGATCTTAAATGCTACATATGTGTTTTTATACAAAATAGGTTCATCTCCATCCGTCGTATCTTTACAAAAAGTTTCATGAATTTTAGAGGTGATTTGATAGTTACTTTAGGCAAGAAAAGAGAGGAGAAAGTCCATGAGTTATTATTCAAATAGGGAATGAAAGTTTAACTTGGTGTCAAATAGGGAAATTAAAAATTTTCAGTGTCTAATAAGGAATTCTCAATTTTACTGGTGTCAAATAGGGAATTTTCTATTTTCCTTTTCTCCTGAACCTAGAACATTTATTTCTTCTAGATTCAAAAACTAATAATTGTTACACTTCGTAAAAATATTTTTTGAGAAAATGTAAATCATACATACTCAAGCGTGATTTTGTTCAAAAATATATAATAACACCTGGATCTAATTTGATCCTCGGTTTTGTGAACTATGACATTTTATTACATAATTATTTCATTAATTTTTTCACATGCATGCAACAGCTCAACAAGCTCAAGAGCACCGGACAAGAACGCCAGGAGTTCCGGTGTTGTGGTTTCGTTGGCTTCGGTACAACTGTACAAGTGATCTTCCTCTGATGGAACATGGCACGATGGTTGAGAACCAAATACTTGTTCGAGTATCCACACCTATGGACCTCGGATATGGGGCCAAAAAGATAGTTTCTTTCTCTTTCTTTCTTTTTTCTGAAAGTATTGGAGCCAACCAAAGTCTAATGAGAATGGTATTTTGATGAATCATCATCAGCACGTGATCCTTCCTACGTATGATGCATCAGCAATAACTACGTTATCAAAAGTTAAACTTACAAGATCAAGGCAATGGACGAAAGAAAGAGAATCCATACACAAGTTCAGTGAACAACTGCACGATCGTGCAGACCATTTTCTTTTTTGCTGAGTTCTGGTTATTGAGTGGAAGTGTCAGGTACTTACTATGCAAGTAATTTAGTAAGACATGGAGGGACTCCTCACCTTTGAGGCCGGTGTTAAGCTTTGGTTTGATTTGGCAAGTTGGCAAAGCTGTGTTGACAAATGCCAATTGCATTGGTGGACGCAAACTAAACGGGTGTTACGTGCCCGTGAACCGTTTGCAGCCATAGAGGGGTCTGGCTCACTTACCATAGTCTATGTGTTTGTCGCACTTGATTTTTTTTTTAACATCGCCTCAGTCTCACCTGAGTCTGTTAGGTGTCCTAGTTTTCACACTGTTTATTTTGGCCCATTCAATTGCACACAAGTGAGGCTAAGCCAAATCCAACAGTGTGATCGTCAGAGAATTGTTAGATGGCCAGGAAGGTCATGTAAACCCCTGCGATCGGGTTACAATACAAGAAACAAGAAGGCCTGGCTCGTTTTAGGTCCTGCTAATTAAGCTCGATTGGTATTGATCACACGCACTTCTTTCCTAATCTTCTATCAATTAAGCAAGGTCACGAGCCACTGAGCTTTCAGCTGAATTCTAGGTCCACAATCAAACTAATCGATCCACTGACATACATGGCTTGGAAACTTCTAATACCATTACATTTTTTTCTGACAAAAACTAGTTTCGAAAGATACTATCAAATCTTTGTCGGGAAAATAAAAAAAGCCATCAAATCTAATCAAATGGAAACCATTTGAGGACGAGACGCAAGGTCAGATGATCGATCAGGACGGTGCATCGCCCCTGCTCGACAAAGGAATTCCTTGCAATCAACGCCCATTTCCTGTGACGATGACAAGATCCATCCAGCGTGTAGATCATCAGTACATATACACTACCATTCAGATGAGATCCACCACTACCGTACCATGCATTTGCGTCCGTGGTGGTAACCTAAGCGATCGAAGTGCCTTTACCACGCAGGACATGATCAAGGAGATGAAGCGGCGGAGCACCACAAACGCCTCCTGTGCCAATGCCACCTTCGTCCACCTCGCCCTGCTTCTACTCGTCGCTGCCTCCCCGTCCTTCCTCCAACATTGCCTCGCGAGGAGAGAATCCCATCATCGGCCACCGCCAGCTCCGGTCATGCCGCCGCCGCCGCCACCGTCGGCGGCGACCTTCAGCGTGCTGGACTACGGCGCCGCGGGCGATGGCGCCACGGACGACACCAAGGCAAGCGCCGACAAGCTGCATTCGATTAATTAACCTCTGATGGGTTGTCTAGAATGGGAAATGTTGTTTTCATCTGTACGTGCTGAGGCCCCTGCTTCTCTGCATATGCAGGCGTTCGCCGACGCCTGGTCGGCGGCGTGCGCCGGTGGCGCGCCGACGGTGCTGGTGCCGGCGAGCTACGTGTTCCTCGTCGGCCCCATCACGTTCACGGGCGACTCTTGCGAGCCCAACATGGTCTTTCAGGTGATTGCTTGATGATTGTTGGTCATCACAGGAGACCGGTGGTTAGCATAACACCGACAATTTGCCAAAAGTTTGTATTTTATTTAATCTACACAAGAGCCAAACATTCCCTTAATGTCAGTAATGTCATAGGCTGCCCGTGGTTACGGAAAAGTTCCATAGACTGAAGCTATCATGCGAGTTATCTGACGAACATGGCCTGGATGTGTGCATTTTTCTTTTCAGGTGGACGGCACAATTCTCGCCCACACAGGCTCAACTGCATGGCGCTCCGGGGTTTTGACGCAGTGGCTGGAGTTCAAGAACGTCCGGGGGCTCACCATCCAAGGTCGCGGCACCGTCGACGGCCAGGGCAGCCACTGGTGGAGCGGCGGTTCTGTCGCCGGCGACGCCGAGATGGTAGGTACCTGAAGAAAAACCGTTTGACCATCCATTGCACACATGCTGAACTTTCTGATCGAAGTGCATTGCGTTGGTTTCCTGTCGTTGGCTTCTGCAGGAGCTGGACTCTGATCGTGCCGAAACAAGCAACAGACCTACAGTAAGTTGGTTAAAATGATTTCTTGTTAGTTAAAATCAGTTGGTTAAGATGATTTCTTGTTAGTAACTGTGACGTGTTCCTTTCAAAAAAAGTAATTGTGACGCGTTGGAGACTAATGGCGTGCTGCTGGTAGGCTGTGAAGGTGTTCCAGGGCGCCAGCGTCACCGTGGCGGGGATAACGATCAGGAACAGCCCCAGGTTCCACCTCACCTTCGACACCTGCCGTGCCGTCGAGGTGCACGACGTCACCGTGTCGTCGCCCGGCGACAGCCCCAACACCGACGGCATCCACCTCGCCGGCTCCGTCGGCGTCTCCATCCACCACTCCACCATCGCCTGCGGTAAGTCTGGTTCTGCGAACGCCTCCCATGACGATTTGCAGGTGAAACAAAGGAGCTTCAATCTTGGGATTTGCAGGTGACGACTGCATCTCCATACAGGACGGCTGCTCCGACGTGTTCATCCGCAGCGTGCACTGCGGGCCGGGCCACGGCATCAGCATCGGCGGGCTCGGGAAGGGCGGCGCATCGGCGGCCGTCTCCGACGTCACCGTGCAGGACGTCACGCTGAAGCAGACGATGACTGGCGTCCGGATCAAGACCTGGCAGGTAAACGAAACAGCAATCGCCTCTGCAGCAAAACCTCAATGCCCACGAGGCCTAACAACTAATTAACAAGGCGACCTCCGGCGAAGCAGGGTGGGTCGGGGTCGGTCAGGAACGTGCGCTTCTCCGGCGTGCGGGTGTCGGCCGTGAAGACGCCGGTGGTGATCGACCAGTACTACTGCGACCACACGACGTGCGCCAACCAGACGTCGGCGGTGGCCGTGGCGGGCGTGGCGTACCAGGGCGTCGCGGGCACGTACACCGAGCGGCCGGTGTACCTGGCGTGCAGCGACGCCGCACCGTGCTCGGGGGTCCACCTCGCCGACTTCCAGCTCGCGCCGGTGGAGGACGGCGGCGGCGACCACCCCCACGGGCCCTTCTGCTGGAAGGCGTACGGCGACCAAGTGAAGCCCGTTGAGCCGCCGGTTGACTGCCTACTGGCCGGAGCTCCATGAACGACTGGCAGTCCTCACGGTTTGACATTTAGAAATGGACACAATGGTATAGAAAATGCGTTTTGATTGTGTTCAAAAGTGCGATCGCCGCGAGTAATCGTTTAGGCAAGCTAGTATTTAAAATATGACGACAGATTTATGTTTAAGGTTGGTCATGGATAGGAAATCTGCTCGCGATGTAACATATCTATTTTATTTTTAAAGGATGGTTAACCTCTGTATCTTACAGCCGATTAGACCAATAAAAAAGTCTACATAATCCCCAACTATTTATGGTGAACTACTTCAACTTTAAAACTATAAAACCAGATATTTTACGCTCTGAACTTTCTAAAACCGTTCAAATAACCCCCAAGTGGTTTTGCTACAGTGGCGCGGTTTTGTCTTTTTGTTTTTTATTTATTTCCGCTGAATCTTTAAAAAATCATATTAAATCACAGAAAAATTGTAAAATAGAAACTCCAATTTTGTTGGACTCCACATGAGTAGATATATGCAGTGAACATATAATATGGTATTCTTTAGTATAAAATTTTTGCTGTAATTTTAGATCTATGCTTTTCTATAATAATTCATAATTGCAGCTTCTATAATATAATTGTGGTGAAATTTTTATGGTGGAAAAATTATTGTATGCTTGAACTGTAGGAAAAATTTCATACTCATTGGATCATGTATAACTTAATTATATATTTATTTAAGTTTATACTTGTTAAATCCATGCTCCGAATCTATGCTTTATCTATAACTAAGTTATACATGATCCAATGAGTATAATTTTTTTACTACAGTTCAAATATATAATAATTTACCAACCATAAAAACTTTACCATAATTGGACCATAGAAGCTGCAGCTATGAATTATTTCAATTAATTATAAAAAAATATAGATCTAAAGTTATAGCAAAAATTTGTACTAAAGCATGCCATATTATATCTTCACTGTTTAGATCAACTCATGTGGAGTCAAAAAAAATTAAATTTTCTATTTTTTAATTTTTCTATGATTTATTATAATTTTTTAAAGATTAAACTGAAATAAGTAAAAAAGAAAAAGACAAACCGTGTCAAAGCTACTGTCCAAAACCACTTGGGGGTTATTTGACTGGTTTTAAAAAATTTAAAGGGTAGAATATCCGATTTTATAATTTAATGTGAAGTAGTCCATCATGAATAATTGAGGGTTATATAGACTTTTCTATCATTATAAGATCTTCCATGGTGCGGCGCCGGTGCCCAAAAGAAAAAGAGCTCTACTGCACGAAATGGGCATGGCTCTTGTTGGGCTGCGGTGGCAGGCATCATTTCTGGGTCCCACAGCTCAAGTAAAAGCAGATAAACAATGAAGCAATGTGATGCACACGGAGAGTAGAGGGACCGCGAATCTTCATTTTTGTCGTATGTTTAACCACTCGGCATCCATGCCTGTACTTGCATCGCTCCTATTTTTCTTATCTTTGACATCAGTCTAGCATCAGTAGTTGTAGTTTGCGAAGTGAAGCCCAAATGCTCTCTCCATTCGGTGCTTCAGTTTAAGCTAACACTGTGGAGGGCCTAACCCACCAATCTTTCATCAGAAATGCCATTCAACATTTTCTTACACTTGATTTCAAAAATATGGAAACTACCCATCAACAAATCGGATAGGCCAATTTAACATTTAAAGGGGTCACGTATACAAGTACGGCTTGATCCCCCTTCACCACCGTGTTGCTCCTCGCCTGATGCATTTTAACATATTCTTACAACTAATTCAACAATTAGTGTATTCCAACTCAACATTTCGGATAGGCTAATTCAATATTTTGCAGTGATCAGGAATGCATGCTGGATAGCTTTGGGGATCAGGTATGTATCTACTTCCTCATCTTATTATAGTTGTCCATCTACTATAGAGCATATCTCGAACTCATCTTATTGTGGTAAATATATGTTCGCAAGACCATGTTAAAATTCCTTGGTCCAACGGCCTGTCAGGCGCGTGTCATGTTTAAAATTTGACTAAAACTCCTGATATGGGCTGTCACCGCACCTTTCCCGAGCTCACCAAGTTACACTACTACAAAAAAAGGCCAGGAGTACCATGTTAAATAGATCCTTAGTAGTGGTTCTGCAACCGGTACTATACAACCGAGACTAAAATTCTTGGACGTGAGTGCCGTTGCATGGCCTGTGCTAAAATGTGTCTTTAGGACTTGTTGAAAAGCCTGTTCTCTTTAGGACTTGTTGAAAAGCCTGTTCTCTAGTAGCGGCGGTATATTTCGTAGTGTTAGACCCTTTTATTTGTTCTATATCATCCTGAGGCATCGAGGCGAGGTATTCTGGATCTAGTCATCAAAATCATTTTGGAAGTGAAGTCTCCATTATATTATGCATATGCACTTTATATAATACAAGACTCAACATGTAAAAATGTGCAGCTGCAGTTTGTTCATTCTGCTACTGCCATGCATTATTTTCTCCAAATTGGAAAAAGCCTAGTAAGTTATCTTACAAATGTCCTATATGAGAAAATATTATAAATTAGGTTTTTATGGTACATTTTAATTCCAAAATATACTAAGTAAATTATGATGTTGTTTAGTGATCTTGTGATAGAAATGGATGTGTGGTGTTTATATGTTTAAAGTACTACTAAACGCAAACAATGGAAAGAATCAGAGAAAGTTAAGGATTTACCTAGAGGCGGGGCTAGTGGTGAAGGCACCGTATGTACCTTTTCCACGACTGGACATGGTCTGGCAAAGTACTAGTGTAGGAGCGCACCACCAAGAAGTAGTCAAACAAAGAAGCGAGCAGTCGCGCCTTGTTGCAGTACTCCAAAAAAACCAGATCGCCAGTTCAGGAGCGGGGTGCATCTCTTATATAGGGCCTAGGGGCACACGAGGAAGAGGGGAGGATGAACCTGCACAACTCGGATTGCAGCAATGACCATCAAACGTTACTAGAAACTGACGATCCATCAAGCATTGGTAAGGGTCAAGGGTTATTCGTTAAATCAATTGTCACCAACAGCACAGCGATCACCTCACCCGAACCCCGCCCGCGTTTGGCAAGCCAATCGTCAACTTCATAGAAGGTACACTCAAAGTCCACATATTTAGTTAGTTAGGATCCCTTCATTTTGCCATACGGGATTAATCGTTCTGTAACTTCCTAACATTAATCATGGGCCTTTTAATTTTTATTGATTTAACTAAAAATACTTTGGCTAGGCCCAAACAATTCCAACAGTCCCCACAACAAAAATTCAAGGTGCATGAGAAATGTTCTTAGTTCTACTAATATTTCGATATACCAGCATTTCGATGAAGAAATTTAGCTAGCATCAAGATGACTTCGCTTCAAAGGGGAGGATATTGAGGACATCAATCATTTGGATATAACAACACCCCTCATATGGATATAAAATAAAATGACCAATTACTAGAGCTCGAGCAAGACAACTAAATCAATAGGTGAGCTTATTTCTATGTACCTTTAGTAACTGAGATAATATTATGCTACCTAATAATATTATTGTATCTAAAAATAATGAAGAGGATTGAAAAGTGTTTGGAGAGAGACATGGAAGAGTAGACCACCAACAAGCACACCTCCTCAAGCCAAGTTGGAGTCCACCTCGGAGTCCAGGAGAACTCCACACTAAAAATATCACCTAGGCCACATACGGATTTTTTTTTCGACGTTCTACATATGCATGGAAAGATTTTGTAGATTTTTCCGCCGCCGCCAATGAAGCTGTTAGCTGGCTGAGGACTAGTTTGGTTTGCACTTGTGTTTAGGGACTTAAGTTTAGTCCTAATAAGTCCTTAAAGTGTCAATATGGTGACTTATTAGGATTAAAGGTCCATAAATCTATAAGTCTTGAAGTTGTAGCCTATCGGAGCTAAAAGATGCTTTTGACATGGGTACCCCTTATTTATTGCTGCCCCAGCCCCAGCCCCCTCCCTCCCGCACCCACATTAAATGATCAGGGGTATAAGGATCTTTGCACAAGCATATTAAATAACTTTAGTCCTTACAACCAAACAGCGTGGGACTTAAGTTTAGTCCCTAGACTAAACTTAAATTTAGTGCCTAGAGGAACCAAACAGGACCCTTCTGTAGAAGCTGTAACCATCCGCTAATCATTAAGGCACTGTTTGGTTCTAGGGCACGGACTAAAAATAAGTCTCCATCACATCGGATGTTTGGACACTAATTAGAAGTATTAAATATAGGTTAATTATAAAACCAATTGCATAAATGGAGGCTAATTTGCGAGACGAATCTATTAAACCTAATTAGTCCATAATTTGATAATGTTGCTATAGTAAATATGTGCTAATGATGGATTAATTAGACTTAATAGATTCGTCTCGTTAATTAGTCTCCATTTATGCAATTAGTTTTACAGTTAGATCATATTTAGTCCTCTAATTGGCATCTAGATGATGTGACACGGACTAAAAATAAATCACTGGATCCAAACAGTTGCAGCAACTGGCTGCCTTGCTGCAGAAGCTCTAGCAGCTGCTGGCTGGCTGCTGCCACTACAGCCACAGCACAGCCACGATCGGCTCTACCGAATGAGAGTTGATCAGCTACAGTAACACTAGTAACCACCGCTATTCATGGATTAATTTATCATATTAGATTCGTCTCGCGAATTAGCCTAGAAATTCTACAATTATTCTGTGATTAGACTTTATTTAATGATCATAAATGATAAGATTTTTTTTAATGCCACAGATCTCAAGTTTAGCCCTCCGGTGTTCGATCCGAGGCCGAGCGCTCCACCCGCAGGAGCTGTTCTTTCCTCGCCGGAGCCGAGGAAGATGACTCGAACGTCCAGGAATGCACTCACGCACACGAACACTTGGAACACAGAGGAATTTGTGCAGCAAAATCGACCGCTTTTCTGAGACTCTATTGCTTGAATATATACACGGCTATTACATGAAATCGTGGCCATGATCGCCCCCGTCCAGCCCGAGATTTGCGCCATGTTCTTCACCGCAAACGCGCCATCCCACGTCGCTCCTGCATGCCACAAATCCCGGGCGGCCAAAACAGAAACTGGACTCCGCGATAACGCAGCTCGCGTCAAGCCTGACTCCGACGCACATGCAACTGCTAACCAGCTGCGGATGTGGCTACCTTATTTGTGCTAAGACCCAAAAACTAAAACGAGCTAAGTATAGGTGCCTGATCATCACTTGAGTTACATGACAATCTCCCCCTAAGTCAGTGTGTGATCAGGTGAGCTTGATGACCCCAATTCTCCCGCGAAGTTCCTCGAACGCCTTCTTCCCAAGTGACTTCGTCAGGATGTCTGCAAGTTGTTCATGAGTGCCCGCGAACTCGATGTTGATGTCCCCTTTCTCAGCACACTCACGGATGAAGTGAAACTTCGTGTCTATGTGCTTGCTCTGTCATGGAGCACCGGATTCTTGCTCAGTGCAATGGCGGATTGATTGTCCATCTTCAGCACCGGTGGGGGCACGCTTGCGCCAACGATGTCCCCGAGCAGCCTCCTGAGCCAGACTGCCTGGCATGCCGCCGATGCTCCTGCTATGAACTCCGCCTCACAGGAAGACAATGCCACCACGCGCTGCTTCTGTGAAAGCCACGTCACCGGGTTGCCTCCAAGGAAGAAGATCACCCCAGTGGTACTCTTCTGGTCGTCGACATCGCCGGCCATGTCGCTGTCGCTGTAGCCGAGGAGGTTGAGCTTGCCTCCATCATTGGTGTAGAACAGCCCGTAGTCGTACGTGCCCTTGATGTACCGCAACATCTGCTTCATGGCCGCCATGTGCTCCTGTCTTGGCTCCTCCATGAACCGGCTCAAGTACCCGACGGCGAACGTGAGCTCCAGCCGGGTGTGCAGCAGGTACCGCAAGCTGCCGATCAAGCTGCGGTACAGTGTTGCATCCACCACCGGTGAGGTCCCATTCTTCGATAGCTTTGGCCTGACCTCCATTGGTGTCGCGCATGCGTTGCATCTTCCCATGCCCGCCTTGTCGAGCAGCTTGATGGCGTACGCGCTCTGGCGCAGCTCAATGCTGCGCCGCCCCTGTTTGACCTCGATGCCCAAGTAGTAGGACAGCGGGCCAAGATCGCTCATGTGAAATAGCTTCTTCATCTCCATCTTGAAGGCTTCGATCTCTATCAGCCGCTCCCCCGTGATGAGCAGGTCATCAACGTAGACGCCCACCACTAGCCACGACGCCTCCGTGCCACGTATGTAGAGACCATGCTCGCACTTGCTCTTGGTGAGCCCAAGCTCGTGCAAGCTGGCATCCAGCTTGGCGTTCCACGCCCTTGGAGCTTGACGCAGACCATACAATGCCTTGTGGAGCCTGAGCACCTTGCCCTCGTGCCCAGCTGCAGTGAACCCGGGAGGTTGCACGACGTAGACCTCCTCCGCAAGTTCGCCATTGAGGAACGCTGATTTGACGTCCATATGGTGTACGAACCAGCCGCGGTGCGCCGCCATGGCCAGTACCACGCGCACCGACTCCATGCGCGCGATAGGGGCAAACACCTCTTCAAAGTCGATGCCCTGCCGCTGCACATAGCCCTTCATGATGAGCCGGGCCTTGTGCTTGACCACCTCGCCGCGCTCGTCCCTCTTTAGCTTGAACACCCACTTCAAGCTGATGGCACGCTGTCCCTTGGGCAGATCGTCCAAGGTCCAGGTCTTGTTTTCTTCAATTGAGGTCATCTCCTCGAGCATAGCCATGCGCCACTCCTTGATGCCCTTGGCTTCCTCCGCCGTCGTTGGCTCCTCCCCGATCGCCGCCAGCAGCTCCTCCGTGAGTTCCCTCTCAGCGTGCCCCGGGGGTGACGCCGGGCCAAGGACATTGTCCATGGTCCGGAATTGTAGTGGCGCCTCGTCAAGATCGTTGTCGAGGTCGGGCTCCCTTGTTGGTGGAGACGCGAACTTGATCGCTGTTGGCGCCGGTGAAGTAGCCGTCGGTGTGCGAGGCTCAGACTCGCACGTGGGCATCGCCGCGCGGCTTGACGCAGATGTTGGTGTTGGTGGAGCGGGCGACGCTGGTGGTGACTGTGGTGCCACCACGACCGCAGCCCCACGCCGTGCTTGTCCGACCGTGATGAGCTCGACACGGAATGGCTCACCGTTGTCATTCGGTCCCGCTCCCTTCTCGTCGCCCCAGTCCTAGGGACGGTCCTCCTCAAACACCGCATCTCGCGACACATGAACGTGCTGCGTGACCGGGTTGTAGAAGCGCCACGCCTTGGTGCCTTGCTCATTCCCGACGAACACCATCGGTGTGCTCCGGTCCTCCAGCTTCGTCAGCGGCTTGCCACCGGCTTTCACGTGTGCCACACAACCGAACGTGCGGAAGAAATGAACCGGGGGCTGGTGGCCGTGCCATATCATACGGTGTCTTCCCTTCAACACTCTGCGTGGGTGATCGGTTCAAGATGAACACCGCCGTGGTCACCGCCTCCCCCCAGAACCAGCTGAGCATCGACATGGCCTTCATCATGCTTCTGGCCATCCCCATCACCGTCTGATTTCTCCGTTCCACCACGCCATTTTGCTGCGGTGAGTATGGTGTGGTGAAGTGCCTCTGAATCCCCTCTTGCGCGCAATGCTTGATGAATTTGCACGCCGTGAACTCCCCACCGCGATCGGTGCGCAGAGTCCCTATCTTCCTTCCTGCCTCTACCTAGGCGCACGCCTGGAATGCCGTGAACACCGTCGCAGCCTGGTCATTGGTGCTCAGGAGGATCAGCCGCATGTAGTGGCTTAGATCGTCGACTAGGAGGAAGAAGTACTTGTTGTCACTCGGGGTCGCCGGCATCACGGGTCCGTAGAGATCGCCGTGGACGAGCTCCGTTTGTGCGCCACGCGATACTTTGCCTCCGACGGGAATGCCAGTTGCCGCTTCTTCCCTGCCAGGCAACTGTCACAGACCTGGTTGACATGGTCGGTCTGTGGTAGTCCCCGCACCATGTCCTGCTTCACGAGCCGCCAGAGCTCGCGGAAGTTGAGGTGGCCGTAGCGCGCGTGCCATCGCCACGCCGCACTCGATCCCTGCGCAGCCAAGCACACCGGCTTACCGATGTTGAGGTTCAGGGTGTACAGAAGAGCACGGTGCCGCGCCCCTCGTTCCTGACCGCGGACCCGTTCCCAAAGCGGACGGTTCCATGGACGCCTGTGTCGAGCTCGGAGAAGACCCCGCGCTCCCCCATCATTTGGTTCGTGGCCCCCGTGTTGAGGATCCATTGCGTGCAGCTCCCCTCCTTCTTGTCGCCGAGCTGGACAAAGAGCTTGTTCTCGCCGAGGTGGATCACCAGTGGCTCCCGTCGCGCCGCCGCTAGGGAAGGAGAGGAGGGTCCCGCGTTGACCGACGCAGTGGCCACCAGCAGGGCCTAGTTGGACTCCCCCTCGTCTGCTTGGGCCGTATGGGCCGCCTCCTCTCTTTTCTTATAGTGGCACTCGCGGGCCCAATGCCCCTTCTTGCTGCAGTATCGGCACTCGTTGCCGGCGACGTCTCCGCCATTGTGGCCGGACTTTCCGCCGCGGCGTCCGCTGCTGGAACCACCATGACCACAGCCATGGCCCCGTTTGTTGCTTGACGATAGCGACTCCTTCCTGCGTTTCGAGCCGCCGGTGCCCGAGCCACCACTGCTCGAGCTGCCTCCACCGCCGCCGGTCAGCTGCAGCCGCGACAACAGGCGTGCGACCAAGCTCGTCCTCGGTGAGGTTCAGGCTGGCGGTGGAGTTGGAGCCGCTAAGATTGTGCCATTCCTCCATGGCTTTGAGCCGCCCGATCAGCTCCTCCACAGAAACGTCATCGAGATTGAGCAGAGTTTCGATCGACGACGCGATCTGCTCGAAACACGAAGGGAGTGCCTGCAAGAACTTGCGCACCACCTACTCCTCCTTGATGGCGTCGCCCAGCATCGCGAGTTGGATCACGATGCGGTTGATCCGTATGCCGAAGTCGTCCACCGTCTCCCCTTCGCGGAATTTGAGGGAGTCGAATTCCCTCCGGAGTGTGCCCGCCTTCGCCTTGCGCACGCGCTCGATGCCGATGTTCATCACCTTGATCGCCTCCCACGCAGCCTTCGCCGTCGGCTTGCTGGCAATCATCCCCGTCGTCTCCGCCGGAATGGCCTTGGAGAGGATCTCCAGCGCCATCTGGTCCTCCGTGATGTCTTCCATCCTGAGCGTCACGGGAAGCCACAGGCCCCTTGCCTGCAGCATCACGCGCATCAACGCCGCCCAATCGTAGTAGTTCGTCTTCAAGAGCACAGGGTAGTTCCCCGGCCCTGCCACCGCCTTTTCGATGATCCGCTCGACGATGACCCCACGTCCCCGTGGCCTGCGCGACGGAGAGCGTCCGTGCCGTGGCGTCGGCGAGTGCTACGGCAGCGTCCCTGGCGCTCCGGCGTCCGCGACATGACCGCAGGATATTGACGCGGCTTTGATACCAGTTGTTTGATCTGAGCCGAGCGCTCCACCTGCAGGAGCTGTTCTTTCCTCACCGGAGCCGAGGAAGATGACTCGGACGTCCAGGAATGTACTCACGCACACAAACACTTGGAACATAGAGGAATTTGTGCAGCAAAATCGACCGTTTTTCTGAAACTCTATTGCTTGAATATATACACGGCTATTATATAAAATCGTGGCATTGATCGGGCCCCCCACGCGCGAGCTTTGCGCCATGTTCTTCACCGCGAACACGCCATCCCACGTCGTCCTGCATGCCACAAATCCCGGGCGGCCAAAACAGAAACTGGACTCCGCGAGAACGCAGCTCGCGTCAAGCCCGACTCCAACGCACATGCAACTGCTAACCAGCTGCGGATGTGGCTACCTTATTTGTGCTAAGACCCAAAAACTAAAACGAGCTAAGTATAGGTGCCTGATCATCCCTTGAGTTACCTGACATCCGGAACCAACCAAGCCTTTAATGCAGGTCAGCAAATATGGTTGAGCAGCACCTCAGCGGTGAGTCGCATGCGTATAATTGCGGTCTGCAGCGAGCGGTGGCTCCATACGGCGGAAGTCGTCATAAGCAGCGGTGGATGAGACTCGTGACGCCCCATCAGAAGCTATTGCGGCTTTGTCATGTACTCCATATATACTGAAGATGGACTTGCCTTGTTTATTCGATTGTTATCAAGCAAAGACTCATCGATAGTTATCAAGCAAAGCCTCATTTGTATTCCTTGGAGCTAAGTAATTCACTGTTAAAAATTACCAAGGTATATTTAGATCCTCAGCTAATAGACCAACCACCCAACTAACTATTACTAGTTGGATCCAGCTAATTAACACAGCTAATAGACGATACCGCGGGTACAGAACCAGCAGATGCAGACTGTATAGATGGCAACGGGTAAAATCCGCGCGGATAATAACTCTGTAAACCCGTACCCGCATGCTAAAATCCGTGCCCATACCCGCGCCCGCAATCCGCCACGGGCATGAAACGACGCCCGTAACCGCTATCCACGGATATCCGCGTACCCGCAAGTTTTAGGAAATCAAGCACACATTACATTTCAACAGCAGATAAACACCATTTATTGAAGGAAACAAATAAATATGAGCAAACAAATGAACTAGTCTCATACATAAATACATAATACATCACACGTTAACATAAATAAAATCATACAACTATACAAGAGTTAGTGTTCAAAACTATTATTGCATAAAAAGTACAATTGAGTTTGCTGGTTTGGCAGGTTTGCGGATGCGGATATTATTTTTTTCAAACCCGTTAGCAGATATCCGTCGGGTTTAAAGTTGTACCCGCGCCCGCGCCCGCGCCCGCGGGCATAAATGCAAACCCATATCCGCACCCGTCGGGTTTGCTATCCGCGGGTATACGGATATTTTGTACCGTTGCCATTTTAGCAGATTGTTCCGGGTGTTTCTTTTTTTTATTCAGACTATACCGCGTGAACAGAGACCATCGTACAATGCTCCTATAAAAAGGAATCCAGCGTGCTACCCATATCTCGTCCCCGCACGAGGAAACAAGTACGGTTTGGCCACCCCGACTCCTCACCGTCCATCATGTGGAAGCTCAAGAACTCCGAGGGGGGCGGCCCATGGCTAAGCTCCAGGAATAACTTCCTCGGCAGAGCTGTCTGGGAGTTTGATGCTCAACTCGGCACTCCGGAGGAGCGCGCTGAGGTAGAGAGGGTGCGCCGGGAGTTCACTGAGCACCGCTTCGAGAGGAGGGAATCTCAAGACCTCCTCATGCAGATGCAGGTAAAGAAACTTAACATAGTTCATGAGTTATTGCACTACAATGACAGAGATATTATCATGGTCAGGTCTATAATTTTGATATAAATTTTATCTTCATCCGACTTCATACCAAACGAATGAGTGAGTTTTTGGTGCTGAGTCTACCGTCAGGTCGTGGCCATCGTGGCTAGAAAGGCTAGAAAATTTTATCTTCATCTGTCTTTATATGAAAATAGAGTTGAGAAGGTTTGGAAAAAAAATTTGAAGTATAGACTAATAGAACTTGTTTAAAACATGCTCGATATAAATTCTTGTAGTGCCTTTCCCTCGTGCTGTCTCCACATGAAAGAATTTCACTTGAAATCAAGCCTTTTTTGTTTTGTCTTATTTCTTATTTCTGCACAATTACACAACAATTATAATATACATTTTTAAACAACTATGCTGCATTCTTTGAACATATTTTTTCTAGGTTTAGGAAAAGTTTTTCTGGACCGGAATATTTTTATTTTTCTATCAAACAATTTTTTATTGATTAACTACAGGAAAAACTCTACTAGATTCTTATAATCGTCGTTTTTGCTCAGAACTTTTTATTCATCTCAACATACTTTAAGTTTTGTGCTAAAATAATATTTTTGTGATAGTTTGCAAGTAGAACACTTATTTTGTTCGAACTAAAATTTGGGACATACTTTTGTGATGTAGTTGTGCTCCCGGTTCGTCAGCGTGGCGCCAGTCCCTGGGTCTTTTGTGCTAGCGGTTGGTAATGATACCTGCCAGCGCCTAAAACACCAAAGTGCTAGTAGAAATCGTTTCTTGCCTAGTGTTTCTATCTGCGTCGCACTGGATCGGAGCCCACTGATCAGCATGGACCGTCACGTGGCCGTGGCGCCATCCATCACATGAAAACAGCATGGACCGTCACGTGGCGGTGGCGCCATCTATCCATCACATGAACATTTTTTTTTGGGGAGGGGGGGGGGGGGGGTGGTGTGTGATGGACCAGGTGTTTCTTGATCAGGGGGTTGCCCGGTGGCCATCAATTTGTGGCCCAAAACTTCAATGTTAACCTCCTCACATATTGCCCAAATATAACTTTTTAAGAAAAATTGATGATGCGTGGTCCTTTTGCTTGTTTCTTAAACATTAACTTTTCCATCTAAGACTAATCACAATGGGGTTTCATGTCCATGTTTCCAAGAATGCCACGTCAACTTTGTAAAAGGATGAAACACCCTCTCTCAATAGAGAGTTTCATCTCACTATTTCATATGCCAACATACTACTTAAATGCTGCAAATAAATAACTAATAGGATTTACTCAATTGTGTGAAAATGAAACAAAACACTCTCAATGGAGGTTTCACACGGTTTCCAAGTTCTTGGAAATAGGTTAACATAGTTTCATCCTCATGAAACTTCATGAAACTCTTACTTCTTAAATGATGTGCCATGTCATCCAAATTGCTGATGTGGCAGGCTAATTAATACCATGAAACACCCCATGAAACTCCCATTGTGAATAGCCTAAGTATCATCTTTATTAGATGATTAACACGTGTTGCATCACGCATCTGTTGAATATTAGTTGGAACCACCTGGTAAAATGGTCCTGTCAACTGAATTGGCCCCTTAGTATATGCGAGATATGTTCAGCTAGGCTAAGTATTTTGAATCTCATAGTACTAAAAACTTAATTCGGTCAGATGCTGGAAGCTTTTGTTATTGCCGAAAAAGAAATTATCGACTTCTCGTGGAAGCATCGAATCGGTTATATTACTGCGTGTACATATTGAAACATTTGGTTCCATGGGCAGTGTTTCATTTCTTGGCCCTAATCAGCTATATATATGTTTACCATGGAATCTCAGTAGTGTATTGTCATGTGTTGTACAGTGTGCAAAACAACATCGCCTTCAAGTGCAGCATCCAGTCCCAAAGCTTGATGAGGGTGATGAGGTCACAGAAGAGATTTTGTTGACTTCTTTGAAGCATGTTGTTAGTCAGCATTCTGCACTGCAGGCAGAAAATGGCCACTGGCCTGGTGATTTCGGTGGGCTTATGTTCATCATGCCTATCTTGGTATATTATTGTAATCTCAAACTAACTGTTTTCATTCATTTACATCGATAGATTTATTGTGAAATTTATACAGCAGAGTACGTAGATGAACATGATGCACCATTTAATCGGGTAAGATCTTAATCAGAGGAAAAAAATAACTGGCATATGAACACTATAATCACTCTACAAGCAGACTGGAAAATAAATCTGGGTCCATGTTAATGCGTAGTATATGACTCCAAGTAGGAGTAAGTTTCATTGCTAGACTGGACAAGAATGAACCAAACCTTTTTATATATGCATCATGTAAGCTCTTAGCTACTATTTATTTTGGTTCTTTCCACTCAGGGTAATTTCTGTAAGCTAGTTCTAGTTGACTCTTTCTAGTAGCCGCGTGGCCAATTTGGGTGTAGGTGTGTCCTGGGCATAGTCCCACGAGGTAGGATCCAGTATATAAACTATATGCATTTAAGCAAACAGCTCATGGCCAATCTTTTTCAAAAAAAAATGACAAAACTCTAAGACAAAACATACATGCATCATGGAACTGCTTGGCTGGGGCTGGGCATATTGGCTCCTTTTCATCAGTTCTTGTTGTGACTACAATGGTTTTGCATCTCTTGTAGATATTCGCTCTATATGTCACCAAGTCACTCAATGCTGTCCTATCATCAGAACATCGCCAAGAGATATGTCGCTATATTTACAACCATCAGGCATGTTGACTTTCTTCTAATAATCGCACCGAATGTAAAATCATATTTATTTGCATCTTGGAAAGATCTGCAAAACTCATGTTTACTATAACCAATTTAGAATGAAGATGGTGGTTGGGGTACACAAGTGTTAGGCCCAAGCACCATGTTTGGGTCATGCTTGAATTATATCACCTTAAGGCTTCTTGGTGAGACGGCTGAGCATGAAGCAGTGGCCAAAGGACGCTCTTGGATTTTGTTGCATGGAAGTGCAACTGCAATGCCACAATGGGGAAAGATATGGATCTCGGTATGCCCTTGAAACTCCATAATCAGACCAATTTCAAACTAATATTGTAAGAGAAGCACCAGTACACCATTTGGATTATCCTATACTTTTTTCCTACTGCCAAGACAATATTTCCACTTGAACTTTTTGGTGAAGTGGCTCAGGAATTAGTTCTTAGTTCCTGGGGAAAATGACTTATTCCACACTCATAGTTTTTAATGAGTACATCTATATATAGTTAATCCTTGAAAAAGATACATTAATCCTAGTTATTCATCTCTTTAAATGAAGGTAATTGGTTTGTATGATTGGTCTGGAAACTATCCGGTTATTCCTGAATTGTGGCTTGTTCCACATTTTCTACCATTTCATCCAGGTACTTGCCTTTTGTCCTCTATTAAATAATATAATTTTTTTCCAGAATTCCCATGGCTTTCAGACACTTTCTGTTGATTATTTACATACTGCAAAAATGTTCAGTTCTTCATGTATTCAGAGTGTTGACTACATGGATGTATTAAATGCAATTTTGCGCCACTTTTTGTTTTTTATGATGGTATCAAAGTCGGTAACAGTCATTTTATTTTGAATGATTCAAATTTTACCTCTGTTTGTTTGTCTAATTGACATTTGGTAGGCAAATTGGTCGATTTTCATATGTAATGATTGTAAATGTAAATAATGAAAATGAAACTTTCAACATCAGCAATTCATCTGGGCAGTGCAGATTCGTTTATAGTTCCTCTATTATTGAAGTGAAGAAATTTGTACTTTTTGCAGGGCGATTTTGGTGCTTCTGTCGGATGGTTTATATGCCAATGGCTTATCTTTATGGAAAGAAATTTGTTGGGCCAATTACGCATACAATATTATCAATAAGAGAGGAGATTTATTCTGAACCATACACTAAAGTTGATTGGAGTAAAGCTCGCACTTCTTGTGCAAAGGTTAGTCTTTGGCTTCTAAGAGTAATAGCTCTATGACTGAGCTTGTATTTTCTCACCACAAAAGCTAATCTTATTTAACATATGGATAGCTTAATGTTGTAAAATTTTAGTTACCATAAGTACTTAAATATGACGTTTTATCCACATAACTCTAACCACATATAGGACTAGTTATGTTTTCTTATGCAGCACATTAGGCCTTGACGGGAGAAACATCATCTGAGTAACCATGGAATGCCAAGTAGTTAATCCTTGCTAGGACCCTTGTTCACGGGGCAAAGTAAGTAGATCCCAAGTGAAACATCATTCATTGTTAAAAATACTGTAAGGCCTTAAAGATTGGAAATGTATGGAAGGGCGGTAATCATTTGAGGATACATGCCTTTCTTAACCACGAGCACGGCCAATATGTTAGTTTTAGACACCAGAGAGATTGCACATCTTTACTCATAAGCCATGTTACCGGTCATGCCATGCTAATCAGGCACTCACATTACACTCCCAAGAGGTGTGATTGCATCGGTACACTACGGGATCTTTGCAAAGAACCTCTAACAAGTGTACCCTCCACAGAGCGGGTGTACCCTGTAGGCATACCAACCCATTTGGTAGGCCGAGTACTTCTCTTAAACATAGTTTTCCTTCTTGTGTCTTTTGATAAGCTACTGACAAGATAGAGAAATCTAATTAATTAGTTAAGATTAGAGCCTATTTAATTCTTATGGTTGCACTGTTTTTCTTGATGATCGATCCATATTCCAATTAATGCAAGATCATCTTGTAATTAACAAAGTATAAACAAAAACAAGTGTAATATTATCATTTTTATCATTATGGTTAGCATTATTTCCAAAATCAATTATAGCAACTAAGAAATAGATACATAACCAGTAAGATAAAAACCCAAGTTTACAAGAAGTTATTATGAAAGCAAGGGATAACCTTAATTAACGAGGACCCATGATGTTAAGGACCCAATATGCAAAGGTGATTAATTAATAAAGATTATTAGGAAAAAGTATGATCAAGGAACATTTGTCTTTCTTCCAAAAATAGCTGCTCCGAGTCTTCGTCCCTTGTTCTTGTAACTTTTAATCTTTAAAACTCTCAAACTGCATTCCCTTTTACTCACGACAAGCATAGAGTACAAGCATATACACAAACAAAGAAGCTACAACAAAGAAACATTTCTTCAATCAAATGAAAAACTTGAAAAGAGCGTGCTGAAGGATACTCTCGTTGCTACGGTCACGAAAGCACAAAAAAGCTAAAAATGGAGCTATTTTTCAAAATATACACATGGACCACGGTCACGACTCACGAGAGCACAGGAGTAAAGAGCATTTTAGCAAACTTATGTAAAAAGTATTTAAAAGAAATATCCTATATTAGAATTAACTCAAATTATAACTAGGGCTGGATGAAAAGCTAGCAGCTCGTTATATCTAGCTCGGCTCGATGCATTTTCTTAACGAGCCGACGAGCCAGCTCGAGCAGCTCGCGAGCCAGACGAGGCGAGCCATATAGCAGACACACGTACCCGTACCCGCACCCGCACACGCCGGTAGCCAAATAATTGCACAAGCCCACACGAAGCCTAGTCCTTCCCGATCTGCTCCCCCACACAGGGCTCCCCTCCCCGTTCAGCCTTCACGCGCCCACTAGCAAACTACGCAGCACTCGACCGATCGCCACCCTACTCCGTCCTTGACACCCCCCTCCCCCCGCGCTGGTCGGTGTCCCACACCATCACACCGTATCGCTATTCTCGTGCTTGCGGCGTCGCCCAACTTGCGGTCCTACGTTGTGCGCGGAGGTGCTTCGGTGGCGGTGTTGTGCAGGGCTGAAGTGAGGCAAGGGTGAGGGCGCGTGGTGGGCTTGGTCTTTATGGGGCATGAGCAGTGGGTCAGGGGCTAGGCCCTCAGGCCTCAGGTAGCTTGGCGCGCTAGTTGAGGATTGATGGAGAAGAGCTTTTTTTTTTTTTTGAGATCCCTTGATGGAGAAGAGCTGTGGTAGCAGCACGAAGGCCAGGTCAGCCTGGTAGGTTGGGTTGGGCCGAAACGGGCACAGCTCGTTAAGCGAGGCCTCTGAGCAGAGAGAGGTGAGGATGCAGGTTAGTTTGGGCCATAGTTGGTCAGGTCAAGCTTGCGGGCTTGGCCTGATCTAAAAGAAATAGCTAAGGGTTTCGGACTTGGCCTGATCTAAAAGAAATGGTTAAGGGTTTACTTATTTATTCAGGAAAGTTCAAACAATTCTATAGAAAAAAATCACAGATAACGTTTTAACTTGTGAAAATTCCCAAAAGCAATCAAGGAAAATCCAGAAGTCTGGTACTTGTGAAGTCGATCCAAATAAAATACTTGAAACTCGTGAGAAAATTGGATTAGCTAATCGTCAAATAAATGCATTTTAAGAACTAAATACTCGTGGAACACCAGATGCAATCCAACATGAATGCAACACTCATTATTGTATCTTAAAGCATATTAATTTTAACTTCATAAAATAATATTTCCCTGCATAAACACTGTGACTAATAATGCAAATGCTTGAAAATTTGAAATTATTAGAAAACCATTATTTTAACTAGTACTAAACTCACATCCCAAAATAAAATATTTTTAGGGTATAACAGGTATTTGCATTGGCTGCCTCTGAGCGAACCACACCCATGCCTTGTTGTAATGAAGAGCAAAATCACATCTGGCTATTGCTAGGGCCGTATAATACCCCAGCCCGATAGTGTTCCAGTCTTGGCCCAATATGGTCCATGTGTCAGGTTTAGGTCAAATTAGTGACATCTTGGAAGTCTAATTAGGTCGGGCCAGTTTATAAGGCTTTGTGTTATAACATATAGCTCGTCCGATGTAATCTTTTTTTACAAAGTGAGGATGAAAGTGTAATGTGCAGATGCTTTGCATATGCGTGCTTGTTCCATGTGGGAGCGGACCGTAAGTAGATTCTAGATACAGGTGTTATAAGGGTTTGAGCCACGAACCGGCCGTGATAACTTTTAAACAATTTGTAGTGATGGTAAAAGATTTTATATTAGAGTAAAATGCACCAAGGGTCCTCAAACTTATCCTGTTCTGTCAACGGATCCCTAAATTTCTAAAATGCACTTTTTGATTCCCAAAGGTGTCCATCTCAAGTCCAAAGTATACCACACGAGCTTCCAATGCTGATGTAGCACGCCACCGTGATGCCATAATGGAAACTCATGCTAAAGCCCCCTGGTTTCTATCATCTTTCCTTAGCATCCTCTCTCCTCCCCTCCCCTCCTATCTCTCCTTTCGCATGTGAGCATCTGTCTTTGACCTGCGCCAACCTCGCAGGCATCAAGGTTGGGGGGGGGGGGGATCCGCTTAGCAAGGTGCCTCGAGGCGTAGTGCACCCAGGGCGCGGGCTAGCGCGGAAGAAGCCAGCTAACCATGGTCGTGGCTGCCGTCGCGCGGTATTCCAACATCGATGGTGCAGGGAAGCTAATGGGAAAAGAGCCGAGGAGGACGAGGGGAATGAAGGGAAGATCACCGTGCTCTTGGTTTGAGCGGAGAAGGGACAAACAAGGCGGTTGAGGATGAGGGGCGGAGCTTGGGTGCTCCAATGGTGGCCAAGAGGGCAAGCGGTACCATGAGTTGACTAGCGTCGCGACTGAGTCACCCTTAGCCCACATCTAAGCCGTGCGCCGCTCCATTCGAATAGTAGCTCACGGTGGAGCACCAGCACACCCACGCCCCCTCGCTTCTGTTCTCCCCTCCTTCCTAAACTTTGGCAACCGCTCTCCCTACCTCGTCACCCCCTCGCTCCTTCCTAAGCTCCTTGATGGTGAGGATGGCACAATGGCTCGTCCGGTGATGGCGAGCTTGGTGATACCGTTCGTTGGCGATTTGAGGCCGCCCATCCCCCGAATTGTTGTCCTCCGATGGCCGGGCTTCCCTGTCGGGCTTTGGGCAAGGGCGAAGCCAGAAAATATTGTCGTCGAGGTCAGTGTAGATGTTAATATAGGGTCATTTTCTACACCAATTTGATTACAATGTAGTATTTTTATACTCCATTTGTTCTAAATTGTAGGTTATTTTAGCAAATTTAAATATATAATTTTTAATATGTATCTAGCAAAATGAAAAGTTAAAATAATCTACAATTTGGAACGGATGTAGTAATTTTCATTGCCAAAAAACACGTCTCCACTGACGCAGGAAATAACAAAATTCTAAGATCAAATCCCTAATTAATTCCCCACATCAAGCAAGAGATTCTGAGCTTGCACTAGATAATTGGGGCTTTGGGGTGGACTGTACCTAACCTCAGATTACACATTGGTCTTGGGATGTCCGAGGCTACAGGGGCAGAGGACTTGCCGGTTGCCACGGTCCCATTGTCGGCTCGTCACCGTATGGCCATGCCGCTTGCGTGATGCAAGGCGAGAACTGAGAAGACACGGATGGGAAATTGGAAATAAAGCATCGCTGGATTGGACTGCAAAGCAATAGACAAAAGGTGTTAAGCCTGTGGACTGTGGTAGGCTGCTTATTGAGATTATGGACTACATGAATGGCAGATTAGACAATGACCTATGGCAAGACGTTTAGCTGTTGGGCTGCCGATGTCAACATGATGTTTTACCGGTTTGAGACCACGCAATGAATACATGGGTATAAGTTTATGGCCGAGCCATCGATGTCAGCTGACATCGACGGTTGCACGTAGCTCCGCCCCTGCGGCACTACCCCACCCGGCCTTGCACGTCACTATAGAGTCCAGCTCTGGCTGCTTTGGTGGAGGGTTGTCGGGGTTGAGCCGTGGGCGGCCGAACCCTGGCACCTCAGCCTCATTCGCATGTCTACAGCAGGCAGGCATGAGATGGGAGGAGTTGAAAGGAGAGAGAGGATGCAGAGTGAACTTTGGTAGAAACAAGGGTTTTGATTGCATATGTTCACCCGCATGGCGCTGGTACCCTAAGCTCGTGTGGCACGTTTGGGACCTAAAATAGACCCCTTTACATAGTTCGGATCCAAAAATGTATTTAGAAGTTTAGGGATCTAATTAATACAGCGGGATAAGTTTGGGGACCTATAATGCATCTTACTCTTTTTTCAATACCCAAGCAACTGCTGCACGATCAACCATCTCAATTTCCAACGTCCATAATTTTTGACACGTAATTAATGCGCAACGTATAAATCCACGGGGATTCAAACCTGTGACATCATGGATCGCGCAACTCCTCCATACTATGACACTACATGATCACTTGTGTGAACGGATATTGTGCTTTTTTATTAACTTCTCTAAATCTCATTTCAAATTTTTGGAAATGAAAACAATCTCAAATAAAAAGTTTTTAACTGCAAAGTTTTAGATCTCATCGAGAACTATAACTTTGATATTGATCCATTTTTCTATCTAAGGTAGTTTGATAGATCTAAGAAGTTTTTTGAATATTTAGATATATAAACAATTTCAAATGAAAAATATGTCAATCATAAAATTTTAAATCTCGTCAAGCTCTATAATTTTAAATCGCGTCAAGCTCATATAAGAAGTTATAAATTTTTTTCATGTAAATTTGGCTGGTTTTCAACGCCGGGTTTATTTTCACCAACGAGTTGCGAATACACTCTGCATTAAAAACCCAACTATCACTGCTCGTGAAAATTGATTTTATTTTTACCGCCAGTCCGTTGTACAACCCGACGGTGATAGTCATTTTCACCGCTGGCTACAACGGCTGCCACGCATATTCTTACGAATTGACTGTGAAAACCTATTATATAGTAGTTTCAGAGCTTAAGTTTTTTTTGTTATGAGTTCCTTCTTATTTACGTTCAAGTAATTTTGCACGTACCTCGGTCCCAAGAAGGAGCCACCAAATTGGAGTTGATTGTAATCTACTGTGGATGAAAGGGATTGGATCAGCCACCAATGGTACGCGGTAGCCAAGCAAGTCCTAAAGAAGTGACATTATTATTCATAACTTAGGGCAAATTTAGTGTACAAATTCATCCGATGTGCAAAACGTCGTTTAGAGTTAGCTTGTCAAAATTCAGCCATGATAAGATGGGTCCCACTTTCAATAAAAAATCACCCTCCACATAACTTTTCCCATCACCCACATGATGTCAATGCCGATGCCATAACGGCAACACATTTGTTTATTCCTAGCACCAGGTGTCCAACTCGTTAAGCTTCTGGTGCTAGAAATTTTGGCTTGGCCTCACCTGTCTAATGAGCACCTCTCCCAATTCTTTCTATCTATTGGCTAGCACCGCCTAACAACTAACGTTGGAGCTGCACTTGAAGCGTGTCTAGTGGTGAATTGTCACTTGAAGCAATTCATTAAAAAGAAGCATGCATGTACCGCTAGCATCTTTGCCCTCTAAGGGTGCAGAACTATTGCCTAGGTCCCATAGATCAACGAAAAGGTGAATTGTCAAGAACTTATGCAAGAGTATGAATCAAATCTTTCTCTCTCGGAAGGTTCAGTTTGTGATGCTTCACTGTTGAACTCCGTGGAGACGGCTTATATCAATAAATACTTGCACATTTTCATTTATTCTAGTAATGTTGTGTTTAACTTATGTTCCTGGAGTGAGATGGTACTTGAGCTTTTCCGTTTACAACTGAACTAGTGTTTTTTCTATATTACCTTGATGAAACTTTTTTGGATTCTTGGACCATAATTTAACATTTTTAATAATTAATACGGTTTGATGCTCCACACGTACCTCTTGCTCGGGGCCAAAGCTAGAGTTCTGGAAAATCACAGTAGGAAAGACTTTTACGGAGTACACTAAACCAACTTATTTGATCTTACATGATACAAAGCATAGAAACCTAATATAATAATTCTACTAGCTTGCAAATATTCTCTTGGGTATGCATAAGAATAAAGTAGAGCTATGTAGCTTCTGAGGTGGTTATGCATGCTTCATTACCATTTTTTGATGTTGCAGGAAGATCTTCACTATCCACGGTCACAGCTGCAGAATGCTCTTTGGGCTAGTGTCAACATGTTTGTGGAGCCAATTTTAAATTCTTGGCCACTTAATATATTAAGAGAGAGAGCTTTGAAAAACTTAATGGAGCATATACATTATGAAGATGAAAGTACTAAATTTATTGGCATTTGCCCAATCACCAAGGTAATATGTAAGCTGCCGATGAGCTGTAATTTACCACAAACAATGAATAGATCTTTTGCTATCTTGGTAAACCCAATTTAACTTAGCACCCCTCAGCAGGGCAAAATTTTATTCTTGGGAACCGGACATTTGACACAAGTAGGGTTGGTTTCATTAATAGCTGTTGATGGCTGAAGATGTAATTACAATTTGATGAAATATTCCCTTGAAAAGATCAAGTCATTTACTAGTTCACTAGCTTTTTGTTTAAAAGCTCAGATAGTCTGGAACTCATTCTTTTGTTATTATTAGGCACTAGATATGATTTGTTGTTGGATAGAGAACCCAAATTCAAAAGCATTTAAGCAACACCTTCCAAGGATCTATGATTATTTGTGGCTTGCAGAAGATGGCATGAGGGCACAGGTACTCTTTTTTCTGACCGTTGTTCACTTGTACTCTTTTCTGGTATTGCTTTCTATTCTTGGTCAAGAAGACAGTGATAATGAAGTCTTTTGCTATTTATGATAATTATCAGGTAGATCTTGGGTATCTAAATTTCAGTTCACTTTCTTAGCTAGAGAGTTTTTTTTTGAAACACAATACAGACGTAGACGTTCACATACAAACACGCACACTCACCCCTATGAATATATATACACACGAAACCCTACCCCTATGAGCATATTCCAAGCATGACAGCAGATAAAAAATAGTTTTCTTCAAATCACCTCCTGAAGTTTGACTCTCGAATACTGGCCGCTCTACTAGTTAGCAGATCATGCTACAATCTTACCATTCTGCGTGAGAGGTTCAAAAAGCATGAACACAAGGCATTCATCATACTATTATGATAGGTCATGCATGCTAATCTAGTCACCAGGGCTATAAGGACACGCTATGTAATCTACCTCGATTATAGATTGAAATAAGCAAACTCATAGTAGTAGAAATCATAAAAGAAGGCATACAAATTGTTAATGAATCGGAACTCATGAATTACAAAACTACGATAGATTGTTCATCACCATATCCTGAGACCATACCTTTGATCTATTAATCCTAGCTCTAGAAGTCCAACATGGTTCATCCTCTCCGGGCGATCATGTTTACTAGAGTGTAGCTTACGTTTTCCTCTTGAGAACTACATGGCCATCAGTGCTCCGGAAAGGTGTCCCTTAGGCTCCTCTATTTATCTGCTGCAAGTGCTTCCAATGTGATGAATGGATCTCGATGCCGATGGAGGAGGACGGTATTTATACTCTGAGAGGCCATGGTCCAAATGGCAATATGAATGGGCGAAAGAAATGCTCAAGCCAATCAGCCTAGGTGGGTCCAAAGTGATCAGTCTAGCCTTCCCCTTTTTGCCCTCCGAGCTTGCCTTTGGTGTCAAGTTGCTCCCTGATCTCCTAGACGCCTCTGGTCACTTGCATGTTGTAACAACATGCTCCGAAATCTGCTAACGCCCTAGCTCCTTACGTGGAACGGACCCGCACACGCATGGCACCTATCTTACACTTTCATCCTCGCTTCGTGTAAAACAGTTAACTCTAATGTGCTATGTTTGGACAAACAAGGACTATGAGCTGATCTTCACCCCCTAAACTTCCAAGACGGTACTAAACCACCACACCACAACCATAATTAGGCTACATGGGCGAACTACTACTACTATATGAGATATTGGGATGGGGTATTACACATGTGGGCCTGACTCGTCAATTTCTTTGAGATATGAATGGATCTTGATAACCTTCCAAATATCCTACTATTTTCATCTTGATCCCAAGGTTAACTTGCCAAACTACTGGATACTTACCTCCCAAGTCCTCTATAATGCACGTATGTCGAATCCGATCATCATTTGGTCTAGAAAAGGGCTAGGTTGATCAGCCTACCCTTCTTGGGCCGATCAGCCTAACATGTATCTGGACCTTTTTGTTGCCATCTCTTTCTGGCCTCATCCTTGATTCTAGATCTTATTCATTTGTACTTCAATTTTGGCCAATTTTCTTAAAAAGTAGAACATTCTTCAAAACACAAGGTATATGCAAATATGACCGGATTACCAAGTATAGTAATGTTAAGTTGAAGTAAATAAACTGTACAATAATCTAGCCCGCTGTAGTTTAATGAGCTATTTCATTATATTTATTTTATCTTTAGATATTGCTGGTATAATTTTATAATGTATATGTTTACTTTAATTATATTAAGATAACATTAGCATGTTTAATTGTGCTTCTTTCATCGAACGAAAAGTTTATGCAGTTAAAAATATCATTTTCATAGGTGTATGATGGTTGCCAAAGCTGGGAGACTGCATTTATAATTCAAGCTTATTGCGAAACTGGACTAGTTGCAGAGCTTGGTCCATCCCTTCGTAGAGCCTATGACTTTATAAATAAATCTCAGGTTCAACATCCTTCTATATGTCTGTTATCATACTTCATAATATTTTCAATAAGCTGACTTTTATTTTCTTTCTTGAAGATTCTAGAAAATCATCCTAACAGTGAAAGTTATTATCGGCATAGATCAAAAGGTTCGTGGACACTATCGACGGCTGACAATGGCTGGTCTGTATCTGATTGTACTGCCGAAGCACTTCAGGTGCAATGAAGTTATTATATTTTCTTTTCTTTAGCTATGATAGGTTATTTGGTATATTTTTAGATTCTCACCGGAAACATTTTTCGAAGAGTTGTTGGCATATGTCTAGTTTAAATTAAAATCAATAGCTCATGAAAATCTATTTTTTCTCCATTAATAGAAAAATATGAAGCGCACCATCCAAACGACTACTTTCTTATTGCATAGAAATTATTAAATGTCAGTTTCTACCATTTTTTGGGGGGTAATTGGTATTATATATACTACCTATGGTTCACAACATTATCTAGAAAAATTTTAAAACTACCCTTAAAAAGGAAACAGATAGTCTAAGGCTAGTCTCAGTGGGGGTTTCATGAGGAGTTTTATGGGTATTAAATATCATGCCACATCAGCAAATTTGCTGACATGGCAAGGTCATTATGAGGAGAGAGGAGGGGAGTTTCATATGATGTGAGAGGAGTTTCATCACCATGAAACCCAGCCAGCACAATTATCAAATTTTCAATCTTGATAACTGTGTAATGAAACTGTGCACTGAGACTGGTCTAAGCCAACGTTGTAAACAGAAACACTACACAACTATTGACGACAATTGTTGACATCATAAATAATCAATCAATATACTTTTATTCAAAGTTTGTTTGATATTATATTGCGTCTATTGCTATTGATATTATATTGTAAATCGTAGATCAAAATGTATTATGTAAGACTTTTCTGATCAAAATATGTCTCACATTTCTGATTGGAGGGAGTATAAAACATAAGGAAGGACACCCCGCTTGAGCCCTACAAATCTGAAAGTGACTTCATGCCAACCCCTTCAACACATTATCACAAAATTTTTAGATCTCAAGATGTTTATTTCCCTATTCCATTACAACTCATGAGAAAATTGGCTGGACCACTACTTGAACCGGAAAAACCGGGAAAGGGTAGTCCAACTAGTTCGGTTTGATTAAGAGATCGGTGATAGAAAAAGCCTGGATCTAAGGCAATATTCTGCATAGTATTTTGTCTACAACTAGCCCAATATAGCACAACTGGAGGGCCAAAGCTTGAAAATACATGAAAAGAGTTGCCCATGTTCTGAACTCTATGGTCAAAGAGTTATTCCATTGCAAAGCAGTGAATATATAACTTTTCCATGTTGGAATATAGAATAGTAATTCGCTTTGTGGCACATCAACTTCTTGCTAATCTGATAAGCCTTATGCACTTTGACCATTTTAGGCATTATTGTGTGTATCAAAGGCTTCCCCCAATCTGGTCAGCGAGCAGATGCAAGCTCAGAATATGTATGATGCGGTCGATTGTCTTCTTTCATATATGGTAATAATAAAAAAAAACTATCGTAAGCATTTTACTTTTGGAAGATTTCAGCTATATTATCTCATGAGTAAAATGCACCAGGATCCTCAAATGTTTCCTAGATTCTAACCTAGGTCCATAAGCTCTCAAAGTGGACATCCATGTCTTTAAAATTTTCAAGTGGTTCACTCTAAGCTTGCTTTATGTCCAGTTATGGACTTAGATTCTTACTTGGAATGAACCACTTGAAACTTTTAGTAACCTGGATGCGCACTTCGATAATTTATGGACCTAAAAATACTAGAAAAATTAAAAAACCCTAGTTGTACTTTAATATTATCTTTTTATGTAATGCATTTGATTCGTACTGGGCACATATGTAGCGAGTTTCAATAGTAGAAACTTTTGACGGAGAATCTATGTGGCGGAGGCCCCTATACAGTTGAACTTGCACTCTTTTATGTCTGAAAGGAAGTGGGTTAATAAATGGCCAAAAGCCACCCGTCCATGGTGAAAGAGAATACAGAAGGAACTAGAACAAATCTATACATAAAGCTAAGATAGACTACGGAACAAAGGCAGAACAGCTGATCTACACTAGTGATCCTTTCTCTAAGGAGATGGAGAAGAGACCTTTCATTTTGAAAGATGAAGCCATTTATCTGTTTCATTTGTCCTAGGTTTTATGATGCTGAAAACATCCATAGCCAGCTTAATAATCTTGTCTTGTTTCTGTTACTATCTGAAAAAAATGTTTTTGTTGAATCCCATGGAATTCTAATAAACTAGAAAGGATAATGAATACAACAAGGAACACACATGTAGATTATTTGCATTTTCTAGAACTACTAATTTAAACTATCATTTTGTATTTTATCATTTCACTCAATAGTTTGTGGCATTATGTCAGTATTTCTTTTGTTGTGCTATGTGATTTCCCCATATGACAACATGGTTCAATTGTTGCTGATAACCGGTTGTCCTCTCTTTGAAGAACAAAGATGGCACCTTTTCTACATATGAATGCAAGAGAGCTCCATTTTGGCTAGAGGTAAAGTTAACAATATAAATATTCCCGTTTTATTTCTAGCATAAATGTTACAAGAATTTCTGATATTATGAATTGGAACACATTTGTAGAGCAATTACATAGAAAGTAGTGGAATAAATTTATTGTGCATTATTGTTTAAAAGAATAATATGCAATGGGTTCGTACATGATATGCCCATGTCTGTCATGCCAACACTAAAATCCGACAACAAACATCATCAAATCGGACCAGACAAAGGCTGCTACTGGGAGCACATCGGACGCATGTTGTACATGAAGATAATATCTGTCAAATAGGCAGAGTCCTTCTCATGCTTTAGTGCAACCCACATATGTGCTATTTAGTTCTCTGTTCATATCTACTTTTGTATTGACATCTGCATCGAGGGGTCTATATGTACAAGGGTTCGCTTTCCAAAATCTTAGCGGAATGGCACTGAGTGTGAAAAAAGGGTAACTGGTCATCTGTTCATCTGTTCATATCTGATTGCATTGGTACGTTAATAACCAGATTCACTAATGGTTCAGATTCCTTTTACTATTATGATACTAGAAGTTCATCCATAGGAGCATGTTCCATCTTGAGCATTCACATTTCTCCAGATCTCGCACTACAGTGGAACACTACCATTAGGAATCTTGGATTCATGAGATTTTGCACTGTAACAGTTTAATGACCAAAGCATAGCCTAAAACTGAATTTTAGATAATGGAATTAAGCAACATCTCCGCATATACCACACATGAGTTCACATGGTCCTTATTTAAAGATGAATCAGACACAACATAAGCGTTATGTACCAAAGCATACCATTTTGTCCATATGGATATCAATAAGTAACTAAAAATCCTAGTCAGAAGATGGAGTACCAAACTATTTAATAATTCTAACAATAGGTAACTATGCCTAGTAGTGACATCAACTGCAGCTAACAATATTGTTTCAATTTTGCATACTTATAACCAATAACCATGTCATCCATATATAGTTACTAGGGGTGCAAACAACACTCCGCTTTCTCAAGACTATCTGCTAGTGCTTGAATTCAGTGTTGAGGCACTGCAAATCAGCAGCTTTACTAATCTGTGAACACTGCAGTGGAAATTTTTGGTCTAACGTTTGTGAACATGAGTACAAGAAACCATGTTAAGGGTACAACACCAATATAGCATCCTTAGAATAGACACATTTCGGAAACTATTTATCTCTTCTGAACAATATTGCCAACAATTTGAGCATATACTTAGAACCCTAAGCCTTTTCTGTGTCCTATTTCTTTGTTGATTTTTTTATTTTGCCTTTGCATTTATAGTCCTTTTACTTGCATGCATACTTTTCAAAGTATTTTCCCTGAATAACACACTAACTTGAGGTTACTTTATTTTGTAACCTAGGTTCTTAATCCTTCTGAGAGTTTCCGGAACATAGTTGTTGACTATCCGTAAGATGCTTATATTATTTATCTAAAGAAAATACAGTGTCTTTATTTTTTTCTCTGAGAATTAACTAATGATCTTTCACCAATTGATAGATGTGTTGAATGTACATCTTCGGTGCTTCAAGCTCTGATTATGTTTGGAGGGTTGCATCCTGGGTACCGCACGAGTGAAATAGAATTTTGTATAAGAAATGGAGCTAACTTCATTGAGAGTAAACAAAACAAGGATGGCTCATGGTCTGTAAATTATTATTGTAAGTTCAATGTCATAGCCAAACATTAGATTACTAATTTTTATTATTTTTCTAACAGGTTTGGCACTTGGGGAATATGCTTTACTTATGGGACCTTTTTCGCGGTAAAAGGATTGGTTGCTGCTGGAAGAACCTATGAGCATAGTTCTTCAATTAGGAAAGCATGCGAGTTTCTTTTATCGAAGCAACGTAGTACTGGTGGATGGTCAGAAAGTTATCTTTCATGTGAAACTGAGGTATTAAATCTTTTTTTTCTGTTTCAGGTATACAGCCATTAGATCTTTTGTATAATGGTTTTATCTTATCATCCAGTTGGTTATCATGGTGGTTGCTTGTAGGAAGGCAACCGAGAAAAATTCTATTGAGGGTTTGAGGGTTTGAGAAATGAATTGAGAAATTTCTTTGTGGTTAGGATTTTAAGAAATGGCCTGGCCTGATTTCATTGCATCGAGTTCATCAAAACGAACCTCTACTTTAGACACCCTACAGCTATCTAGCAGTCACAACTTAATAAACTTCATAGGCCTTTCCAGGAAGAAATTCATAGGCCCGTGCCAGGAGCATGGTAGAACCAGTTGCATGATACAAAAATCACCACACACAAAGTAAGACTTTTTTTAATCCAAAATTAGCAGACTACTTGGTATACTTAAATTTCCATGTGTGGATTATTGAACACCTCATCTCTGCCGATTCATAACGTTAGTTCCTATTGGTTTGCATTCGGTGCTAACTTTAACTAAACAATATGAATACTGGTAATGCGAATCAGCATAGATAGCCCGACAAAAGAATAGCAAATTTTTTGCTTGACTAGCTAGGAGCTCAACCATGAACAATATATTTCAAGTAATAACAAGTGGTGCCTTTTTTGTGTGAAATGCAAGCATGCAAAATGTCTTGATTTCGAACAAGTACCTCCTACCTCATGTGATTCTTCCTTGCTACCTATTTTGGCCCATAATCCAAGCAATCACAAATTATCAAGGAGGTATCCATCGTGGTTGTATCAGTGCCAATTTGTAATACAAGCCAACATGGATAGCCAAGAGGTATCTATACTGTTGGATAACACTTGGTTTTATCCATGCTGCGGCTCGTATTCCAAGCTGCTATAGAGGCCTTCTCCGCATGAGTTCTAATTTATAAATATGGCTGAGTGTTTTGGTAATAGAGAATTTAATTTGTTATTAGATATCATAGTTAAAAGTACTCTCTAGAGTCCTTGTGTGGAAGAACTCATATACCTTGCACAGATAGTAGCCAATTAGCCAGCAATTGGATAAAATTGGAGATAATGTAACCCTTTATATTGCTGCTTCAGTATTGTCGCTTGGACTATCTATACTCATTTTTTTTGAGTTTTGATATTTTCTTTCCTTTTTTTACTTTCACACCAACAGGTATATGTTGAGGGTAATAGTCCTCATGTAGTGAACACATGTTGGGCCATGCTAGCTTTAATTTATGCTGGGCAGGTAATGTTTGTACATTGTTCATTTTATTTTATGTGGCAAAGCATAAATGTAACTATGTAATATTTTTTTTGACTTCTTGACCTGCTAAGTAGGTTGAACGGGATCCAACACCGTTATATCGTGCTGCAAAAGAACTGATTAATATGCAATTGGACACAGGCGAGTTTCCTCAACAAGTAAGTTTTCAGTTTGATGTGTTGCTCCATTATTCTGTACAAATTTTGGTATTATACACTAACCTCATCGTGCAAAATTTGAAGTTCATAAAAACAAAAATGGTAACCAAAAGTTACTCTTTTCTACTGTAAGACAAGTATCCCTTGGATAAAGTTGATTTTTGAATGGATTCATGCAATGGCAATCTTCCTAGTCTTTGTATCCCAGCTTGATCAATATTAATGTCGTCGTTGTGATGCCCGCATTCCGCATATACCAACATTATTTCATCTCTTTTGATCTCTGCTTGAACCTTTATTGAATTTGAATTGTTCATTGTCTTGTTTTACAAACATAGATTCTAATCCCCAAATATATCAGCTATCCCTTGTGGTGTGATTGTTGTTATGTTGTTATTAGTGCTTAAGAACCTGAGCTCCTGACACCTTTGTTCTTTCCCTCTAATGACAGGAACACATTGGATGCTCCAACCGCTCCATATATTTCAATTATGCAAATTACCGCTACTTATTCCCCATTTGGGCGCTTGGTGCATTGCGCAATCGATTGTCAAACAACAACAGTAATGGAGGCACATGATTCGCGTGTGGGTGATGATGGTATGGATTTGAAATCATGCAGGGATCATGTGTTTACATGTCCTTAGTGGACTAGATATATACGAAGACTTATGTCTCTCCATATTAGCACCACTTAGTTCCACAAAGAAATCTAACTCTTAGGAAGAATATCTAAAGAAACAATGTTGTATTTACCAAATTTGTAAGGGTATATGTTTTCTGACAGTGCTACTGCAAAGTGATATATATAATCATACTGTTGTTGGTATTTCTTATGCTCCAAAAATTTAATACAAGATTAATTCTGCAAGCGCATAGAACATTCGTTGTAGCACTTCCTTGGAAAAGCACTTGTGCCTAAGGCGGTCGATAAATAAATCTTAAGAATATATATAATGACTTTGTGAACAATAACATAGTGGAGGTAATATACGATAGGATACACGTGATAAATCTAACACACTAGGAAACCTGAGATAGATAATAAATTGGGCGTCCTAGCTAGTGGGAGAACAACAAGATGAGATACATTCCTAAATACTTCCAATATACTTGAGCTAACTCTAGTGAAGTACTAACAGCGCACAACATAGACTAAAAGAAATCCTATTGCACCTAGCTTTGTATACTTCAGGCGTCCAAGCCACAAATGTTCTCATACAGGGAGAGAAAGGGAACCAGTGCAACAATTCCTAATTTAAGTCCTAAGCACCAACCGCTCTTACAAGTTGGAATATTAGGCTGAGCACGGTTGTGTCAACACCGAAAAGGGATCTCCTAAGTCTAGTATTTGCATTTCTCTTTTGGGCCCATGGATCCAAAGTTAATACATGGGTTTCCTCAGATTGGACCACCTTAGGATGAATGCTCAAGATTGCTCCTAAGAGCATCTCCAATAGTTCCCAAAACTTATTCCCAATAACTCAATTTTAGACATGATCCAGAAAATCAAGTTCCAATAGTTCCCAAAATCCAGTGCCAATATTTCTGCTTACCCAAAACATACCGCATCCGTGATTAGATTTATGCGCATACTCCACACTCCCAATCCGTGATTAAATGCCAGCCTAGCTCCAAAATCGAGCACGTGGGTCATCACCCGGCTAGAGATCGGATTCTTCGAGGCCACCGTGAGCAGCGGCCGCCGCATGCCACGCCACTGCATTCCTTCATCCTGGCGGATGTATCATGGAAGCGATGCTCAGCATGGGGGAGAAGGACTCCTGCATCCCGACCATGAATGAGCATACGTTGGTCGATCTCAACTCCTACGGCCGCAAGCAACTTCACTGGCAGGGCTGTGGAATTGACAACTAATGATAGAAATAGACGAGGTCGAAAGAAATTGCTCTTTTGGGTGGGAGAGATAAGAAAGAGATAGAGGTTTCCCAGGGAAGGAGGTCCATCTGTGATGACATAGCATGTTTTTCACATTTTGGGAACCAAAAATATGGTCACTGTTGGAGGGATGGGTGTTTTTCATGCGCAAATTCTTTTATCAAGGTCCCAATATGGAATTATTGGGAGTAAAAATATTAGGAACTCTTGGAGATGCTCTAAGTGTGTTAGTTTGCATTGGAGCGAAGCTGGACTAGAGAGGGGCAGGCCTAGTAACCAGTTGGGTTCGGCTGAAGTACCTTTGGCCCAATTCTATCCATAATGTGGTCCACCTATTACATACATCAAATAAACATCAATGATTGTGGAACTTTATTAGTTGAGTAAAATGTACCGGCGGTCCCTAAACCTGTAAGGGTGTGTCACATAGGTCCATCAACTCTGAAAGTATATTTTTGGATCCACAAACTTGTAAGGGTGTGTCACTTAGGTCCGTCAACTCCGAGAGTACATTTTTGGGCCCACAAACTTTTCAAATTGTTCACTGCAGGTCCATACGTATCCATGTATGCACGTAATACTTACATGGCACGATGCATGTATGTTCCCGAGACTGCCAACGTGGATTATGATGAGAATTGACGCTTTGCCCCTACTTTTCTTCTCCACCATGCCATCTCCCTCCTCTTCCTCTTAGCCGGTGGGTCGCTTGTCGATCCCGCCACATGCTGGGGCCGCCTAAGGCCGCCGCTCGGGGTGCCTCCCGCTATGGTGGCTGGGGCCACATCAACGATTGCGCTAGTGTGTGCCATGTTCGGTCATCTAGTGGATGCATTAGGGGACGTGGTGGGCGGGTTACAGAGCGGCACGGATAGCATGACAGCCTGTGTAGTGTTGGATCTTAGAGATTGAGAGAAGAGGGAGATAAATGAGATAGGAGACATACATACAATCAGCACGCCAGATAAATGAGATGGGAGACATACATATAGTCAGTGTGCTGTGTCAGTGTTACATGCACATATGGATACATTTGGACCTATGGTGAATAATTTAAAAAGTTTGTGGATCCAAAAATACACTTTCAGAGTTGACGGGCCTAAGTAAGACATTTTACAAGTTTGTGGATGTAGAAATGCACTTTCGGAGTTGATGGAGCTAAGTGACACACTCTTACAAATTTAGGGACCGCCAATGCATTTTTACATTTACTAGTTTAAATAAAATATGCATGATCCTTAGTATACCTATTTTATTACCAAGAAATTAGTGGTCGATTATCAAAATAATATTCTCTAACAAATCCCCAAACTCAAACATTTGCTCATCCCTAAGCAAAGCTTAAGGCTTAGACTTGGTGGACCAGGAGTTGCATCAATGTCGATATTATGGAGCAACATGTTGGCCAAACCTACCCTTGGCCTAACGACCCTATAATGCACTGCCTTTGCAACATGGATGTATTGGACAGTCTCCCCAAGTCGATTGGTAGGTAAGTAATATAACATTTGGTGGGCCCATGGATCCAAGTGAGTTAGACCCGAACCCTTGGATGAGACAATTTTAATATCAACACTCCTAAGTGGGTTTCTCTACATGCGAGCAAAGATGGAATGGAAAGGGGCTAGGCTAGGGTGTGTCGACCCGCAAGGGCCTCTAGCCTAGTGGTTAGCCTAGTGGTTAAAGCACCTGAGTAGCATCAAGCAGGCCTAGATTTGACTCGCGTGGAGCGAATTAAATGGTTCTAGAATAAAAAAATATAAAATTAGGCGGGGGCTTCCCCTACTGACTTCGGTAAAAAAAAAGGTGTGTCAACCCAAGGGTGTTCAATTGAACTAGCACCAGGTTCAAGTTGTCCCAGGGTTTGTCCACTGGTTATCCGCATTCAAATATACACCAAATCTTGTAAAAATTTATTAGATAAAATAAAATAAGTATAAAACTTAGTAAATTTCCCATTTAATTCTAAGAAATTGGTAGCCAAATATTACGATAATGATTGCCAACAGGTAGTGGAAGATGGCCAGATCTAGATCTCTGATAACTTTGGCTAGGCTAGAGCTCGTTGAGAGCCCAAGACCAGCAGGAGAGGAGAGAATAGCATATCTATATGTTGTCCAACCCCTTCCTCCATGGCTAATAGCATCTCTAGCAATAGCCCTCAAATTACACCCTCTATTTCTTGAGTAAGGGCTCTCTCTATTTTTTTAGGGCTAATATTTTAACCTCAACTCCAACAGTAGCCTCTAAATCTCACCCTCTTTTTTTAATCTAAAGGGTGGGACTCATTTGTTAGTGGATAGGGGGATCCCTAGAGACCCTCCAGGAATTGAGGGTGGAGGAAGAAATTTGGAGACCTCCCCAAAATAGAGGGTTTAGTAGAAGGTCTGCTGGAGTGTGTTTTTTTATTCTACCCTTCAAATTTAAGATAGGGGCTTATTTAGAATTTAGAGGGTCTGCTGGAGTTGTTCTGATGCCTCCCCTTTATTAATTAGGAGGGGGGTTGTGCGAGCAACATATCAGAGGAGGAGGAAGCATGTTCAATGGTGGCCTTCATGCGAGTGCTCAACTATCTTGGCATGAAAGCAAATGCCACTCCTACAATTGGAGCTACTGATCAGTCAACGCCTGGTCACTGCCAGTGGCGGAGGGCGGAAAAATTCAAGGTACGGCGAAGTCGAATTGTCAAAAGATTAAGATTCAAGTTAAAAGTGGTATGTAATATACTTTTTAAAATGTAATAATCTAGCAAGCATGAAACTTAGAAGTTAGAAGTACAGAACATATAGAGAGATCACCTAACATTTACTCGTTTAGGATAGAAAACATAAAAGAACAAGTCAAGAAACACACAAGTCACCCGGTGACAATGACACTTTAATTGTGTTTAGGTCTAGGAGATCTAGGTAACTGCACTTGTCTATCTTTCTTTTCTGGAATGCTTTCTTAATTTTCTCAGGATCAATTCCTTTGAATATCTCTCTCTCAATGTAGCACCCTGTCAAGGCATTAAGCCAAGCATCAGACATCTGCCATTGGACCAAAAACTCCTTAAATCTGCATTCAACACGTCAACGGGTGCTAGCACCTACATTGGCACTTGGATTTGAGCCTCTGCCATTGGACCAAAAACTCCTTAAATCTGCATTCCAACATGGGCACATCACAGCAGGCAAGCAGCAGCATCAGTTCACCAAAGCAAAGAAGAAAACAAATAAAAATTAAAAATTAATTCTTCAAATTGCACTTTATGTACCTTTTCTATTAGACTTGGCCTTGCGTTTTCCCTTCCGATCCATGATTGCTCTTCACTTCTTCAGTCTGCAGTCGTTGATTCGCCGGCCGCCGGCCACCGCTGCCATGAGCTCGTGAAGCAAGGCAAGTCTGCACTATTCTTCTCAATCGCGGTCTCAGCAGCTTGTTGCTTGTGTGCCATCGCACACTCGCCAGTCGCTAGACGCGCCGACGCCGCACGCCGCCTTGATCTCGATTGCTACCTCGCGGGAGTCACGGCGTCATCGTTTCATCTTCGATTGGGATTCGGGAATCCCGCGCCATTCACGTAGATGAGTCGCATCGGGTGGAACTCGATGGGGGCAAATATAGATGGATGGAGCCAGCTGCTGGCACATTAATCAAAACGGAGTCCATATGTTGGCCTAGTTCAGCACATAACTGTTCGCTCGGTCTACTACTGTATTTCTTCCTCCCTGTAGCCTCTTCCTCTGCTCAGAATGTTGGAGATGAAGCTCTCATGGCCGCCGGTGATAAAAGGGTTTTATAATCTGAGGGTACTTGTCAAAAAATCAAGGTATGGCGGCCGCCATACCTTGCCATACCAGGTCCTCCGCCCCTGGTCACTGCACGATCTTATGGGGGCCCGCCCTAGGCACCACGTATTGTCCTCTTGGTTTGGTGATGAGTTACCATATAACCCTCTTTGCTGGATAGCAAGGGATTGCTTAGCATGCAATACTCCCTTCTGCACCGAGATCAGATGCGATCTTACGGTCAGCCATGTGCGGCACAGCAGGATAGGAGGAGAATCTGTTAGTACTCTATCATGATCACCATCTAGGGACGGTGTGGGCAGCCAAACGGTGGCATGGTGAGGCACAATTTAATGCTTCTTGTGCTTGACATTTTGGCCTCATCAAGTGGCCATGGTAGTTTGCTACGGCCCCATGGGGTGGTCGAGGGTTGACATCAGGCTCAGAGCGCATAGCTAATGATGGTTGATAGCCACTCTCGTGCTTGGCGAGGTCTAGGTAACCGTGGACACAAGGCACCCGCAATCGTCCCTAGGCATGAGGTAGGCGCGACACGCCATATGTAGTAGTTGGTAAAGGACCTCCGGCGCTTCTTGAAGATATTGTTGATGAAGGATTCCACACCTTTGCCTTCCCCAAGCCTTTGTCATGGAGGTCTTGTGGGCCCTCGTGACATCCACAAACCTTATGCTTGGGGTGGTATGGCAAGGCCCAAGTTGTGTCCCGCCACCTTGATTTGAGCCGAGGTGTCAGGTTCCAAGCACCTCCAGCATAACGGGACATGGTCTAACAATTTGATAGAAGGCATAAAAGTGCAATTTGATAGTTGGTGGACCTAGATGGCATAGTCAAATAATTTTAAGAGTCGTTCGTGCATTTTACTCATTTTTCTCTCTTTTACCTTAGAGGCTGCCATAGGATCAGCATTTCACCTAGAAGTTGGGTGAGTAGACCTCTCCCTAAAACTAATAAACTTCTGCAATGAAAATTAGAACATGTCAAAACCGGACCATGTTGTAGTTTGCCAAAACCAAACCCACTGATGTTGGCAGGAAATGAAATAAATGAATTGATTTATGCCTCTGGTAAGATTTTCTAGCTTAGACTAATTGATGAGATGTACATTTAGGAGTGTGTCTCAAGAGATCCATAAAAGCACCTGCACTCAAGGACACCCACGACCAAGGAGATTGAGTGGGTGCCCAAACCATAGCAAGAATGTAACAAAAATGGTAAAGACTTCTCTATGGATGACTGTACAGAAGGACTACATTACGGCCATTACATGGCTTGCTAGTGGCCACATGCTTTATGACCATCAAGCAGCACCATGTGCGGTGGACTATGTATTTTCACTTATTTCTCTTCCATACTGACATACTAGATAGCTATAGCTAGATGGCACTCTCCCTGAGTCCCCCAACCCCCGCGTCGCCCCTCTCAGGCAACATGGGTGGAGCCTGGCAGCCCGTGCCGCCGGCCTCCTCCTCCCTCACCTGTACCCTCGCCACCGCCGAAGGGCACCAATGGAAGTCCACGTGAGCACAAGGAAGGCGGCAGCGGGGCATTTGATCCATCTATGACCTGGAACTGCGGGTAGGAGGCGAAGGTGTTGCTAGGCACGGTGGCGGTAGTGGTGGCGGCCCGAGGTTGTAGATCCGTCCCCTTGCTGGCCATATCTGGCGGTGCAAGGACCGCATCAAGGCGTGTCGGTATTTTACCGCCACGTCCACCGAGTGATATCCCTAAGGTGGTGAGTTTGTAGGTAGAATGTCGCCGAGATCAGGAACTTGAAGGTGCAAGGAATATAAAGTTTAGACAGGTTCAGGCCGCAGAGAGCGTAATACCCTATATTCTGTGTGGTTTGTATTGCCTTAGATATTGATCGGGGTGATCTTCTGCATGAGGCACGAGTTGTTCCTTATGCTCCTGTTTGGAGGGGGTCCCTGCCCACCCTTATATAGTCTGGGGGGATAGGGTTACATAAAAATCCTAGCCAGATAGGAGCTCAGGAGTCCTACTCGCGTACTACTCATATAGTTTTCTTCTATTCCGACCAGTTCTAATACTACTCGAGTAGTTCTACTACAGTACAAGTAGTTACAGTTGGTGTACGGCGTGGGCCATGTCCCACCCCTTATCCTGTAAGATGTACGCCATGTGCGTAGTCCCGTGGCCCCGGGTCTGATAGGACGGACATCGGTGAGTTCGACGCTCCAGCAAGCAGGACCCGATGCATGCGGCGATGAGGCAGATAGCATCGTGTGATTCCTACCCCTCTCCTCCCTTCCATTCACCATCATCAGAGCACCCGATCGTCCGGCTCTTGGCTAGAGTGGGGAGGGGGGTGACACCATCGAGGCATGGGAGCTCGCCCAGATCAGCCCCGCCAACGGGGAGCGGGCGTCTAGGCGGTGCTCGCTGGGCAGCTCAGTTTCGGCACTCGTGTGGGCGGCTATGGTGGAGGCAAGGCCTCATCGATGGCTGAGAGTCTGTTGGTGCCAACGATTGTGCTTGGCGAGAGGGGCGGCTGTGCGTGGGGTTCTGGAGATGCATGTGAAAGCCAGGCCGGTAAGCGAGCCACAACGACGGCGCTCTCCCACTCCTATTGTCTCCTGCAGCTATCGGTGGATCTCCGGGTGAAAACCCATTCCAACCGGAGAGTCTTTGATGTCATTTTCTTCCTGAAGCATCATCTTGGAGATCCTTCAGTCTAGTTTTGTCACCTCAGTGGCATCGAACAATTCGAACATCAAGTTTCTAAGATTATGATTGATGTGATGGTTTGGTGTTGTGATAAGACTTTTGCAAGGATGAAACATGAACGAACAAGAGGATTGAAGCTTAGTCTTGTAGTTTCTTCCTTTGTTTTAGAGTTTTTTCTTGTATTTTTTGAAACCCTCATTCGAGGATTAGAGTCTAAGAACTCTTGTAATTTTTGGCTATATATATCCAGCTTTGGGATATAGAAGATGGTTTATCCTTTATCTAAAAATGCTATAACTAGATGACACATCACATGCAATGTGGTTTTCAAAAAAAATATCATAAATTCAGAAGCAAGCATCCGAGTTAAAATCTGATTATACTATTGTGTTCCTCTCAAAGATACCTTCAAAATAAGATCTCACTTGCATATATTTAGATGCTAATTTCTTCATAGTACAAAATGCTTTTATCTTTGTCCTAATCTGCTTATGATTTATTAAAAACATGCTTATGTGTGTTCTAGAAGGTTGGTTATTATAAGTTGGTTGGGGAGCTAAGCTTGATAGTAGATAATGATTTCCATGATGTGAAGAGAGCACCGATGGTGTGAAGGTATGATAAGATAATCAGATAATTATGAGTGAATGTTTTTTTGTCAAAGATGTAGGCAATATTGGTGAATACTCCCAGGCATTTTGTTTGGTTTATTAATGTCTTTTTGTAGATTGGTATAGGCAATTTTTTGTCCAATTAAAATATGGCTTCAAAATATGGACAGGCTGGTCTTATTGTTGATAAAAATATAAGAATTACAATGATGCAAACAGATCCTAAATCCGATATATGATTTAAGAAATATAAGCATTTAAAGATGATTTAGTCTCCTTTTTCACACGTTCACACTTGTCCGGTGGATGCATGCAACTCCTTGTGGGCAAAAGTAGAAAAGAGCAACACTTTCTAAATTTGGATATGCCATAAAGAGAGGTTAAAATACAGCCGGCCGTATATTAGCTGGGTCCAAAATAAATATGAACTAAACTGAAGACATGAGAATTCATTTTCCAAAGTTCGGATTCTCCAATGAGAAGAGTGGTTATTGTTAGGGCTGGATAGTAGGCCTAAGGGGAGACGTTTAGGCTATTGTGGTTTGGTTTGCTGGGCTCTGTAGTTGGGATATGAGGCCCACCTGCTACAGTATAGGTACACGTCCAAAGAGACAAAGAACAGAGGGATACTCTCTCAGTCCCAAATTACAATCCATAGCAAAAACTATGTATTTAGAAAAGATAAAATAAATTATAATTTGAGACGGAGATAATACATATCAGTAGGCTTTTCAGATCTTAGTAGTTGGTCTGTCAATCAGGAGAAGCAATCTATTGACTTTTGATATAACGACTTCTCTTCTTTTGGCTTGTTCTATGGCAAGGTTTGGCTTTTGCAATTCTCTGTTTTGGTGTGAAGGACTGCAAGCCTGTATTGCTTGTGGCGATCCCCTAGCTCATGTTCTTTCAGTGTCTTCTTGATCTCGTTGTTAGCAGTGAGTGATTATTATGGTATTCAAAGCCTTGTGTGGTGAGTGCGATTTCAGATGTTCATTTTTCTAACTGTCACTTTATTGCATTTTCCAAGCTCCAGCGGGTGGCAAACAATCAAAGGAAGATGATACCCGAAATGTTTTGGGGTAATTTTATCTTCTTAGAGTTATTTAATTTTGTGTCAAATTGTTCTTCTTTTTTACTGGTTACTATTATCCTTTATACATATAAGATGTGAGACAAATTTAAATGTTTTTTCCAACAAAAAAAGAATGACGTCTCCACAAATTTTGCCAATCTTCTTTGGTAATCTCTTCACACATGCATATTGGGATGTTTCAGTGACCATTTTGGTGGTAAGATCAGATTGATCCAGAAAGAAGACGAACGATGATCAGAGCACAACAAATGTAAAAGGTTCATCCTATACATCTCTAAGCATGGCTGTAATAATCTAATGGTCCATATTTTCATTTGATTCCCCCCTATTCCCTGAGCATCTGAAGCACCTGGTGCAGCATGGGAGCAAACTTTGTGACGTTGAGCCTGATGTCCTGCTCTATCCAGTAATACCTCATCCCAAACTGCCACCCTTGCTTGTGTATGGACTCCGGGTCGCTGACCACCGGGTCATCCTTGCCGTACTTGTCGTAGAGCGTGCTCTCCGTGGCCGCGATGCTGTACTCGACGTCCCGCAGCCGCATCTCCCTTGCCGGCCCGCCGTAGAACACCATGGACGAGTGCTCCATGTGCCCCCACGGCACCACCTGCAGCATCACCGCGTTGCTCCGGAGGAAGAAGAAGTTGGTCAGCCCGGCGCCGTGCGCGCCCATGAGCACGTCGCACGAGTCCACCACCCGGGAGAACTCCTCCACGCTGAGGTCCCGGCGCGGCTCGACGGGTACCACCTCGAACCCGGCGTTCTGCACCGCCGCGACGATCTCCGGGAAGTTGACGAACTTCCTCGTCCGACCACGGTTTATAAGCATCAGCCGTGGCTTCCGTTGCTGCTCCGCCGCAGCGCGGTTTGCCTCCTTGTACGGGACGTCGACGCCCGGCGGCGGCAGCGAGTAGATCTCGCGGACGTAGAGCCGGAAGTCGAGCATGGTGTAGTTCCGCGGCGCGCGCGCGGGGTCGATGCCGAGGTCGCGGTGGCTGCGGAGGCCGACGGTGACGTGCGGGTAGCACCGGACGCCGCCGTCCTGGTTGAAGTCGACGACGTCGTAGCGGGAGAGGTTCCTGAGGATGAGCCGGTACTTGTCCACGAACCACGGCTGGAGGTCGGAGACGAGGAACTGGACCTCGCCGTCCAGTGCGCGCGTGGTGATGAAGAGGGGGATGAGCACGTCGCTGAAGTCGTGCCACGGGTTGGACGTGAGCCCGTTCATCGCGAACACCACGGCCGGGACGGCGTGCCGGGAGGTGCATTCCGGCGCCGCCGCCGCCTGGGAGGCGTTCAGCGACCTAACCGTGACCTTGCCCACGTACTCCAGGTACTTACGTGACTGGTCCCGGATGCTCCACTCCTGGCTGTCCGCCCCGCGCTCGCCGGCTGGCGGGACGTAGAGGACGGTGCGGTTGGCTCCCAGGGCGCGTGCATCGCCGGAGATCTCGCAGACGTCGTATCGGGGGTCGGAGAGGTCGCAGATTGGCTTGCGTGGCGTAGCTGCAAAAAAAAGAGTTTACTGATGCTCAGATGACGACTTAGCTTGGATGCGCACAGAATGTATTTCAGCAAACATGGAAGAACAACGGACCTTGTTCGATGTTGGTATCATTCTTGATGCCTCCTTGATCGATTTCTTGCCGGATAAGCTCTTTCTCTATCCTGTCACTTGCATCGTCCACTGATGCTTGACCTGCTGCCTCCCCTGGATTTTTCTCTTTCTCATTATCTGATTCATTAACAGTTGGTCATTCAGTAAAACCGAAGGACAACTACATTCTCGAAAAAAAATGGTAACTCGATCAGTTTGATAGAGTAAGAGCGCACTGATAAAAAGGGTAAACAAATAACAAATGCAGTTTACCCAATTTGGCTTCAGTTTGATTGTTCTTTTCGATTCCATTGATACCATGTTGGATATGATCCTCCTCCATCTTGTTAGGTGTATCGCATTGCTGCCCTTTATTGTCTTCCTTGATATGATCTCCTGCCACATTAGCAGCAGCTATCAACATTTGGTAAGGTTAGCTCTTTCAAAATAGTAAAATTGACCCCCCTAGGGACGAAACCTAGATCGCTAGCTTGGCCACTTGGTCGGCCCAATCTCCCAGTTAATTTCTATTATGGGAATCATCTCCCACTAAGTTTCAATTATGGAATCTTTCAGGTCAAAGAACTGTTTGGTGAAGCACATGAAACCTCATGTGCAGGCAATACGCACATAATCCAAGTTAGTTTACTGACAGAGTTTGTAAAATGCGTTTAGAAAATTTAAACGACGTTTATTCCAAATATGGTCCACAGAAACAAATTCAACCATTCATTTGGGTAAGAATCCTGCACACTGCAGCTCCGATTCGCATTTAGTGCACGAAATAGGATTTAAGCTAGGGTGAGCTAGCAATCCTTCAGATTGATTATTCCAACCTTTGAATTTGCATGTCCACGATCATGATCCAATGATTTGTATCAGAAAGGAATGTTATCTTCCAACTCTTTTGTTGTACTATATGTGTTGCTTTTCATTGTAGTATGTAGGACCCAGTTGGATCGATAAGAATGCCATTTTTTGATTTATATATACTAATATACAGGCCAAGCTGTCCGTCCCTTGTCTTAAGTTTGGTTTCATGCATGTTTTGTCCCGTGGAAAAGGCAAATTTTTTATTTATCTTTTTGTCTCTAGTGCTTGAGATTGAGATATATCACAATCAGTCGCATTGGTCGTATGTGACAAATCAATTTCAAGGACCTTTCGGCTTTGGTACGCATAGCACGGAATGTGTTGGCAAGGTAGGACCACTAGACAAATGTGTTGTGCGCTTGTGCAAGGAAGCCACCTTATCTGGACTGATCAATAATACGGGACTGTTTAAACGACTAAGGTTCCCTTTGGTTCAGCTGTGGATTTCTGAAAATCTAATTCCAGCTGTCAGCTGTGGGAAAGCAGCTGTGAGCTGTGAGCTGTGGGAAAGCTGAAAACTGTTTGGCTGAAATAGCTGTCAGCTGTGGATACCTAGACCAAATGATTGTCATACCCCTGAACTTGTGCATTAATGTTTATATGCATATTAATCAGATAAATACGTAGAAAATATTTTTATACCTTAATATTTCTGAAAACAATATACCTTATAGTTGGTCCACAAGCTAATAGTACTGTAGTTTTAAAAAATAATTACAAGTTAAACCACAAATAATTACAAGAACAGTGTCAGGATCTTAATATGCATGACCCCTCTTAATTAAGATTTGGTGTTTTTCAGACGTGCTCTAATTTTTGTGTTAAAAGTAGAAAGAGTATGGTATAAGGAGGCGTAGCTATGAAAGGAACTAAAGATGAAGATGATTAATTATTACTAGTACTCAGTAGGCCTCTTGGCGCTCACAGGCTATTGGTCCTTAATCATTGATCACGACTGTGACTGATGCTTACAACAAGCAAAGCATCTTCCCTAAATTAAAACCTTAAAGAGTACTGACTTGGCTTTTTAAACATCACTACATATATGTAGCCATCCATCATTGCCTTGCCAACCCACGTCACCAACACGCATTAAGAAGACTGATGACACAAAGCTACAAACGATGCCGTGGGCAAATGAGTCTTGTGTCGGCTGTTTTGTAATTTCTCAGTCCGTGTGTACTTCCATCCTACTTAATTATATATATAGCATATGGAGAGAGAAAAAAGCATATAGAGTACGTATATATAGATGTCTTCGAATTTTGCATTATTCGATTAAGTATGTAGTAGCAGTCTCTTAATTTAAAGAAGTCACTGTAATTCTTTTACGGCATAAGTTACTGCAAGTTGTTACCTTTTGCCATGTTGTTCGGCATCGGCGATGGCGACGTTTGAGGAGTCATGGCGGTTTGACCCGTACGCGCGGCCGGCGTAGACTGCAGGACGCCTGCAAAGGAAGAACTGGTTACTATTATTTCCGCTTAAAAGAAAAACTGGTTAGTATTACTTGTCTGATGATCAGCCGATGCTCATGGTTTCAGAATCCAGAAATGTTATATTAAGCTGAAGCTAGGGCTGGTGACAGCAAGAATCGAGAAGAGAAATGGCTAGTCAACCACACAACCTGTCATTCCACATGCATATTTTGATACGCTAGTATAGGAGTGGTGTATAAAGTTTATTTTTTATTTCTCTAACGTTCATGCATGTTGGGAGGTCAACAATGGATTCCTTGCAGTGCCACTACTTTAAATCACTCTATTTTTCCTAATCAATTTATTTACTGCATGAATCAATGCAACGAAGTGCTTGTTTTCTTATCCTAGTCATTAATAATTAGTAGTTGTATATTATATACATTTTTAGTAACATGAATTTCTTTTGAGTAGGGCATAATTGTGGAGAAAGATCGAATTTCAAAGGAAGATAGAACCAATACGTCACCGAGTATAGGCATGGTCAAAGAAGCAAGGACAAGGGAGCGCTGACGAAACAAACGAAGAAAGTAGTGGCGCTAATTGTTCTCCACCACATGGAGACGAGAACAGAAACCGGATTGAGCAATTCTAACAACGAACTCCGAAGGAAACGAGTTGAGAAGAGCACGGAGCATCAACAGCGTGCTTGTGTGATTTGCGAATGATTATTAGAACAAACAGGCCATCACAAAGGATGACACCAGTAAAATGAGTGGTAGCTACACGTACGCGCACTGCAGCCGAAGAAAGAGCTAGCATGGCTCACCAATGGCGTTTTGCGAGCCGAACTGGGAAGACACGGTGGTGTAGAGCAGCAGGACGAGGAGGAAGCCGAGGAGGAACCCCACCACGGCCTGGTGGTGCAGCGCCACCGCCCTCACCGCGCCCTTCGCCCCAAGGGCAACCGGCGCCGTCGACGGCGACGGCGAGTCGGTGCCCATCCCCTGACCTCCTCAGCTCGATCGCCCGACCCGGCCGGCCTCTTCTTCCTCCTCCAGCTGCTACTTGAGAATTCGGCAAGGCCCTGCTTAACGCGACGGCTGCTACACGCGTCGTCTTCGCGGCGTTTGCTTGTAGTCCAATTGCAGAGCCTGGGCAGCGCGTATTAATACGCATCCGCCGACGGTGTGCGATCCTGGCCATCTGGTTGTGACCGGCGGCCTGAATATAAATTCCACACGGCACGAGGAGGTTGGCAGCGTGGTACACGGCCGGGATATGCATCGCCGGCGCTCCTGGTCTGCACGCGTCTCCAGCTGATGGACGTTCCGACGGCAACGGTTTGGGTTGGCGGCGACTCCGGTTTAGTACCTGCTTCTTGCTTGTATTCATCTATACCTGTGGAATTTTTCAATCCCGTTTCCCGATGTGCAAATGACTCAAGAGTATAGTTGTAGGTCATACATGTCATGCCGGTGACCGAGGCTAGGAATTTGTATTTCTTTGGTCAACGGAGTGTTCAGGGCAGCTTCTCCTATGATGTTTGAGCAGGGGAGGTGCGCAACTGGAGAGCCGACGCTCAAACTTTGGCCAGGCGTAGTGGCGCTGTGGCAGTGAGCACCTGCGAATTGCTGGTGATTTGCATTCGATTTTGAGAAGTCTTGTAAGCTGGTGGAATATTTTTCAACAATAATGCTTAACAGATATATATCAAGAGAATAAAAGCCTTGTAAGGTGGAATAGTCTTCCCCAAAGCTGGAACAATTGGTTCGACTACGAAAAAGACTGTGTCACATTCACAAACAATTTTTTTTCAACTAGAAATCATCAAAATATATTCAAACGTGTTCTGTTTTAAAGGTCTCATCACATTTTATTCGTTGTTGTTCGAAGGGTGGTTTGAACATCGTAACGTGACACTTGCGATCCAAGTTGAAACTTCCTTTAGGATTTAGCACAAAGATGTATTCCCCTTTCATTTTCTTGCTGAAGCATATATTCTAGCGATAATTCTTATTTTTATTGGAATAATCCTCATTTTTACCCTACTGAACCTTCGTTATGAGAAAGCTTTAAGAAGTAGCACTTCAGTTGATCAACCCACTCTTATGAATTTAGCTTGCAGTAAGACCAACATATCCGGATGCTGTCACTAAACAATATTAAAGGTTAATAACACCAAACTTTCATGTCACAATGTTGGCCAAAGTCCCAGCATCTAAGGTTAGAATGAGCTAATCGACAAATTAAAGAACAACTCTCCAGCTTGCTGGTTGCAAACAGGAAATACGTACAAACCTTCAACATCAAGGTGGGTCCTGTCAAAGTCTGACGGTTTACTAAACCATATTCGTTTCATGGAAGAACACGCTATCTCCAAAGACATCTAAATCTTTCCATAGTTTGGCGCAATCATGCCGCAAATTAGCCAGTTTAACTGCCTAATTTTGAAGAACGACAACGGATGATGATGTTAATCGAGTGAAAGAAGAATGTGCCCATGATGTCAAACAACTCAAATGGTGATGTTAAATATCTTTTCACAAACCAACATGGGCAAATTCCTTGTTTAAATGGAACGAAATAATGAATTTTACTTTGTGTTCAATGTTGTCAAGTTGCTGTGGTAAGGTGATAATTAAACAAATTCTTGTTAAACACTTAGCATTTTCCCACCATCCAAGATGTACTATGGAACAATTTAATTACTTTGACAGGGACATGATGTGGATGAGAGATAAGAATATTTAAGGTTCCAAAATGATTTAACAGAACCAATGGCTCGGTGGTTGGATCCATTTGGTAGAACGCCCGCGACCCGCGTTCAAAAGCGCTGCTCGACGCAGATTTTCACACTAGGATTTATTCTCTAATTTCTTTTGGATCCATTTTGGTAGAACGCCTGCGACCTGCGTTCAAGCGCTGCTCGACGCAGATTTTCACACCGGGATTTATTCCCTAATTTCTTCTGTTGCAGCCTCACATGTGGATGCGCCACAATGGTCAACTTCGGATACATTTCAGCCACGTGCACCCTATGGGTATATGTGTATATGTGCACTAGGAATATGGGAGTGGGTGTGCACATGTGGTAGTGTAAGTTTGTGTGTTAGTTCAGAAACTACATCTGGTATCGAAGGGTTGATGTGTAAAAAATAATAATTTAACAATCCAGCTCAAATGCTTGTTAAACCGGACACAGAAAATTTCTCGTCTGGAAATGAGGTCTGAACCCAAATGTTCAGATCCTAATAACTTTTGAAACTTCATTGGAACCTCACAAATATCCAACACAAACTATGTAGCTTGATCCTTGATTTATACAAGGAGGGTGTTGTGGATCAGGGATCCGAAACTTAAAGTAATTAAAAAAGGGGATGAAAATCGGTGAACTCAACTCAAGCCCGCAAACTCTGATTGAGTGTTTTTTTTGACAGACTCTGGAGTTGGGAAGTCGTGTCGGAACCATAAGGTTCAGAGTTCAATTTCTTTTTAATCTAAAAGGATCTTGGCAAAAAATCCATATAAAAGTTGAAGCCTATATGTTGGTTTAGGGTGTCTTTGATTGGACTTTTGCACCTACTTTTACTTTTGCAAAAGCCAAAAGCCAACCAAAGGGCTTAAATGTCCTACGTGCTTTTGCCCAAAAGCAGCTTTTACCGTAGTACAAATGCAAAAGCACCTCCCCCTGCTTTCAGTGACTTTTGGGGGAAAAAATTACCCATCTGCCATTGATTATGAAAAAACGGTTCATTCTATCCCACCTCCCATCCCCATCCGCTCTATCCCGCCTCCCCGATGCTGCGCCGCGCCGCGCGCGCCGCCCCACCCCGTCCGCCCCGCCGCCGCGCCACCCCGCCCCAGCTAGCCCCGCCGCCGCACCGCCCCGGCCGCCCCACCCCGACGCCACCCACGCCACGCCGCCACGGTCGGCCCGACGCCGCGCCGCCCGCCCGAGGCCATGCCACCTCGGCCGCCCCGACGGCGCGGCGCCCCAGCCTGCCGCCGCGCCACCCCGATGTCGCGCCGCCCCGACGCCGCGGATCCAAAGTACCCCGGCCGCCCCACCACAACGCCGCCCGCCCAAGGCCGCGCCACCCTGGCCGCCCCAACATCGCACACAGCACACAGTTTTCCACAGCACACAGTTTCCCACAGCTCACAGCTGCTCTAACCAAACGGTCTTCTGCTTTTCCCACAGCAGATTTTTCACAGCAGCTTTTCCACAGCCCACAGCTCACAGCAGCTTTTTCAAAAGCTACAGCCTAACCAAACACACCCTTAGATGTTTATCTGAGGTTCAAAGTTTAATGCTTTGAAAAATCGGATTCAAAATTGCGAATCTCACTAAAACACTGCAACTCTGAACTTTACTGGAAGCATGAGTTTGACCCATCTTGGACCCCATCGATCTCCAAATCCGTAGCTCTTTTCACCATAGTTTAAATACAAGAAATGTAGTCCCTTGATCCATCTACAAGTTGTAGATCATTATTTAGATGCTTCGCCAAACAAAATATGGAGAAAGTTCGAGCCAAAAATTCGTGTTCAGGCTGAGCGTGAGCACGGAACCGAGCTCCCACGGCCCGTTCCTGACCGGATGGCGGAGCCACGCGGCCGCCGTCAACCGGCCACCGCCCCGCTCCGCCACTGCCGCGCCTGCAGCACCTGCGAAAGGAGATCCCAAGTACCTGGACGATTCCCCGGCCAGGTTCAGCCCGGCCCTTCCCTTCAGCTCGAGCGCCAGGCAGTGCTCGCTCACCCGCTCGCGCTACTCTGCTTACGTCACAGCAAGCTGCCGACCACCGATTCCGCTCGCGCGCTGCACCAACACCTCACCAGCAACGCCTTCGACCACTCCACCGCCGGGAATCGTCGGTTTCCCGGCCGCTCGAGGGCACCGAGCTTCCACTACGGTCCCGCCGTCGACGACCCCCTTGACGGACATCTCCGCCCCGACTGCGTGCACAGGTGAGCTACGCGTGAACCCTTGATGCTCAGGCCCTCGCTACTTGCGCGCGTTCGCCGCCGGTTCGCCGGAGCGCACCCTCGCGCCGCCGCGGCCGCGCCTTTGCGTCGTCCCGCTCGTCACCGGTACGAAAACAACTATGGCAAAAGATGCGCCTTGCCTGTTGGCTACCTCGCCGTCATCTTCCTCGCCGTCGGCGAGCACCCACCGGTCAACGGCCTGGACCCGCACAAGCTGTAGTCTTGACTCGTGGTCCCACATGTCAGTGGAAGTGAGAGGGAGAGGGTAGGAATATGGTCGGTACCAAAAGTGTTGTTAGGACCTTTTTGAATTTATGATTTTCTGATAAATGGTTTAAGTGTCTACAAACTTTTAAAACGCATAGTACATCGTAGAAATATTCTAAAAATGCATAACAAATTTTGTTAGGCTTTTTATGCTCATTTCTATACAACAAATTTCAGTGACTGAACCTATGTAGGCTCGATATGATGCTCGCTTGTATCATCGTTTTCGTTTGCAGCTTTATGGTTGAACTCTATTTATGTTTCAAACTTTATTTTCACAGTGAGTATTTGAACGTTATGGCTTTTATGTTAGTTGAACATGGTTTGTAAAAGACTATGTTTGTAATTTAATTTCAAATATTTTATCATTATTGCACTATAATTGCTCTTCATCATGCAGGAGAGACTTCCGGTGTATGTATCGATCAAGTTGTTATCGTGGTTGAATCGGCAATTGTCCAACAGACTATCAGATTATTATACCTTTCAAATGCGTGTTGACCTAATTACTATTATTAAAATGATGGTTAGCATATTTAAGCGGGTTTAATTTGGACGGTTCTCCATACTGCAATAGCTATTAAGCAGAAGGAGCATGTGTAAGAGAGTCTAATAGTTTGGGATAAAGCTTCGAGTAACCTTAGACACTAACGCGTACATCGCGACAGTGACCATGAACGCCACCTTCGTGATGACTCTTTCTCATAGTAAGGATGTGGTAGGATGTGGTATATGTGGGTTGGTTATCCTTTCTTTTGGTTGGAACCACAAGAAGAATAAGACAGACTCAGCAACCTATAGTTGTGTTACCTCTTTACACGTGGATGTGATCTATTTACTGTCACTTATTCTATTTACCTTTATATGCAAATGCAATATATATAATTCATGAAAGGAGTAGTTCTATTTAGTTAGATAGAAAGCCTCAGCCAGTTTGTTTCGATCCACGGATTGATAAATCTTGGAAGGAACACTCTACATGAGAAGTTACAAGTGATCCGTGGGATTGTGGTTCACAAATCGGTGCCGTTAGTTGGCACCAACACAAGAATGGCTTTGTACAGCTCCATATTCATCTTCAAGGATCACCAAACCCTTGGATCCTTATGCTCTACATTTGTGCTGTGAAAGTTGAAAAAAGTGGTCGCACGATGCTCACGTGCTACATGACACCAGTTGATCTGAGGTCAAGGGATACCATGCTTGATCTTGCTGGTAAACTAAGATCATAACTAAATCTAATACACAACTCTGGCAAGAGATATGCAATTGTTCTATGTCCTATTCTCACGTGTCTTTAAATAAGCTCCCTCTATCGAGGTTCCCAGGGTTACTTTAGGTTTTCAGCACCAGGACTTTGTCACAACCCCCGATATCACCTAAATTACTCAACTAAAGACAGCGATGCTAACGATCACCATATAGCCCTTTGGCAAGGTCTAGAACAACAACATTGTTCCAAAGTCTAATTTATGCTACTTACCCTAACCAGTAAAAGCAAAATGCTGCTTGCGGATGTCCTTTTTGGTTAAGTAGTGTAATCACCAATACTAGATACTGCTTGATATCTAGCACCGGTTATCTGGATAAAGGACACATGGTAGAGGTAACACTAGAATAAAAATAATTTGTAGGGATGTCCCGGTTTTTCCAGGAGCGGGTCAAAAGGCAACTAGCTTCTACAAATGGAGCGCGTTTACTGAGCATCCGATCCACCATTTTTAGAGGCGGGTGACGCCATCACCTGCCCCTGCAAATGGCATCATTTCCAGGGGCGGGTGATGGGCATCACTCACCACTGAAAATTGCATTTCTAGGAACCGGGTGATGGCGTCACCCGTCCTGAAAAATTATATTTTTAGAGGCGGGTGATGATATGACCCACCCCTAAAAATAATTTTCAAGGGCGGGTGATGGCATGACCTGCCCCTACAAATATACCACGCAAAAAAATTCATAACTTTTCATATGATCTCGGATTAAGTTAAACTTTATATCAAAATTATAAAGAATGATGAGATCTAAAACTTTATAGATGATAACTTTTTTATTTAAGGTCATTTAATGGTCCAAACAATTATTATAATTTCTTGAATTTTAAAATCTAGAAGTTTTGATTTTTTTCAAACAATCTCGGATATAGAGTAGCCCCATATCAAAGTTGTAGTGGTAAGATCTAAAATTTTATAGTTTATACATTATTCATTTAAGGTCTTTTAAAATTATAAGATCATTTAATAGTTGTACCTTACGTATTGTCGGTGTTTAACCTCCAAGCCCACTGAGGAATACCCCGAGATGGTAGATTATAAGTAGTGTGTCGCCGAGATTAGGAATTCGAAGGTACAAGGAACATGAAACTTTAGACAGGTTCGGGCCGCAGTATGCGTAATACCCTACGTCTTGCGTGGTGGTTTGTATTGCGTGGTGGTTTGTATTGTCTTAGATTGATGTTGTTTGGAGGGGTCCCTACCCGCTAGTCTTGGGATAGGGTTACATAGAAATCCTAACCAAATACAAGCTTAAGAGTCCTGAACTAGTACTACTTAGGTACTTTCCTTCTATTCTGAATAGTTCTACTCCTGTACAAGTAGTTACAACTGGTGTAGGGTGTGGGCCATGTCCCTTCCCTTATCCTAGAATATGTACGCCATGCGCGCAGTCTCGTGGCCCCGGGTTTGACAAGCCTCCGAGCTCTTCGTAGTCGAGTACTGCAAGCTTCCGAGTACTTCTGAAAGCGTCTTCGAGTTCTCCCAAACTCCATCTTGAAGGTGCCTTCCGAGTACTACGTTGACTGCTTCAAGGCTGTGAGGAGCTCATGCCCCGAGTAGTTTTCAAGTCTTCTTTTATATGGGGTGGGATGAAACTCGCACTCCATGTGGAGTAGCCCCGGAGGCTTAGGTTGAATCGAAGAATCAGGCTAAGGGTCAAATTAGTCTTGAATCTTCTGCCCTTATCTTCCAAAAATTTGAAAAATAAGTTGTCGATGACACATGAACCGTAGCCCTGAGCTTTGAATCCAAATCCCAAGGTTTGGAAAAAAGATCCAAAGAGTCGTGGCATGGGTTGCGTAAAAAATTAAGAATTTGATTTGATGGTTAAAATGAGTAAATTGGTTCAGAAATTTGAAAACCTCTTTTTCGGGATAGCATCCCTGAAAAAATGGTTAAGCAAATAACTTTCCCGACGTAACCCGAAATTACCGCTCAAAATAAATTTTATCTAGAGAAAAACTCTTTGCATTCTGCATAGTAATTGCAGGGCGACCGCTGGTGATTTAATCGTGCGGTGACTTAGGATTTAATATCACCTTTTGACTTCTCTGGCTCTTCATCTTCCTCCATCTTGCAGCAGCCGCCGCCTCCAGATTCAGATCCAGGCCAAACGCAGTTGATCTTCTCCTGTTAGGAGTTGTCGTCGAGATGACCATCCTCCTCTAGAGCGCTGCTCCATCACCCCAATCTTCAGCCCCCGAGTGCATGCGAGTCAAGTGACTCGTGGCAACAAGGATGGCCGGCAAGAAGAGTAACACCAAGACGAAGGGGAAGGATTCCCAGCCCGCCGCCACAACGGGCGATGGGTGGGAAAAAAGTAAGTGTTGTGAGGCTGAGCTCAAAAGGCTGGTAGATGAGTGCTTTCTTCAGCCCAAGAAAATTATCCAGTGGCGCCCTGCCACTAGTGATAAGAGGCTGTATGAGAAGGCTGAAGAGATAATTTTGTTTTAATATTTTGTCGGGCGCGGGTTAGCCCTCCCAACTTCTGATTTCTTCCATGGTCTTCTCCTCCATTGTGGCATCTAGCTCCATCATCTGAACCCCAACTCGATTCTTCATATTGCCATCTTTGTTCATTTCCGTGAAACTTTCTTAGGGATAGAATCCCATTTCGATCTTTTCTGCTACCATTTTCATCTCAAGCCACAGCCCGACAAGGACAAAATATACGAAGTCGGTGGGGCCAAAATCCAGCTACGGCAGGGGATGGAAAAGAAGTACATCCCCTACAAGTTCCCGACAAGTCTGTCTGGGTGGAGGGAGCGATGGTTCTATATCGGAAACTATGAGCCCTCAATTCCTGAAAGGACCGCTGGAGCGCTCAAGATTGCCGGCGAATGGTACTTGGCATGCCAGGACATAAGCCAAATTGAAGATCTGCTCGGCATGATCAAGAAGCCTAGAGATGCAGGAGTCACTAGAGCATCGGTGATGTACTCGTGGGTGGGTAGACGAATCCAACCGTTGCAGAAGCGCGCGCGGTTTGGCTTCGAGTACTTTGGCCTCTCATATCCATCTCAGTTTTCTGCAGAGCGCATTGAAAAAAATGAACCGTGCTGCGAGTAAGCCGTGTACTCATGGGTTCTGAGACCATGCCATACGTGCTAAGCCTGTATTCAGCGAAGAACCCTCCCAAATAGGTAGGGGTAAGTAGTCGTATCCTTCTATCGAGTACTGTTGAGACCCTTAAATCTGATTGTGTACTAACAGATCTTGAAATCTTGTTGCAGGATGATGTGAATGTCTACAGAAGCATGCCTCCGATGCTAGACATTGATCGTCCGAGTCACATGATGCCGTCAGCATTCCGGGCGCCCAAAACCTCTCGACCCACTATTGATCCAATTAGTGGGGAGGAAGATGAGGGTACTGATGACGATCGTACCTTGGCAGAGGTGATTAAAGGCAAGAGGAAAAGGACCTCCCAGGAAGGCATGAGCTCTTCTGGTGGTGACCTTCTTCCTAACCACCCGAAGAAGCCAAGAGTCGCCAGCCAAAAACGCAGGGCGTGCGCATCGCCAGGTGATGTTGGAGACGAGACACCCAGATAGGTTTATTTCTTGAACTTGTGAGTTCTTTTACTCATTCTCATTTACCCATTTGGATTGATATCTCTCCCTTTTCTTGAATCTTCGATACTAGTTCCCCGAACCAAGCATTCAAGGCAAGAGGTTGGGGAAGTAGTCGGGGATAATACTGTGAGGGAGCAGGATGTGCCCTCCATCACAATGGACCCATCATCAGGCTCTACAAGGATCATGCCGGGGCAAGCATCGCCCTCGGCTGGCACCAAGACGATGGTGACCGTCACGGCTGCCTTGCTGGGGCAGATACCACCCACGGCTAGCGAACCAATGTCAGCGAGCGCTCTAGGTCCAGCACCTAGGGTACTAAAAAAGAAGAAATTGGCAGTGAAAAGTCCACGCTGTAAGTATTCAAGTACTTTTACTTGTATATTGTAGGTTCGTCATTGTAGGTAACAACTCTCATTGTTGCTTCTTTTGTGTAGGCCATCCTTTGCGATGCCACAGGTGTTTCAGCCCCGAGCTAGAGAAGGCATCTGATGCTATGATTCCTGATACAGTGCCGACGACCGTAGGTGACATCGAGTCATCGGTGCTGCCCGAGGTCCCAACCCCTATCAGTGTTGAAACCGGCAAGACCGAAACAGTAGCCAGAGATGCGTCCCCGAAGATGCTTGCATGTGAGCCCATTGTGCCACCTCCTCCTACGAGTAGCAATCTGCTTGTCGCCCGACTGCTTACAAGGTGCAAGGTGACAAGTAACCCACAACAGTAGCCTACCCCTGGAGATCAAGGTGCTACGGGTTCTTCCTCAGGTGGAATCCTGGTGACTCCTCCTAAGTGGCACTATGCCATCCTGGCTGATCTTATTGAAGATCCAATGCTGTAATCGGCGACCTTGACAAGGGTTTCAGAATACTTTCAAGGAATTGTATAAATTTTCCACGATGAGTGTCCTGTACTGATGATATCTGACTTTGCCTACTGGTATTTGGTTTTCTGACCACTTTTTTCTATCACACAGACCTTGTCCAATCGATTGATCCAGAATCAAGTCAGACAAACTCAAGGCAGTAGAAGATGGAGCCCGCCAGTTGCAAGAGAAAGAACGCCAGATTTGTGAGCAAATCATGGGAAGTGTCAAGCTTCGGAATGAATTGGACACCTTTAAGCAAGAGCACACTCGGGAAGTCTGGCTCTTGAAGCAGGAGATAAAAAAATCTATCAAACAAGAACAAGGCTCTAACAAAAACTCACTGAGGTACCAATATGTCAACTGCTTTGCATTGTTTTGGTGTATCCATGTGTTTTTTTTTCTTCTGAACTCACACAGGTACTTCTTATTGTCGCTTGCCCGCAGAAATCAATAATATAATAAGATATAAAGAAGATCTGCTAACTGATGTGAAGAATCTGCTGTACCGTCGCACAGATGACATGGAGCTCCTGTCTAAACAACTAGAAGATGCTGATGTGCAACTCGTAGAGTGCGTGCAACAGATCAAGAACATGGTAGAAGAGAAAGAAACAAGAGAAAAGGAACTTGAAGAGCTCAGGAGTGCTGCGCACATAGTTGTCAACATGGTGGATCCTACAGAAGAAGGGGTGGTTAGTGACAAGACACTATTGGAGTGACTTTGCGAAGCCCCTCAGAAGATCATCGGGTACATCTCAGAGACCACCAAGACATATGTGGCGCACATCCTAGGACTCATAAAGTCCTATTGGCCCAAGGCCAACCTGAGTCCACTGGTCAATAGTATGTCTGTTGACTACTCTAAGAAAAAATTCTCAGAGTTTGTCGAAGAAGTGAAGCCAGTGGCTCATTAGTTAGTTGATAGCTTAGAGTAGGAGTGAGAACAATGGACGAACCACTGAACCCATCCAGCTATGGGGGAATGTACATATGTTTATATTGCCTATTTGATGTACTCGGATGCTAACTGCTTGAGTAGTACTGGTAATCGTAGGACTTAAATTCAATGCTCGAGACGCCCATGTAACGCTACCTAGAAGGCAATGGTTCTGGTTCTGGAGGTAATCGATGGTTTTGCATTCAAGACTTAGACTCACACATGAGTTTATATGAATTATGGTTTGCTCGTGTCGTGCGATACCATGAAGAAGGCGTGGGAGCCTCCTCAACTTTATTGTAGTGACTTGTGCCGTTGGTTCTGGTGAACTGTGTTGGCAAGTACTCGAAGTAGTCGGAGCATTCCCAAATAGTCATTGCATTGTGGCCCTGGAGGCCGGCGTAAAAATAGTCGTGCCAAAAGGACTCGTGGCGCTAGCCCCCGCATGCTTTTGTAGACTTAGCGTAGTTAGCATTTGTGTTAGTACTCGTGGCCACAACTCCCGAGTTCTACATTATGGTGTGGAGACAAAAGTAGTTGTTTGGGAACCAAATCAACTCTTTATTGAGTAAAATATGTCGGGCTGTAGCTGACAACTTTCTGTACAAGTTATCTAAGGTAAAAACACCGTAGGAGCTCGATATTGCAGGAGTTTGGGACCTCCTAGCCATCAGGGTACTGTAGTCAATATGACCCTAGCCTTGTAACTCTTGAGATGATGAAGGGCCCTTCCCATCGCGAGTTGAGCTTATGTAGCCCAATCTCATCTTGGATGCGACGGAGGACCAAATCGCGAACGTTGAAGGATCTTTCTTGGATGTTGCGGTCATGATAACGCTGAACGCCTTGCGTGTAGCGGGCTGACTGGATCAAGGCGTTGCATCAGACCTCTTCTACGGAGTCAATTTCAAGCTATCTTGCCTCGTCTGCCTCGCCTTCTTCATACATCTCCAGTCTTGGAGACTCCCACATGATGTCAGCGGGAACGATAGCTTCTAACTCATAGACAAGAAAGAAAGGTGACTGTCCTGTGGCTTTACTTGGTTGAGTGCGTAGTCCCCAGACGACTAGTGGTTACTCATGTATCCACTTGCCTCCCTTTTTTCTGTTCTCATCATAGAGTCTTTTATTCAATCCATCAAGGACTAATCCATGATGATAGTGTTGGGGAAGCCGAACCAATGCAAGATATCGCAGATGAAACTGACTACTCGGTCTGCAGAGAGCTTTGTAATCGGCATGTACTCGATCCACTTTGTAAACTTGTCGATAGCCATTAACACATGAGTGAAACCTCCTGGCACCGTTGTCAGAGGCCCAATCATGTCAAGACCCCAACATGTGAACGGCTAGGAAGGTGGTATAGTGATGAGGTTGTGTGCCGGGATGTGAGCTTATTTGCCAAAGAACTAACAGTTGTTACACCGGTGGATGAGTTCTTTGGCGTCTGCCAAAGCCATCAGCCAGTAGATACCTGGCCCGAATGCCTTCCCGACTAGTGTTCTGGATGCTGCGTGGTTACTGCAGGTTCCTTCATGAATTTTCCAGAGTATTGCTTTGCCCTCCTCAGTCTGGACACACTTCATGAGGACGCCTGTTGCTGATCCACGCTTGTAGACCTTATCGCTGACCAGAACGTACCCTTTGCACCGCCTAATGACACGTGCAGCCTCAGCGCTCTTTTCATCGATGCTGGGGGTAGTTTCTGCTCTTTGATGAAGTCGATGAAGATTTGCCGCTAGTCAAATTTGATCATCATGACCTCTCGACTAGCTTCTTGGGGAGCTTGGTCTATAATCATTAGATCTTCTCTTTTGATGGACGGGTGGTGTAGCTCGTGAAAGAAAACACCTAGTGGGACGTTTGCTCGATCGGAGCCTATAGCTTGGAGAGCACATCAGCCCCCACATTATTGTCTCGGATCACATGGAGAATGTCCAGACCCGAGAATTTGTTCTCCATCTTGCGGATTTCTGCGACATACGCGTCCATGGTTTCTTTGTTAATATTCCACTGCTTGTTGACTTGTTGGACTTCCAGCAAGGAGTCGCCATAGAAAAGTAGTTGTTTGATGCCAAGGGAGACTGCCAGATGTAGTCCGTGCAGTAATGCCTCATACTCAGCTTCATTGTTGGAGACCTTAAATAGTATCTAGAATATGTATTTAAGTTGTTCGCTCTTTGGTGAGATGAAGAGGAATCCTGCGCCACCGCCTCCGAGCTTGAGTGAACCATCGAAGTACATGACCCAATGCTCTGGCATGTTGGCTGGAGCTGCAACTTGATTTTCTCACCATTCTGCTACGAAATCAACTAGTTCTTGCGACTTGATGGCGGTGCGAGGCTTGATGTCGATGCTAAGTGCTCCCAGTTCCACTGCCCACTTGGAGATACATCTAGTGGCATCCTGATTGTGGAGTATATCCGGCAATGGGAAATCAGTGACAATTGAGATCTTGTACTCGTCGAAGTAGTGGTAAAGCTTCCTGGATGTGAAAAGTATAGCTTAGAGAAGTTTCTGAATTTATGGGTAACGAATGTTAGATTCAGAAAGGACTTCACAAACAAAATACACTGGCCGCCGCACACCAAAGGCATGGTCTTCCTGGGAGCACTCCACCACGATGGTCGTGCTGATGACGTGAGTAATCGCGGCAATGTACAGTAGTAGGTTCTCACCTGGTAATGGAGTCGTGAGGATGGAGGGAAACTAAAGGTGATGCTTGAGGTCTTCCAGCGCTTGTTCCGCCTCCTCTATCCACTGGAACTTGTCTTGCCGCTTGAAGAGTTTAAAGAAAAGGTAGTCCTTGTTCCCCAAGTCGTGATATGAATCAGTTGAGGGCCGCCATGCACCCTGTGAGCTTATGGACATCCTTGATCGTCTGTGGAGCCCCCATGTTGGTGACAGTGGTGATCTTTTCTAGGTTGGCTTCAATTCCTCGGTGACTGACGATGAAACCTAGTAATTTCCCTTGTGGTATGCCCAAGACACACTTAGTCGGGTTGAGCTTCCACCGGAATCTGCGCAAGCTGTTGAAGGTTTCCTCGAGGTCGGAGATGAACTTGTCGTGGGTTTTGGTCTTGATGACCACGTCGTCCATGTAGGCTTCAACATTGCGGTGTAATTGGTCAGCGAGGCATAGCTGGATGGCTCGCTGGTATGTGGCTCCTGCGTTCTTCAACTCGCAGGCGCTAAGGCATATGCTCTGAACGGGATGATGATTGCCATCTTGATCTGGTTTTCTTCCTTGAGGGCAATCTGATGGTAGCCTGAGTAACAATCAAGGAAAGAGAGCAGGACGAAACAAGCCGTGGAGTTGATGACTTGGTCGATGCGTTGGGGTGCGAAGGGATCCTTCGGACAGTGCCTGTTGAGATCAGTATAATCCACACACATCCTCCATTCATTATTATTCTTTTTCAAAACAAGTACAGGGTTAGCTAGCCACTCTGGGTGGTAAACTTCTTTAATAAAACCCGCCACGAGTAGTTTTGCCAACTCCTTCTTGATGGCCTCCATCTTGTCTGGAGTGAACTGACGTAGTCGTTGCTTCTTTGGGGTGGCTTTTGGATCGACTTTTAGGCAATGGTCGATCAACTCCTTGGGCACCCCTGGCATATCCGTTGGTTTCCACGTGAATATGTCCCAGTTAGCCCTAAGGAAGTCAACGAGCGCGCTTTCCTATTTGTCATCCAGCCCTGCGCCGATCAGCGCCATCTTGGATGGGTCACCCTCCAGCAGTTGGATGGTCTTCAGGCTGACATCGCTGGTGTTGGGTTTCACCGTGGACTGGCTCAGCTTCCGTTGCTGATATATAGTTGGAATTGCCTTCTCCGACTAGGAGAGCTGCTGCGCAGCCGCGAAGACTTCAGTTGAAGGTTCTAGCACATGAAAAGTCAAGGTGTATTTGATTGCCTCTTGGACGTAGTTATATGACTTTTTCAAGTCGCCGCGAAAGGTGACCACCCCTATCTTGCCTGGCATCTTTAGGAGCAGGTAGACGTAATGGGGTACGGCTATGCGGGTCTGCCGAGGATGGCCTGGTACAATGACTCGAAGTCTGCCACCTCGAACTTGATGTACTCTGTACGATAGTTTTCTTTTCTCCCAAAGATAACAGGCAGGATCACCGAGCCAATCGGTGTAGCCGCATTCCCTGGAATGATGCTGTAGAACGGAGCCTTGCTAGGGGTGAGCATCTTGGATATGTTCAGCCCCATCTTCTTCAATGTACTTGTGAAGAGCAGGTTGAGGCCGCTCCTGCCATCGATGAGTACGCGGGTGAGCTGTGAGCCCGACACTACAGGGTCCAGAACGAGCGGGAACTTTCCTGGCTCGGAGAAGCTCGTCCACTAATCCTATCAGGAGAAAGAGATCGATACCTTGTTGTATCTCAAAGGCCGCTATATGGCTGGCTTGATAGACAGGATCTCATGCAGAGCTTGGTGGGGAAGCCGCTGTCGCTGGTGAAGATGACGTTGACAATGTTTTTGGGGTCTTGGAAACCTTGCGCCCCTGACTTGTCTCCCTCATCGTCCTCCTTCTCCTTCCCCTTGCTGTCCTGGTCAGGGAGAGGCACGTTGAGGGACTTGCGGAGGGTGATGCACTGGAAGAGCGCGTGCTTGGACTTCGGATGCATCAGGCATAGCTTGTGCAGATTCCTCTCGTACTGGTCCTGCTAGTTCCTCGACTTCTTGCCACGCGTGTTGCTGTCAACAGCCGCGACTTCATCGTCTAGCTTGCGCTTTTGGGAGGATCCCGAGTATGGCCTTTGTTGGAGTGGTGGTCGCAGTTGCGCTTGTCGTTGTTACGCTTGGGGAAGCACTTATTCTCCTCATCCTCCTAGTCGGCCCATCGCTGCATCATTTCTCGGAGCTCCACGATAGTCTTGGGGTGGTTGCGCTCAAAGTCACGGTAGATGTTCTTTGAGGCGAGGCCGTTCTGGAAGCAGTGGATGACGTCCTCGTTAGTAATGTTAGCGATGGTGGTGCGCATCTCGAAGAAGCGACGAGTGTATGACCTCAGGGTCTCGTTTTCCTCCTGCTTGACCTTAGGAGTCAATGGAGTTTTCCTTGAGACTTTCGAGCAAGGTGAGTGGGCTGGACTCCAATGCCATCGGGAAGTAGATAACCTTGGTGGTGTTGGAGCCGCATGATACTTCAATGGCAGTGGAGTAGCGACGAATCCATTGTTGTCGTATTTGGTGATCCCGACTGGTTTGAACTCCCTCGGCTGATCGTGGGAGATGATGTTGCGAGTGAATGTTGGGAAGTGATCACTTTCATCGATGTCATGGAGATCACTGCCGCGCTCATGGCGTCTCGAGTCAATGATGTCTCGAGCATCACGGCCTTCATTGATTTTCTACCTCAGGTCGATTGTGGGCAATTCATGAAGATCTCTGCAGTGGCCTTGCCCCCCACCCCTAGAGTGACCTCCGGCCTCAAGCCTGGCAACCTGGTGGTTGCCCAACTGTCGTGGAGGCAGTTGGACTTCTTGGTCTGCGTGGCTGCGCGCCGAGTGCTGGGCGTGCTGGTGACCATGGCCGCCCTGGTTGTCTTGGTTCCGCTGGCGGCTGTCATTTCCTCGAGGGTTGGGTCCTCCTCCTAGGGTGCGACTAGCCTAAGGGATGGAGCTCGTGTGGCGCTCAGATCTTGAGCGGCTGTGCTGTAATGAAGGCATGGGGCCCCGCTGGTCCATTGGACAATAGCATGCTGAGTTAGCTGCAACAGCCTCTCAGTCTCCGGGTTTTGGGGTAGCCACTGGATTAGAATGGCCGCTACGGCGATGTTCCCTATCGGAGTGTTGTACTCACAATCGTTGACTGCTGCGAAAGCATCGTTAAGGTTTCTGCGGTGAGGTGGGTTCCATGCACGAGCTTGCGCGTTCCGCCTGCACTTAGCACGCTTGGCGTTCTTTGCCTTTCAGATTCTTCTGTGCTCCTGAAAGTGCGTTTGGCCGCCTAAGTGGGTTTTCATGTTAATGACATGCATAATTAAGGAGCTAATTTGTTTATCGAGCTATGGATAGGTTAAAATTCAATGAAATAAATTATATGCGTGAAAAGACGCCAATTTACTTGATAGATAGTGATGGAGCTCAAAAGAAGATCGTTATTTATTTTCTATTTTGAATTTGAGTATAGGAAACACCGTACTATTAAGAGAGATGCGAATGGATAGATTGAAGATGTAAAAGTGCTTAATTGAGATGCTAACTACCCAAGAGAGATACAAAATCACATACTTGTGCACTTAGTTTTCTCACTGACTCAGTGTGTGTTAGAAGTTCCGACCATGGGTCGGAAGTTCTGACCCCTTTCGGAAGTTGGTTAATAGTTCCAATAGGGGGTCCTCGGCCAGCTGTTTTTAATGAGGTCGGAAGTTCCGACAATCACTTATTCTGCACACTAATGGCTAGTTTTTAGGGCTCAGCTATTAATATCCCCTCAGCCCTTCCTTCATTTGCTGCTGATCTAACCCGAGACAAACACCTCCAAAAGCATTCACTACTCCTCCCAATCCTTCCAAGAGCTAATCCTTTAGTTGATTTGAGCTAGGGCTTGGGTGAGAGCTAGAGTGAGGTGTGAGGCTTGAGCTTTTGAGTGAGAAGGCAGCCACATTCATCTCAAGAGCACGTGAAGCATCTTCATCCATCGATTCACATTTGTTACTCTTGAAGCTTGCTTCTAGACAGTTTGGCGTTGCCCAGTTGATCGTCCTCTCATGTGTGTGCTCCAGGAAGTTTGTATTACCCATCCTTTATGGATTTAATAGTAAGTGACTCAATCCTCCTTTGTGGTTGATTGAGTGAGGTAAAGGGTTAGTGGAAGACCCGGCTCTTTGTGAGCTCCTCAATGGAGACGTAGCTTCCTTAGTGGGAGTGAGCTTGGGGAACAAATCTCTTATATCTTGTGCTTATTGCATTTATTTAATTCTTGTTGATCTAGAGCTTGTTTTGTACCAATCTACGTACTCGAGTTTGTTGTGCTTACAAAGATCACCTGCAGAAGTCTTCTAGTATTATTGCGGAACTTTTGATTCAGCCAGGTTCTGCAGTTTCAAGTTTGATTTTGAATTTCATATAATAACTTTCCTTTTTCGGAAGTTCCGGTCCAGTGTCGGAAGTTCCAATCCATCAGAACTTCCTACACAGTGTCAGAAGTTTCGACAGATTTAATTGCTGCGAAGAATTTTTCTCAGATTTTTCAGATACGCCTATTCACCCCTCCCCCACCCCCCTCTAGGCATAACCAAGATTCTTTCAGCTCCTCATCCTTGTTTTGAGAAGCGTCCGCCGTGGTCTCATCAGCGGAGATATCTGCGAGTAGTTCATCATCGTACTCCCTTCCAGGTTCATCGTTGTCGTTGTGGTCACGGAGAGAGGCCATGAAGATGTGGAGATCCGGCGAGAATTCGCTGCTGGAGGAGTATTCGAATAACTTGGTCTTGTCTTCTCCCTCCTCAATGATGGGAGAGAGGGACTTGCCTTCTTGAAAAGGTAGTTCTTGTGTGAAGGCCACAAGGCGAGAGTCGTATTTGAGTAGCTCAGAGGGTTCCATGTGCTTCCAGTACACGAACCAGCCTTGCTGTGTTAAAGTTATAGCTAGACCCAGATAACTACCTGAGAAGGGCTTGGCGTCATCATCCAAGTCCGAGTACTTGTCAAAGACGGGGGGCCACCTGACAAATGGTGGCTCCCCCTTCTCCGATCTTGAGTAGGCGATCCAAGTCCTCCTCCAGGTCGGAGAGGGACTCAAATTGCATGGACTCTTGGTAGACAGAAGCCGCATTGCGTAGCCCAAATAGGAGTTGGGTATGCCCCTCTCCAGATCAGATTGAACCTGACCTGAGAAGTCTTGGTGAAGCACGAGTCAAAATCGCGTAAAAAACGGACTCCTTCTCGATATCTTTGGCTAGGTCAGGGAGTAGCATCTCATCGAGGTTGTCGACAAACCCATCGAGACGACTGCATTGGGTTGCTACAGATGTCTCTGGCTCCCTGGTGTCGACCAGATGGCTGTTGAAGCCACCCGAGCCATTGGCGATGTAGATCCAAGAGCCGAAGATGAAGGTTGTGCCCTCGTCGAGCACAACGCTGGTGAAGTCGAAAGATGCCATCGAGTTCGCCGGTGGATGCTCGATCAATAACCCTACCTAGCGCGCCAGATGTCGGTGTTTCACCTCCAAACCCACCAAGGGATAGCCCCGGGGTGGTAGATTGTAGGTAAGGTGTCACCGAGATTAGGAACTCGAAGGTGCATGGAACACGAAACTTTAGACAGGTTCAGGCCACAATATGCGTAATACCCTGCGTCCTGTATAGTGGTTTGTATTACTTTAGATTGATGTTGTTTGGTGGGTACCCCTACCCGCCCTTATATAGCCTGGGGAAATAAGGTTACATGGAAATCCTAACCAAATACGAGCTTAGAGTCCTACCCGAGTACTACTCAGGTAGTTTTCTTCTGTTCCGACTAGTCCTACTCCTGTACGAGTAGTTACAACTGGTGTAGTGTGTGGGCCATGTCCTATCCCTTATCCTAGAATATGTACGCCATGTGCGCAGTCCCGTGGCCTCGGGTCTAACACATATGGCTATGACTATATAGTATCTCATACAACTCAAGTCATACTTTGAGATTTCCATAATATTAACCTTTATATATATTGAAATATACTTGGCATATCTTTTTTATCTAGTTCACAATAACCATAGTGTAGAAGTTTCATAATTTTTATTTGTTTTGCTATATGTAAAGATTTAAATGAATTTTGGAATAAAATTGAAAAATATGTTTAAGGGCGGGTGGTGGCGTCACCCGCCCCTAGAAATGGATTTCTAGGGTCCAAATCAATTTCAGAGTTAATATAAAAGAATAGCATACCCCATAGAGTCACAAGTGACTGTGTAGCGTGGTGGAGAGGAAGGTATGCACGAGGCTTAAGGTATGCGGTTCGAACCCGGGTGATGCAAGTGTGCATATTTTGTCCAAAAAATTGTACCTAGTATAGGGGCTCGTGGTGTTGGTTGGAATATTTTTTCTTTTTTTGCTATTTTTGATTTTTTAATTTTTTTATTTCTAAAAATAGGTTTGTAGGGGCGGGCTATGGCATGATCCGCCCGTAGAAATCGATTTCTAGAGGCGGATGACCCGCTCCTAGAAATAGATTTTCAAGGGTGGACGCGTTATCTGCCCCTAAAAATAGCATTTCTAGCTGTGAGAAGTAGGAGCGGGTACGGTACCCGCTCCTAAAAGTATATTTTTACCCATCCTAGAAACCCTTTTTGCAGTAGTGGTAATAAGTAAACACAATAAGTAGAAATAGAAAGCAATAACAAGACACATGTAGTTTAGCATCTAGGATACATGACGACTAGCTAGATGATGCCCTAGAGCTCTGGATTATGATCAACCTTGCAGGGAGATTGGCAAGCACGATCAACCCTTGAACTTAGATGGAGTTGATCACCACTGCCTCGAGATAGCACTTGTGGTTCTGATCGGCAATCTCGGTATGGTGCCGCCTCCGAGTTTGGGGCTCCTACTCCATCCTCAAGATATGTTTATGTCTTTAACCAGAGGTCAAAAGTCTAGAGTCCCTTTGCACGGTGGGCATTGAATATTTAAAGTAGTGACTGTTCTGCATGAATTATATTTCCTGGTGCCTGGCAGCGTGCATTGCCATGTGCCCCCCTCAGTTTCCTGGTGCATTCTTCATCATTTCGTTGATTTTACGCTGGCAGCATTCTAGTCAAGGTGTATGCTTCTAGGTTAGTTCGGGTCAAAGTTGAGTCCGGATGGGCCCCACATGGGTTGGCGCCATGCAACGCCAAGCCCTCCATGGGCCTGCTTGCTTCATCTGGGGCATTGAACATCAAATTTCTAATTAAATACCCTTGTTTTGCTGTCTTTTTACGTGATTTTGCAACATGCTCCAAAAACAGTAACACTTTGTATTTTGGTTAGTTCAGGGCGTAAAATTAACAATAATGCTGAACCGATATATTAAGAGAATATGGAACTAAAAAGTCACATTAACTCGCACCAACAAATTCAGTTTACGTCCACATGCTCTCTATATGAATGCCCGGTCAAAGATTTGACGGGTTCATTTGCAACAAGTCATTGGGTCATCCTGTCAGATATAGCTGCACTGTTCATTGCTCTGGTCAATTCATCCGCCCATTCATTAATTTATCCAGTCACAACTGTGGCACTTCTCTAACAAAAAAAATGATTGTGGCACTTCCCTTACCATAAAAAAAATGTGGCTCTTGAACTTGTAGTACCGCACAATGCTTTTATCCAATTTCCAATGCCTCACCATTTCATCTGGTCTATTGCTCTAATCAGGCATTCTTTCATCCAGTCATTAGTGCCTTCAAGGATTTGATTTTGTCATCATTTGCATGCCTTGGAGAATGTGGGTCATTTGGGTGCAATGACGGAATTTATGTTTGGGCCCTGTGAAAACCTACAAAAGATATGCTTGGCAAAACATATTAATCCTAATGATTGTGCTATCACTCAATCACGAAAATCACAAACAATGGCCTACAAGTTTTCCTTACCAACTTAGATGTAGTTTAAGGAATAACTACAAAGGCATGAAATTTGATCCGACGTTTAAGGACTTATTTTTGGTTATTTTCATAATGACATATGTAGGTAATTTAGATGAAGATTTAAGAGATTAAGTCAGTTTATTTTTTATATGTTAGATGTTGGTAATTTAGATGGTGCTTAGAGGATAAGGCCTGAACTACAAAATATAATGATATGTTGCTATGCCATAATATTCAACACAGTCTAAATTGTGTCACTGTGACCCAACGCCAATAAGTATGCAACAGAAAACTAGGTGGGCTTTCCATTTAGTGTGCTTGATACTATTCTAAGCATGCAATAAAATTATACTAGGCAAAGATCAAGATAATTAAGTTGAAGAAGTTTCAGGGGGTCTTAAATCAGTGTAGAAGTTTATTGTGAACGCGGTAGAAGTTTGTTCTCAAGCACGTCTCATATCCGATAGTATAATATTATGTGATTGTTTACAATATAATGGGCTAACAATCATCATATACACTTACACAAGTGTTTCTATATGAATGCCTAATATAAGGATATAAATCTGTGAAAAATTTGCTAAGTATAGAGGCACAATACAAGGAAAGTGATGATGAAATAGTTGTGCAAGATAAGTTGTGTATTAATGATGGAAAGGTAGTGTGTAACTTCCTGCATAAAAATTGGACACACTTTGGCACTAACATATACGTTACCGGTAACTACCCGCGTAATATATGGTTGCCAAAAAATACTATAATTTCTTTTACATTGAAAAGTTGCTGTAGTAAGGAATCGCCGCTGGCCTATATAAACCAAACCAGTACTAGGTCAGTTCATCTGCTTGTGAAACTATTCAGCACAGGTCATCTGTGGCCAAACATATTGTTTTTCATTGCTGAGATTAGATTCAAAATGGCTGACACCAAGTTAGAAAGTAAAAATCATGAAGAAATAGGCAGCAACAATGGGGGAACTATGGATGTGGAAGTGGTCAACGCGAAGTCTGAGGTGCCACATGATGATCAACCGTCCCTTGACAATCAGGTGAGCAGCACATTTTATTGTTTTTTCTGTTCTATTCATCTCGGATTTTCCATATATATGCAGATATTATAACTCATTTGTCATGTATCAACTAATGTGTTCCACTAGCAAACTGATGGTCATGTTTGTTTCAGCTAGACCAGTAAATACAAAGGGTAAAAATTATAATAATTCTTTTATATTTTTTATACCATTATTTTATCGTGTTACAAACTCCTTTCTGCAGACTAGTCAGGGCACCAACATCACTTTGGTGGATGGCAACTTGAGGTCCTCTCATGTTGGAGCTCTAGGTGTGGGCACAGGCACCATAGTAGTTCCCTCAGAAACCACTGTCGATGATTACAACGACAGCAAAGACTATGATGCTGATGACAGTTACATGTTTGGTGACGGCACCGAGAGTGACGATGAAGAAACCAGTGACAACAGTCTCCTCAAAGCTATATCCGTGCTATCTTCTGAACTCCAGTCTTGTCGTAACTTGACGACTCATAGCTTGAGAGACAGAGATGCTAATAATGATGCTAATGCCAATGGCAACGCCCTAGTTGTGGCTGGTTGTAGGATGTGCATGTTATACATCATGCTCCCTGCAGGCACCAATGTTTGCTTCCGATGTGGCAACTCAGGCCTCATTCATTTTGGTGGCAATGGACAAGCCTGAGTATCTCGTGCAGGCATCATATGTTTGAGCAGTTACAAATAATGTGGTAGTAGTATATTCTCTAGATATTGATACAAATTTCATTGTAACCCAGTAGAATTTGAGTTTAAGTTTAATATGAGCATAGGTGGTCCTCCATAGGATGTGTACCTTATCTATAAATGATATCTTAGAAACTTTTGATTATTGCTAATTCAAGATATATTAAAAATCCTCTACCTATGACGTGAACAAAGGTTGCCTTATTAATTGTTGTTGTTTTGGTGCTAACATCTATTAATCATTTTATTTGGATGCACCACCACCAGAACGCCTTAACAATCTCTTCCTGTGACAGATCGAGGAACCATATATTTGTAATTCCCTATTCTTTTCCTCTCGATTGCCCTCACACTCGATGAAACTGTGAAATGTAAACTAAGCTAAAAACATTTGTCGGATCCAGCTATATAGTGGTGGATGCATTCATGCAGCTACATCCGCAAGCTGAGCTACATGCTGTTCTACAACCTCATCAGATGGGATATTAAGGAGTTGTAAGATGACAATTGTTATTATCCATATATGGTGTGTACCTTCCTACTGATAGCACAACCAAGGAGAACCTAAAAGAAAGATAGTAATTTTTACGGAAACACAAACTCCAAACAGAAAGAAAGACCCAAGTATTAAGCTAAAAACTTAATTAAATATAGTTTGGAATTTTTTTCGCAAACGTGCATGAGTACATGTCTCATTAAAAAGAATAGCAAGAACTACAATGCTGCCGTCCCGAGATGAGCCTCGAAGTGCAAATTTACAAGGCCTTACAAGGGAACCACACAGTTAGTGGCATACACATACAACCGAACACAACAACATGAACAAAAAAGAAAACTCACTCAAGTTCACTCCAAAGCACCTTTCCTCGGCGCCTAGGTCTGCTAGGCGACTCGGGGTGTCGGTGTTTAACCTCCAAGCCCATTGAGGGGTACCCCGAGGTGGTAGATTATAGGTGGGGTGTCGCGGAGATCAGAACTCGAAGGTGCAAGGAGTACGAAACTTTAGACATGTTCGGGCCGCAGCAACCTCTCGGTCTTCCGGTTTTAGGGTAGCCGCTGGATTAGCAAGACCGCTTCAGTGATGTTCCCAATCAGAGTGTTGTACTCGTGATCGTTGGCTACGGCGAAAGCACCATTAAGGTTGTTGCGGTGAGGTGAGTTTCGTGCACGAGCTTCTGCGTTCCGCCTGCATTTAGAATTTTGGCATTTTTCGCCCTTCGGATCCTCTTGCGCTCCTCATCTTTGTCTTGAGGGGCGTCCGCCGTGCGCTCATCAGCGGAGACATCTGCGAGTAGTTCGTCATCATACTCTCTCCCTGGTTCGTCTTCGTCGCCATGCTCGTGGATGGAGGCCATGTAGACGTGATGTTCCAGCGAGAATTCGGCGCTGGAGCCGTAGTCGACTAGTACTATCTCACCCTCTCCCTCCTCAGTGATGGGAGAGAGGGGCTTGCCTTCTTGGAAAGGCAGTTCTTGTGTGAAGGCCACAAGGCAGGAGTCGTATTCGAGTAGCTCAGAGGGATTCATGCCCTTCCAGTACATGAACCGGTCCTGCGGCGTTGAAGTTATAGTTAGGCCCGGGTGACAACCGAGAAGGGTTCAAAGTCATCATCCAAGTCTGAGTACTTGTCGAAGACGGGGGCCTCCCAGCAAGCGGTGGTTCCTCCTTCTCCAATCTTGAGTAGGCGATCCAAGTCCTCGTCTAATGAGGAGAGGGATTCGGATCACATGGCCTACTGGTAGACAGAGGCCACATTGTGTAGCCTGAATGAGAATTCGGTACGCTCTTCCCCAGATCGGATTAGATCCGATCCGAGATGTTTTGGTGCAGCACGAGTGGAAGTCGCGTTAGAAACGGACTCTCCCTTGATCTCCCTGGCTAAGTCAGGGAGCAGCGTCTCATCGAGCTTGTCAACTAACTCATCGAGATCATTGCATCGGGTTACTGCAGGTGCCTCTAGCTCCCTGGTGTCGGCCAGATGGCTGTTGAAGCCACTCAAGCCGTTGGCGATGCAGACCCAGGAGCCGAAGATGAAGATCGTGCCCTCGTCGGGCACAGCGCTGGTGAAGTCGAAAGATGCCATCGAGTTCGCCAGTGGATGCTCGATGAACACCCCTACCTGGCGCGCCAGCTGTCGGTGTTTAACCTCCAAGTCCATCGAGGGGTACCCCCGAGGTGTTAGATTGTAGGTGAGGTGTCGCCGAGATCATGAACTCGTATGTGCAAGGAACACGAAACTTTAGAAAGGTTTAGGCCGCAGTATGCGTAATACTCTACGTCCTGTGTGGTGATTTGTATTGTCTTAGATGTGTATATTGTATGGAGGGGGTCTCTGCCCGCCCTTATATAGTCTGGGAGGACAGGGTTACATGGAAATTCTAGCTAAATACGAGTTTAGGAGTCCTACCCAAATACTACTCGGGTAGATTCCTTCTATTCCGATTAGTCCTACTTCTGTACGAGCAGTCACAAGTGGTGTAGTGTCTGGGTCATATCTCATCCCTTATCCTAAAATATGTACGCCATGTGCGCAGCTCCGTGATCCCGGGTCTGACACGGGGTTTGTTTCCCTGGCCACTAGGGTTTTGCTATCTTCTCCTCTTCTTAACCTCATTTCCCAATCGATCTCCACATAGGGATCTGATCTCATGTCCACATCCTAATCCAACCTGAGTCCACATCGAGATCTCTCTGTTATGAAGCTAACCTGGTGGTCAGTGATTCGGCTGAGTCATTGAGTTAATTGAATAAAAATTCCCTTCAAAAAAATCTGAATGGCCAAATCATCTGAAACCTTGCAAAGACAAAAAAAACACTACGGTTACACCCTAATGACTCAACAACTTAAAAATAGGCCATCGGAGGTAAGCCGTGGAAGGATATGCATGATGACAACTTCATGAAGTGGACGACGCCATGACGCTGACACAATCCATCCATCCAAGGTCATGAACACCGCATGTGCCGCACGGTCAACCAATGATTGGATCGATTTTTCACCTGGCGAATCCACAAGGGAGGGTGATCTTGAAAATGCCCCCACCAGAGTGAGCCACGCTGATGGACATAACAGTTGTCATGCAGTAGCAGAAGTCGGGCAGTACTTTCGTCCATGACACCCAAACCCCAGCCACACCCCAACCACCAGATACCAAGCATGACCCAAATACACAATGACAGAACAACGGCCATGGGCAAACCATAGCAAAGTGCAATGCACAAGAATGTTCGGCGCCAAAGCTGGGGCAACAGCAGGCCATGACCACATCCACTGATGCGGGAGAACACCATTGAGAGGGATGACAACAGTAGCGAGCATGATAGAGATGTTGACAGCAGTGGCAGTAGTAACTAGGGGGTGATGAAACCCATGTGAGGATCTGGCCCCCTACAGTCCCCCACCACGGCCCTCACCAGTAGCCCATTGTGGGGGATGCCACCAGCAGCCCCGGGGATGATAGAGGAGGCGGCGAGGGGAGTCTGATGAGAGGGGCCACCCTGAACCTAAGAGAATGCAGATCAAAACTAGAGAAGGGCAGATCCGGCTATCGGATGCCCATGGAGACCCTCGCAGAGAGGCGAAGACGACCAATGTAACCTTGTTGGGAACAAAGGGGAGAGAGGGATAGGGGAGGGCAGGAGAAGAGGAGGTGAAAGCGCTCATAGACGTCGAGTCTGGCGCCGGCCTCCAAATTAGGGTTTGGAGTGAGTGGCGGTGGCACTTGGGCTATCCCCTCCCCCCAAACCGCCTAGGGAGAGTCAAGGGGGTCTTATAGAGAAAAATGCATGAATGGCCATTGTATTTGTTAATGTGTATCAATTTGGTCATCATACTAAGTATAAATCATTGCCATTAAGCTTGTCCGATTGGAACGATATGGTCGTTGAGCCCCATAATTCTACATATTTGTATGATGTAGTATATGTATATCTTTTGTATGATGTAGTGTGTGCATATCTGATGGTGGCCAAATCGCAACAAATATGCTTCCTTTCACTTTCTATTTTGCATTTATGCCCCTCCCATCCTTGATTCTGCATCCACCTATAACAGTTCTCTATTGCTCCTTCTAATTGTTCTAAAGAGAGAGCAATCGCTCATCCATATGCAAACATGGTGACATGGCAATTTCACACAACGATTGAAGCAACCAAACCTCATTTTCACAGGCTAGAATATGAACAAATGAGACACATTTTACAATTGCTTTTTTTAGAAACTGCATTGTTCATGTCACAAGGACAAGGTGACGAATGCACAAAAATGTTTAATTTCCTAGCATGCCTAGAGCACCATCCCCCGAATCATCAACTCTAGCTTTCTCACCACATCACCGCAAGCCTGCAGCTTAAGATCGTGTTTGGTTTGGCAAAATGTAACGTAATTGGATTACGGGGCATTAAGCGATACCGTTTGACCCATTTGTTTTGACCTCCTCCGCAATCCGATAACACATAATCGGATACCAGGCAGTTACCAACCCATTACACCCCTCCCTGCCCGGGATCTCGCGATACCGCCCCTGATACCGCCCCTCTCTCTGTCGCTTGCCCGCCCCCAATCTTGCGCAGCGCATTGTGGTTGCTCAACTCAGGTGCAGATCCGTAATAGGCAAAGATGTGCTTGCAGGGAAAATTAGGCACACAATCTCATCAGTACTAGTGAACTCAAAGTCCAAGCGAACTGAGTGCCTAAGAAAATGAAAGGACCATATGCAAACAATAAAGGACCCATAAGAAACTACTTGAGATGCTTGTTCTCACAAGTAATCTCAAAGCATGTCCTCAAAAAAGAAATCTCAAAGCCAACTAGTAATCATGTCAATAATCTGTCAATGGTTTGCCTGCCTGCTTTGTCGTAGCCTCAATTTTGTAGCACCTGCCATCTGGTGTAGCCCCATTAGTTAAATTATGCAATTCTTGTTTGGTCGAATTTTGTTGGAATTATGCCAATTGGTTGGAGTTATGCATTTGTTGTTTCTACCAAAATGTTCTCAAGTACAAAGATCCTGGAATTTGTTTGGGAAATTAGTTAAATTATGCAATCTAGAGTAAGGCATTTTAGGACAAAGTATGGAACATTGTAAGGTATGTTTGTTACTCTGTTCCCTGCTGCTGTTTGGACATCTGTTTCCCTATTTAGTCAATCATATTTCCTATTTCACCTTGGTTTTTGGAGGCTAGATTATTAATATATTGTTGTGCATCATTTTGCAGAAACATCATGAAGCAAAGGGCCTATATGGCGTCACTTTCCCTTACTATGATCCATTGGCTGCCATATATGGGAGTGACATAGCTACCGGTGAAGGCGCGGAAGGGCTTAGTGAAGTTGCTGGAAACTTGGAGCAAGAGCTTGCTGTTGAACAAGATAATCATCAAGAGGAAGATGAGGATAGGATGTCCAGAGAAACTCCTAGACGGTCTACTGACTCAGCTTCATCAAGCTTCAAGAAGCGGAAGACAGACGGGAAGGGGAAGGATTGTGTATCTGCATCAAGTAACCCTCTTTTGGACATGTTAAATGAAATCCTAGGCAATCTAAAGGGTGTGGCTACGAATGTGGGGAAAATGGCAGTAGCAATGGAGCGTGAGGCTGCCATTCAAGAGAAAATATCAAATGAGGATCCTCAACAGAAGTTAAGAGAGAAGGCAACAGCAGAACTGCGAAGGCTTGGGTTTACGGGAAGGGAACAAATCAAAGCTGCTAGTGTGTTTGTGAAAATGCCGGAGCAGATGAGCATGCTGCTAACACTGGATGAAACACTGAGGAGGGAATTTATCCTAAACATGCTTAGTGATACATGAGAATTTTGCATCCTTTCTTTCATATATGTTATTTTATCTCAGTGGTCTGCCTCAACATTGAATATTTGAACCAGAGCTTGCATTATTTCATTCCCTGAACTTGTGTTATTTTTTTAGTAGATGAGGAGAGAAGGAAGCGAACAGAAGGTGGGACAAGATAGATGTTTGTTTCTGAAGCTTCATGGCAAGTGTGCTTCTTCGGCTTTTCTTCATGAAAATATTCATCTGAAGTTCTCCAAATATGAGTTTACACATTGTTTGCGGTCATGGCATTTGTCTCTTCCAATTGGCCTGTAATAGTTCTGAAATCATGGAAGTTCCTATTTCACTTTTGTTACTTAGCAGATCGACTAGCTAACGGTTGGCATGGTACTTTGAGGCATGCTACTCTTATTTAGCATTTTTTTTGCATTGTGAGACTGCAAATTTTGTATTAGCTAAACCTCCTTGTATGGTATATTTAGTAAATTCAAGACAACGTACACTGTTATGAGATATGTTGGTTGATTGCCAAAGTCCCACAAATAGTTGTAAATTTGGTTGGTTGCCAAGTCTCACAAACAGTTGAAAATTTGAAAGGGGACTCCCGATACCTGAGATGCAAACCAAACAGCTGTAACGTTATTTAATACCATTACCTTAACCAACCAAACTAAACGTGTAAACAGGGATCACACCTCGAATGCCTCCGAAATCTATTTTCAGTCCCGTTACCATTACCAGACCGGCAACCAAACACAACTAAGTTTGCTTTGCCGGTGAAGCTCACCTTGTGAAATTCAATAGGCATAAACTAGCCGTAAACATTTCTTAGACCAGGGCTCCGACTACAGCCAAAACAGCTCCAGTTGTGGCTGTTGAAGTACAAGTGAATTGCCCACCTCTTCCTATTTAGGTTGAATCGGTTAGTGCATAAAACTCAATATGGTATCAAAGCTAGAGGTCTCGAGTTCAATTCCTGATAGGCGCGATTAAATAAGATAATTGTAGCCAACTCCTAATTCCACGTTTGAGGCCTAGAAGAGGCTACAGTTTTTGATTGAATTGGTTGGTGCATACAACTCAACAGTGACACCTATAGTGAAGCAGTTCTCTAGTGTAGTCAAAACCATTTTGAAAAATATTTGCCAAAATGACTTTCCCTATTTTTTTAATTAATGAATGGAAGAAGTCAAATATCCAATGTATCCCAACCTGGTTATTTGATTTAGTTATAAGTTGAATTTTATATTTCCCCTCAATTTGTAGAGTGATTTCATATGAAATGAACAAATTAAATAATAGAAATTATAGTTTAATCAATAATTAGAGAACCTAAGTCTTTCTCGGGGGCTATATGTAAAAGGATCAAGACACATAGAAAGTAACGAAAGATTTGATGATTTCCTAGGGACCAATCTGAAAAGCGCCATGAACAGCCATGGCCGGCTGTTCTCCATGGCCGGCCGCCTGATTCTTGCGGTCGCTGGCTTTCCCGGCCGCAATGGGTTGAGGAAGACGCGGCGGCTCCGTTTGAGGGCTTACCGGTGCTCATTGAGCTGGCCGTGTCGACGGAGAAGGAAGGGCGATGAGTTGCTCGGTAATGGTTCCACACAGGATTTGAAGCGTGAGCACGCAAGGCACACCGGAAAGGAGCAGGGCATGATATGGCTTCTGCTGGGTCAGAGCTCTTTAAACAATTTGGGGATCCAAATATGCATTTTGAGATCACGTCGGCACTAGAAGCTTAGAATGGACACTTTTGTCAACAATACGCTAAAAAGTTAATACTAACAAGATGTTTCCTCCACAAGAATTCAAATCTTTCCTGCAAAAACTTTATGAATGGCCAATAGTTTTAGTTGTCATAGCATTTTCCTTCGGTGGCCAACAGTTTGATTTTTTTTGCCTTTCTGTAATAGTTTTGGCAAATTGCCAACAATATCGTTCCGAAAAAATATATTACCATCAATTATTGCAGATGACTGGCATAAAACTACAAGCCTAGAATACATATTAGTGTTCCAACAATTGATTAAGACATGGATTATATTTACGTATAACGAATGGTTATAATTTTCTCGCTAAAAGCACTGCTTGGCGAAACACCAATAATATCAAAAATTAAAATAGACGGTTATTATGGAAAATCATCTATTTATATTAATCAGATGTTTCTACAGGTGAGCTGTTTGTCTTCAGTGAGGAAGGTTCACTGCTGCACAACCCCCCTCACCATCGATCCTAAACCCCCCTTCTCTGTCGGTTTGGGAGTGTTGGATCAGGATCAACGGTGATGGGGTCGGATATCACCACCGGTTTCAAAACCAGTGGCGAACCAGCGGTGATGTCCCTTCTCGCATCGAATATATTGAAATTTAAATATTACACCATTTTGAGAGCATAATAATTAATAGCAACATAATCACAAATACATATCTTATGATCACTAGCACAATGCATCGAAAAATATTACTAGTCCATGTATCAAATACAAACCATGAGTCCATACATCATATCCGTGCCATGATACATTAAATATATTACAAGTTTTGATAAGAACAACCTGAGCTATTCCTTACCCGTAGATAATGCAAAACTCAGAACCTGGTTTCACAACATGATCCAGAAAGAACCGGGCTAGTTGTTCTTGAAATACCAATAACTCGAATAGAAGCGACTCTGAGATACCTAGCTCAGCGTCCAGCAAAACGGAATGAGAAAAATGATATTACAATGGGGTCTGCATACACAGGATGGTAAGCTATCAAGGTTTAAAGAAAGATTGAATTATTATTCCACAAGTTAGCTAATAGAAGACATCCATGTTCAATGTGGAGTGTTCCATATGAACATATTCTTGTAACGCGGTAAAGTCATCTCCGGTGTAGATGTGCAAGTAAAGCATTATATACAACCCGCAGTGACCACTTTGGAGAGGTTGTATGTATTTGGCGTCATTTGTAGTGAAATCCCCCAAAAAGGTCTATGTATTAAAACATCAAAAAAATAAGCCAGATATTTAGATAAAATAGCAGCACATATATTTCAGGAAAATATTATTAATTTTGATATTTAGCTAAAAAATAAGCCAGTTGTGCTCATATATTCAGCTTATATGTAACCCGATATTTGATTAAAATTTAGGAATTTTTTGTCCAAAACATTATTTTTGGTATTTGTTTATATTCATAATATTATTAAAAATATCATAATGTTAGACTTGCTATTTGATTATTAATCCTGCATTTGATCATAATACTGAATATTACGTATTTGGTCATAATAGTATAAACTAATGTTGTCCCAACATTTTTTTCAAACATTGCTTTTGATGTGTTTCTGTTCATAACTAATAAAGTTCTTATATTTTAAGAAATGAGAAAAAAAATTATTATTGGAAATGTTGGATATCTCAATTAGGATTCATACTCAAACTATACAATTTGTATTAGTAATCTGGAATGTTCGAATTTGTATCTAAACTCGATATAAGATACAGATACACAAGTCAAGATTGTAATTTCTAATTGTTACTCCATCCATGTTCACCTTTGGGATTGCCGTAGGGAGGCAAACAAGTGACAATTGTACTAGCAAGAAACCAAGGTTAGACCTAAAGAAGTGTTTATTTCATTGATAATGGTAGTGTGCCAATAGTATCCACTTGACTTCCCTTATAATCTCATTTTCACGACATAATAAATAACGAATTTTCTCTAGAACCTAATAATTAACATAAACCATGAATTTAAAGCAAACCCATGAGGAAGAAAGCTAACCAAATGTGGGACGGGAATCAGGCTGACGCCCTGCTGGCTTTCCTTGCGTCGATCCAATGCAAGGCGCGCCGGAAAGCGAAAGCATCAAACAGAGATCAGAGATCACGTTCGCAAAGACACGGACTTCTATTCATGCAGTGTACTGACGCCACGACTAGCTTGAGATCCGTCAAAGAACACAGAGAGACGACCACTTTCTCGCGTCCCAATAAGGCGTTCAAAGATGCGCCACCACTTGACGTCGCCACCTTTAGCTTCTTGCATAAAAGCCGTACATACATTACATTGCTGCCGGCGGCAGTCGATCAGCTAGCTGTGGAGAAATTTCATGGCTTCTCTTAACCGGCCTATGCCTTACAGCCACTACCCTTCGTCAGGCTACTCAGGCTCTATGCAGCACGGCGCCAGGTCAGTGCCCGACGATGGCCCGGGGTCTTTCGGGCCGGTGCTCGTGGTGATGGCCGTGATCTCGTTCCTCGCCGTGGCTGCCTGTGTTGCCGGCCGGCTGTGCGGCAGGGAGTCGCCGCCCAGGGGAAACTCCCCCGGGCAGCAGAGCGCAGACGCCGGCAAGGGAGCAGGAAAGCACCTGGAGGTGATGAGGCCCCTCCCGAGCTCCCGCGCGACAGTCCACGACGTGGACGACGCGTTCGAGATCAGGTTGGTGCCGCAGAAGCCAGGCGTCGGGTCGGAGGCAACCGGCGGCGGAATCAGGCTGCAGGCCCTTCCTCTGCCGCCACGGCAGGTCGGCGCGCCACGGCAGTACCCGGCTGCAGCGGCAGTCGGAGCAATGGGCGTCAGGGATCCGGGCAACATTGGTGGAGCGAGGCAAGCCCATCCGCTGTATGGGCGTGGAGCGTCGTTCGCCCCTGCACAGCAACGTAGATGACTATGGTGCGTAGTAAATAGTAATTAATTATGTTTCTGAGGCGAGATTAGTGTAATACTAAATTTTATCATATTTTATTTTGCGAATCCAATGCCTCTAATATGTCCAGTAGTCTCCAAGTGCAAATGGAAATAAAATTTAAATTCCAAACATTTACTTTGTCACATGGGTCAAAAACTCAAATTTAGAGTGCGAATGGGCTGGAACTTCAGTCAATATTTTTCTTTTTAGAAAGAGGCAGAAGCACCGTATGCTAATCGATAGGATTCTAATATTTTCTTTACATCCAACTCAGCTCTTAATCATTTTTAGCTTAGTCCAGAGCCTTTTTTTATTCCAATCTTTAAAATTTTTAGACCCATTACCACCCCTAGGCACCGGACACCTATGCAAATTAGGTGTAGGAGTATGAATCCAGAGGCTAGAAATTCAAAGAAACAAAAGCGCACAAACTCTAAAGAAGGGCGCTCCCAGCTAGGAGATGATGTCCTCTCTATTGAAAGCTACTTGATTCGGTTGCAACGAGGCATTCTGAGAGATCCATCTGTTCCTCCTTAAGTAAATAAGTTCCACATGGCATAGATTACGACACTATTTAGATCCTGGTGATTATCTTTTGGAGTGGCATTGCCGCATTGGAGACCTCATGCATGCCACCAGTCAGATAAGGAGGTGAAGTTATCAAGCTCCACCCTTTGATGTAGGTCTTTTTTTTGATGGAGCATAGATAGAACTTGAGTTTAAATAACAAGACTATAGAAGGGCCATTCGAGGCAAGAGTTAAAGGTGGTTTTCGATTGTGTATGGAACTGGGGTATAGGGGCCCAAATCCTGCTCATGGTTTGAAGTCGCCAACACAATCAAACCACAATACCAGTGAAGGCGAAATGCTAGAGTAATAAACATTTCCAGGTCTAGGATGCCGAGGCCATGTAACTTGCGGGGCGGTATGCAGCGCTTCGATGACATGCAGCAGTGACCACCTCGCGCGTTCTATAGGGAGAAGACCGGTGATTTTAGTTGAGTTGCTTCTTAGCCCACTTGGAGATTGAAAAAAAAAATAGGTGATATGTGGAGGATTTTTTTTTTCGCCACGGCGTACGGATAAGACGGAGCCGAGGCTCTCGACTGAATGCTATCGGGAGAGCCCTCTCCCCGAGTGGCCTCCAAAATAAAAGGGTTGGTTATCCATTCGCGCAATCTCACGCTGACGCCAAATCTATGCAAGAGCTCAAGCAGGTAGCTCTAACGATGTCAAGCCTGAGGAACAAGAAGGGTATTTGTAAATATATGCAGTTGGCAAAGAATATTAAAAATTCAGAGTATTTGTGACAGGAGACAATAGTAAAGTTTACAATAGCGTATAGTATACCAGTAGCCAGGAAGAAATTTCTAACCTAGTGGGAACCATTTTTTTTTTGAACCCACATAAGAGAAACAAGAATTTCTACTGTCGGACACTACCTAGTACATGTTTCAGTTGTGGTCACACTTCCTGTGGTAAGGCCATAAGACGAATCCGTATCAGATGTGTTCTTCCCAATGTTGACTCCAGGCTCGTTTGGCTCCGGAATTGTGGCGTTCTCACTGGCAAGCATCATGACAACTGAGGACATCGTAGGCCTATTCCGAGGCTGCACATCAACGCACAAGAGCGCGACCTGTATGCATCTCAGCACCTCGCTGTGGTTAAAGCCGCCATCCATTACCTCATCCACTAGTTCCGCGCTCCTGCCTCCTTTCCATAGCATATAAGCCTGGCAAAAATCGAGAAATTTAGGATAGTTTCTTGAGAACATTTGAGTAAAGCTAACCTTGCTTTGCTGCTGCTTACGTATCCGAGGAGTGTGAGATCAAGCTCAGGATCATAGAAACCGCGGTTCTTCTTGCCGGTGACAATCTCTAGCACTATCACTCCTAGGCTGTAAACATCGGATTTCATGGAAAACAAGCCATCCATTGCATACTCTGGAGACATGTAGCCACTGAGAACAGTATCACAAGTCAGTGCGAAGATTCAGTTTCAGAACTGCATAAAAAAAGGTAAATGTGCAAGAGGACGAGGAGAGTATACTCACTATGTTCCTATGACCTTCAATGTGTATGCCGTGGTCTGATCACCTCCAAACATCCTCGCAATACCAAAATCTGAAATTTTTGGGATCATGTCTCTGTCTAGCAACACGTTGCTAGCCTTCATGTCTCTGTGGATGATCCTGAACCTCGAGTCTTCGTGGAGGTACAGCAGGCCCCGTGCGATCCCCAGAATAATCTCGAACCGTTTCTGCCATCCTAGCAACCTACGTTTTCCTTCATCTGCACAATGTAGGATGTGACATTAGCATATTATTATTATATCCGTGTATTTCAGAAAGCAAGCTCGTTCTAGCTGTATGCTTTCTCGTAAAAGTAGCTAGGCTGACCAAATATGAACGTGTCTAAGCTCTGGTTATCCATGTACTCGTATATGAGCAACCTCTCATCGTCATCGATGCAGCAACCAAGCAGCCTCACGAGGTTTCTGTGCTGAAGCTTGGCGATCAGTTTCACTTCGTTGGTGAACTCCTGAACCCCTTGCACTGATCTCTGGGACATCCTCTTCACTGCTACTTTTTGCCCATCCTCAAACTTTCCCTGTCATTAATAATGCGCGTGTACATTAAGGAATAATGTATGAATTACGATCCCAATGGTAGTTTGCCAAGGTAGATAGTCCACTGTAATTTTTTTTTGTTTTTACCAAATAAACCGGACCAAATCCACCTTCTCCAAGCTTGTTCTCCTCCGCAAAGTTGTCGGTGGCGGCTAGGATCGCTTCCAGATCAATCAATGGAAGATCATCAACATCCTTCTCGGAACATTTCCAGTCCACATCCAACCGTGGTTTCCTAACCTTGCAGTTGCCTCCACCACTAGGCGTGGAAGAGGCCATTTTGCTTTGAAGTCTCCTCCTCACCTTGGTTCTCCAGAAACAACAGCAGATAGCCGCCATCAAAAGCACACCAGAAATAGCACAGACAATGGCAATCACCGTGGTCTTGCCTGAGCGCCGTCGGTTAGCTGGAGGAAGAGAACGAAGTAGCAAATGTGATGTGGGTTAAATCGGTATAACAATAATGTTTCTGTGAGTAGTTAATGTAGTAGTACATTAGTACGTTGCCACTGTTACTTAAGTGCTTGTATGACTCATCCACCCTAGCTTTATGTCATTTGAGGCATATTCTAAGGCCAGAAGAAATGAACAAAAAAGGAAATAGAGAGAAACATTAATCTCGACTGCTATTTAGGCAAGATATAAACCATAAACAAATACAGATTATGTAACAGCTTTACCGGTCTTCCTAATCCTCATAGAAAAAAATTTTAAAGGATTTTTTTTAGAATATCAAAGTTCTCTTTTTTCAAAATAGACTATTGATCAAGCGCATTCCCTAAAGACGCCATCTGCAGATGCAAGGTCCTCCATCTCGCATCTCTGTTCAAATTGGGAATTTAGGTGACAACCTAAACATAACCTTTTTGATGGTACACCTCATCAATCTGATTTCCACTTTATCTTCTAGTTTGATATCATTAGTTCTCTGATTTACTCTCTCTCTCTCTCTCTCTCTCTCTCTCTCTCTCTCTCTCTCTCTCTCTCTCTCTCTCTCGCTCCCTCCCTCCCTCTCTCATTTTAGGATGTTTTTATCTCTAAATCCATAAAATTTATGTTCTCCAGAAGTTGTCAGGCAGCTCATTTGAAAATTATTTTCAAAAAGGTTTTATTTGAAAATTAGGTAAAATTGGAAGTGCTACTTTTTCTTAATTTTTTGAAACATGAAGTAGTTTCATAAATCAGACATGAGGAAGTCAAAAAATCTGACAGGCCTGTTCCAAGATCTTATTAATTAGGGAAGGCTGTGACATGACATGATTTTGAAGTCCCTTTACTCCTGAACCAAATAATTATTTTGGAAGTTCCATTATTTTCCGATGTTCAAATAATTTTAATAAAGTTTGTATAGTTGACTAAAATCTCTTCGCTTATGTTTTTTAAGTAAAAACTTCTTGGATCCTGTGGTAGATTTACTTAATTAGTTCAAGCACGTTGCTGCACATGGAATATTTGAGTTCACAGCTGTTTAAGCGGAATCTGCTGCGTTCTTGGATGAGCAACGTGCACCCTGTTGCCCAGTTGCATCTATTCTAGTGGCATCAGATTATCAGTTTTTTTTGGTTTCATGATTAAGCTAGGTTGAGTTAAAATTTAGTAGTGTTGGCAGACCTACTTAATTACTGCGCATATAAAAAAAACTGAAGGTGCTCAAATTGGCAAAATTTATGGAAGATCTGTAACTGCATAATAGGGGCTCTCTATACAAACAACTACTAGTGTAAACTAACAATAAATCTATACCAACTAACTGTAACAAACATATAAACCAAAAAACCAGGTACTATGAGAAGACTTAAAATACTAAAAATACTATATACCAAAAAGGAACGTGACCGATGTGTAAACTAATTATAAATATATACAAATCAAACTAACTATAGCAAATATATAAACTAAAAACCATGTGTTTTTAAATTTGCCTTACCTCCTAAACTCATAATCCTAAAGAATTTAACTAAAACTCTCAGCAGGAAGCCTCACCTTCAGCGGCCTTCAAGGCGTCAATGTCGGACTGGGCGAGGCGTATGTACACATCCTGCACCGGCGTTGAGTACTGCCTCATGTCCAGCAGATCGACGCCCCAGATGACGCAGCCGCGGCTGCCGCCCCCGGCGACGTTCGCCGCCGCGTACGCCCGGCAGCTGCAGTTGCCCAAGCACACCTCCCTGCACTGCTCCAGTGTCATGCCGGCGTACACCGTCGCGTTGGTGGCCTCCGGTAGCTTCATCCTGTTCACGACCCAGAACCCATCGCCGCCGCCGCCGCCGCCGCCGCCGCAGCTGAGGTTGGTGATCCTGACGCACCCGCCCGACGCGTCCCGGAGGTTCCACTGGTCCGGCGACCGCGGCACGAAGCCCGGGAGGCAGCTGCACAGTGAGTACTGGGCGCTGTCGCAGTACCCGAACGGCCCGCACTTGGCGTAGCCGTCGCAGGGCTCGCTGGGGTAGTACCAGAAGTTGCTCCACGCGCCGTTGCTCCAGACGAAGCGCTGCAGCTGCCCCGCCGCGCCGTCCACCACGAACCGCGACAGCACCGACGCGTTGCGGATGGAGTAGCTGTAGTACGTCTCGTCAGGGCCCGACTCCACTACGAAGCTGAAGCCCTGCGACCGGAGGTGCGGCACGCCGGTGAGCAACGCGCCGTTCCACGGCCCGCTCGTGTAGATCCTCGTGGCGGGGCCCCGGAACAGGAAGAACTGCGGCAGGCCGCCGGTGACCAGCTTGAACGTGTAGGCCCCCGGCGCCGGGTCCGTCGGGCTGGTCCACGACGTGATGTTCCGGGTGATGCCGGCCCGGTTGTCGACCCCGAGCTTCATGCCCGGGAGCAGCGTGTCCGTCGGGTAGTCGAAGCTCTGCCACGCCACGCCCCCGCCGCCGCCATCCGAGCGCAGGACGAAGTTGCCGTCGTCAAGGAGCCGCGCGCTGGCGCGGCTGGTTATGGTTGCGGTGGCAGGCGCGGCGGCGGAGGACCAGACGGTGGCGTTGCGGCCGTCGAGGATGACGAGGCGGCCGTCGGCGGAGATCCGGAGCACGCCCGGCGAGTTGACGAGCGGGCTCTGTCGGTTGGCGACCCACACGACGGTCGGCCCCGGGACCTTGGCGTACCAGATGCCGAGGTACTTCCTGGTGCCGTCGGCGCCGCCGCCTGGGCTGAAGAAGCCGAGCTCGAAGACGCCGCCGGGCGAGACGAGCGTCTGGTTGCCGGAGATGGACGCCGCCCGGTCGATGCGGTCGGTGGAGGTGGACGGCAGGAAGAAGCTGGCGGCGGCGAGGAGGATGCAGAGCGCGCGCGCCTTCGTGCTCGCTCCCCGACGGGATCGATCGGACGCCATGCGGGCTGCCGAGATGCTTCCTCGATCTCAGGATGGCCGAGGGCGGCACGGTGACTTGTGAGGCTCCATGCTTTGCTTACTGAATACTGTGTCGCCAAACAGCCTTAGCACGCACGTTTTCTGGATCTGCACATGGAGGGCGTGTCGGCGGTGGTGGTGATTCGACCAAACGCGAAGGTTTTTCAACGAAAAATAGTTGTTCTCAAACATTCTATATCTAGGTGAAGCATTTAAAGAAAAGGACTTCATATATATGCATGCAATCAGCTAAACTACTACTACCATTTGAAGCTGCGTATATGATGTATCACAACCAGCTCGCCTTGAACCGAACAAAGCCACACATGGCCACATCACCTTAAGTACGCTTGTAATTTCCACATGGCAGCATCACTACCCGCTCAACAGCGATTAAGCCAGAACAGTAGCTGATGTGTCACCGGTACCGATATGATCGTGGTGGCTATTATCATCACCAGTCGTTGGCGCAAACTAGTGGTGATGCCTCAGCCCTCAAGGTAGTAGTATACATGATGACTGGTTGGAGGTACCCTCCGGTACCGGGAAGACCCAACGAATAACAGATCTGTTGGTGCGTGGTTCAGCTAGACAAAAGCTTTCCAAATACTACTCTATTTTGTAACCATCATAGTGCTCATAAATACCTATATCATTGTGATTATGAACACCTTTTTGCAATCCTTTTATTTTTTTTAGGTACATTGCAACATGTCAATTTGACACATTGGGACGCATGCCCATCGGATAGCCCATGCTCCGGCACACCGCGCTCTCAGGCGAACCTCTCCCATCAGAGCTCTCCGGACGAAGTTGCCATTGTCAAGAAGCCGCGCGCCTTGCCAATGCTGTCCTGTGGGCGTGGCCAGTGCAAAGATGGCGGCAGAGGCAAGGAGGATCAGGATAGAGATCGAACGTGCCTGGTGGTAACGCTCTGTTTCGATGTGCTAAAGTTAAGTGTTGAACGTTACTATTTATTAGCACTCATTAGCACTCTAATTTAAAGAAAGTAGTGCTAAAGTTTAGCATTTTTAATCATTAGCATTTGGATCCAGACACTCCCTTCACAGGCCTTGTGAGAGAGCGTTTCTCCCTAGCACCAAACAGGCACGGGATGGGGGAGATGAGTTTTAATTTGGTCTTTTCCTGTTTGATCGATCAGCTAAGTGGGACGGTGCGAGCTTTTTTAAATTTCCACGCAGCAACCTGTTCGTGATCATATCTGTGCGTCCGTGCACATGGAGTAGTAGAGCAGCAAAGTTGGGTCAACGTCGGCGGAACTGCTGGCCGGGAGCTGGCGGTCAGAGGACCTCCGACGGAGCCGCAGCTCCATCGATTCCACCAAATAAAACCGGCCAGGGGGTCCGCGCACCGTTGCGTACATTGTGCCCTGGCCTCAATGATACGGAATGATGGATGCATCGGTCCTTATTATGAACGGAGTCGCAGCAGGCACCGTCCATGACCAAACAGCCGGGAGCCATAAATGAATGGAAAAAAACACAAGATTGAATCGGTCTTGATCATCATCTCCGATGACGCCGAGGTGATCAGGAACTGGCTCGGCCACAGCTGCCTCCAACAATCACTCCTCCTATGCTGCAGACAGCCGACCTGCCAACGAGGTAATGTCAGGGCATCCCGCACAGTGTGTGCTCAGCAACCTCATCCAGTTTCCTATCCACGCTCGGACAGTTAGTTCGAGCGCGGTTCGGCTGCCTGATCCCTCAAGGCTCCAACCCTCCTCCGTCACCCCCAAATCGGCTCTGGAATGCATCGTGTCGAAAAGTCTGAAAACGAATCTGATCGAGGCAAATGCAGGCTATGGGGACTGACAGACCAAACCTTCCACATTGGAGGGCCCACGTTCTAGCGTCACATGACAGACGAAAAGTTAATGCGTTCTTTAGAAATATAAGTATTGTAAAATTCCAAAACTAGAACATGTATGCAGTAGATCTTGCATGTTTCTATAGCTACTTATTAAAGGATAGGTTTGTTAAGACTCCAAGAAATAAAAAAAGTAATGATTCATACGTGTTGCCGCAAAAATCGGACGATAATTTCTACGGAGCGCGACACGCTAAAGGCTGTGAGCTATTCAGTGCAAGTCCTGCTATCAAGATTCGAGGCGTGCCAGTCAATTTAACTTGTAATTGATAAGAAAAAAATATCAGTAAATAACCAGGAACACATCGTCTGGGATTCCGAAGAGTTCCAGAAAACGCATCGGTCATTAAGTCCAATACTAAAAACAGGTCATTCATTAGCAATAAATAAAGCTAAGGATAAACCGCATCTAGCCGATAAAACTTAATCTAACATCATTATTAGTCGGATGAGACCTAACCGAGACAAGCTGACACCAAGACGATAGATTAAAGAAAATTAGCCAATGAATTTGATTATAATGAAGAAAATTCTTATCAGTATTTATTAAGGGTATCTAGATCAAAATCTAATTGGCTATTGAATATGCAACGAAATCTTCAATAAACAGAGAAGATAGAACTTGATCGAGGTAGGATAAATTATGAAATCTATTAAGAACTACCAAGAGATGAAACGGTGTACAGCCTTACAAGAACTTGATAGAAATAGATCAATTGTGAGATCTCGTAAAACCAACAAGAGATTGGAACGATGCAGCCTTATAAGAGCTAAGAACTCGATAAATTGGTAGATATACTAGACAAAACTGCAGCAATGCGCCAGTAATTAAAGCCTAGAACATCCGATAAACATCCGATAAAAACGAACTTACGAACAAACTGGAGATCAAGTCGATGCAGCCCTGTTTACCAAAGGATTCGTCGAAAAATATTACGCTACTACTATTCCTAGGGTTTTGGCAATGAGCCGAGAAAAGTTGCTGACGGTGGGTGAGTACTGTAAGCAGGATTCGTGGGAACGTCCGTTTAGAGATTCGACCAAGGCTGTAACACGCAGTAGGATTCCGACCTTGTGACGATTAGGAGACAATAAGGTTTAGACAGGTTTGGGTAGCTGTGAGCGTAACACCCTACGTCCTGTATGGAACTGGTAATGGTTTGCAGTTGAGTCTCATCCTCCCCTTTACACGTTGCCCATATATTCTATTTATAGCCTTTCCTGTGGGCCTCAAAAAGAGGCTTACCTCATTAAGTGTGAATACGGCACCTTATGAAGTGCGCCGGCCCGCAAGTGGCACCCATCCGCCAGGCAGGGTCCTGCACCATGGGCCGGGGCTGTCGTCTCTCGGGGTTCTCCTCGAGGGACCCCGGGATGCCCCGGGGTCTCTCCCGGGCTCTTTGCATCGCCCGGGGTCTTTCCCGTGCGTTGCCCAGGGTCGCAGACGTCCGTCTCCATGCCTGCCCAATGTGACGGGAGGCGTAAGTGGTGGGGGCCACCCCACCGTCCATCGCCAGTTGACAGGACGTGACCCGGGAGGGGGGCTCCATATGCTCTGATCACCGTGCCGTCTGTGAGCATGCCTCCCTCGTAATCATGTTATTTTACGGGAAAGGCACGCCGCCCTTGGGCCTCGTCCGGTCGTAGCAAGGCGGGCGCATTAAATGAGCCGTCAGGCGAATCCCTTCTCCACGAAGGGACCGCCATGCCCCGGGGAGGGGCTTGGCCTCCCGCGGTCTTGGGTCCTCTAGAAGGTTCTTCAGTTTGGCCCACTACTGCTAATGGGCCAGGAGGGCCTTTCGGCCTATTTACTTTTGGTTTGTCCAGGGCTACGGGGACCCCCATTCCCGTGGCGCTGACAGTAGCCTTCAGCCCCATATCTGGTCGAAGACATCGAGGGCCACGTGTGGGGCCAATCCTGAGGTGGATGGTACTTCGATTGCCACCCTGCCTCTCCGGACCTAGGGTTGGCTTTCTACCAGAGTGAGCCACCGGAGTGGGCTTAATGGGACCGGTAGTCGGCTTAGTACGACCAGAGTTGGCTTTGGTGCGACCGGAGTCGGTTTTATGCGATCGGAGTTGGCTTTGGTGTGGTCGGAGTCGGTTTTGCCGCCGAAGCGGGCTTTGGTGCGACCGGAGTCGGCTTTGTGCGACCGGAGTCGGCTTTGCCGCCAGAGCGGGCTTTAGCGCGAGCGGATTGGCTTAGTGTGACCGGAGTCAGATTTGCTGCCGAAGCGGGCTTTAGTGCAACCGGAGTCAGATTTGGTGCGACCGGAGTCGGCTTTGCCGCCGAAGTGGGCTTTAGTGCCACCAGAGTCGGCTTTGCCACCGGAGCGGGCTTTGGTGCTATCGGAGTCAGCTTTGCCACCGGAGCAGGCTTTAGTGCGACCGGAGTCGTCTTTGCCGCCGGAGCGGGCTTCAGTGCGACCGGAGTTAGCTTTGCCGCTAGAGCGAGCTTTAGTGCAACCGGAGTTGGCTTTGCCGCCGGAGCGGGCTTTAGTGCGACCAGAGTCGGCTTTGCCGCCGGAGCGGGCTTTAGTGCGACTGGAGTCAGCTTAGTGCGACCGGAGTCGGCTTTGGAGCGACTGGAGTTGGCTTTGCTGCCGGAGCGGGCTTTAGTGTGACCGGAGTCGGCTTAGTGCGACCGGAGTCGGTTTAGTGCGACCGAAGTCGGCTTTGGTGCGACCGGAGTTGGCTTTGGTGCGACCGGAGTCGGCTTTGCTGCCGGAGCGGACTTTGGTGCGACCGAAGCTGGCTTTGGTATGACTTGAGTCGGCTTTGCCGCTGGAGCGGGCTTTAGTGCGGCTGGAATCGGCTTAGTGCGACCAGAGTCGGCTTTGCCGCCGGAGCGGCTCCGAGTGGTGTTAATGTTGTCGAGCCCCCTGTGTAGCCGCGCCACCGCTGTCACCACGGTTTGGCGAAGCCCCACGTACCATCATTCTAGTCTTTCGCCGTCGTCATCGCTGATGGTCGGATGCCGCTGTGGTTGTTATCGCGCTAGCGTGAGATGCTACCGTCGTCGACACCAGTGTTGGCGGACAAAGATCCCAGTACAGCCCCTGGGCTCCACGTTGGGGCAAGCCACCTTGGGCCCTCGGGGGAATAGGAGCTCCACGCCAGTTGTCACAGGCTGCCAACATCCTGGGAGTGGTAAGCAGCTCAGCGGCTGCACGCTTCCGAGGAATGGCGTGGGGACCGAGGCATCCCCAACTCCCCAAGGGCACATAGGTATGCATGTGGGTTGCTGAGCACGGCGGCGTTGCCACACCTCAGTGCTCGTGCGGCTTGTATACGCACAAGCAGCCCTGCCATGTAGTGGCCTAGAATGTTGGGCGCAAACGTGCAGTCACATGTGCATCTGCGTTGGCGTGGCGCCCTTGTGTATCGCGTGAGGCAGTTCAACCGAGGGTTCATTTCAGCTTGAGCTATTTTCCGCCAGAACAGGTGATCGATGGGGATGGAAAAAACATTAGAGTGGAGGAAACAACACCACATCCTTCTGGTGGTTCTCCGCAAGGCCCTTGACTAGCCGGTACTTGGTGAGGTCGTGCTGGTCGGTTTTGTGGATCTTGCACCACTTGCCGGCTCTCTGCTTTGCCAGGGCCGACTTCTGGGAGCCCCCTGCGGGGTTTCTCCCTGTAGGTGGCTTGTTGTGGCCTTTTGTCGCCAGGGTGGCGACAGCCTTCCTCTTGTTCTTCTTGTTGCCGGGCCTGCTGCACTTCGAGGACACGGGCTCCTCAGCCGCGTTGCGCCGTTCGGTGCAGCTTTGAGCCTCCGCCTCCCGAGCGCACTTGTCCGCTAGGGTGAACAGCTCAGCTACGGTCTCGACGTTGTGCGTCTCGAGCTTCCCCACCAAACGCTTGTTGGTGATCCCCTTGCTAAACGCCATGATGACGGCGGATGGCAAGATGTGGGGGATGGTGTTTCGCACCTGACTGAAACGCTGGATGTACTGTCGCAGCGTTTTGCCTTTGTGTTGTCTGACCGCGACGAGATCTCCCCGGGTCCCGGGTCGGTTGAACGACCTGGAAAAGTTGGTGACAAACTGTTGGCACAATTTGCCCCATGAGCCGATAGATCCTGGCGGGAGGTTCATCAGTCAGGACTTTGTGGTACCCCTGAGGGCCACGTGGAAGTAGTTGGCCATGACTTGAGGTCCCCCATCTGCATCCTGGATGGCCGTGGTGTAGATATGGAGGAACTCCTCGGGGTCGATGGTACCATCGTACTTCTCCGGGATATCTAGCCGGAACTTGGTGGGCCAGTCAACCCGCCGCAAGTCCGTGGTGAAGGCCCGGCACCCGGCCCCATAGGATCCAATGTTGTCGTTGTCGGTGGAGCCACGCCACCCCTGGTTTCCCTGCACGGGGGAGCCAGAGGTGGCATGATCCTCCTTGGCCTCTCGGCGCCACTTACGTGTACGCTCGAGGGTAGTCCGGGCGTCTTTGCCGGCTCTCTTCTCGTCGAGGCGGAAGCGCAAGTCGCGCGACCCGCCGGTGTGCGATCGGCTTGGAGTGGGCTGCCGCGACGACGGCCGGGAGTCCCCACAGGAGGTAGAAGAAAAAACAGCAGCCTTCCCTTGGCAGGTTAGGCTGATGGGTGGGCTCAGTCCATGTCATTGACAAGTGGGCCCCTTACCACACCAACTATAGGTACGGGTGGGTGGTTGGCATTAGGATACTTGTGGCAAGGAGGCGACCTCAGCAAAGCTAGCTTAGCACAACAGCAGGTGGCGGTGGAGAACGTAATTGTGAGGGCAGCCAGAGTTCAAACTCCTTGTGTGACACCCCTTGCCGCCAGTGTGGTCGCTATGGCGCGAGTCATTGATAACTGGATCTCGATGATTTAGAGAAGGAAGAGGTAGCCTTGAGATAGAAGAAAGACATTGGGGAGGAAAGTAGTTCATTTCATTCATAACTTGAATTGTCCCCATACACTGATACACCACTTTGCTATATTACACCAAGTGTCCCACTGCCCTTAAGGCCCCATTGGACTCACCCACACAGCAAGCCACATTACAAAATACGCTGCCATAATTTGATTATGCCAACTACTTTCTGCCTTGACAAATGGAACACTCCCCTGAGTCACATGGAAACGGAATAGCAATGAATCGAAATTGTGAAACAAACAAAAGAAATATAGAGCTTGATTGGTTTGGTTCCAGGGGCGGAGCTAAAGCTTGCTATCGTTGTCAGCTGACAACAATGAATTTTAGAAAACTTAGTGTAAAATAATGTTCAAGTACTATATCTAAGGTTAATGACACCAGTAAAAAAAGTCTGACATTGGTGAATCAGGAGGCTGGCTTCGCCCCTGTTTGGTTCCAAAATTTATCTTGCCAAAGTTTTAGCAACAATAAATTTTAGCACTTATTTGGTTGGAATTCATAAAAATAGCCCATTTCACAGAGTACTTGCCAAGATTTTAGAAAAAAATTTGTCAATATTTTGGTCTGTTCTAATTTTGGAGAGGCAAATTTTGGAACGTAGCCGATCAGGGTCGTAAAGACGAGAGAATCTTATCGATTTCATTTTCAGCCCACGAGAATTTTGTTCGCAGGCCGCAGATGTTTCGGGCCCAAAGCAAGAGGCTACAAGCCACCGCACCCGTAGAATCCCCTCCTGACCTCTCCCTTCTCACTCCGGTAAGACCGATGTTGCCCATGAGGTCCGCCGCCGCCGCGCCGTGCTCGCTGGCAGCGCTGCTGCTCCGCCGCCTCTCCTCCCACTCGTCCTCTTCTGTCTATTCCGTCAGCCGCCACGTCTCCTCTGGCCTATCCTCTCAGCCCTCCGCCTCCTACCTCACCGCCAGCCCCCCCTGCCCCCTTTCCATCAGCCGCAGGACCAGGGGATTCGCGGCCTGGGCCTCGGCGCCGGGGCCGGCGGGGCCCGCCGAATCCCCCGCCACGAAGGCGCTAGAGGCCAAGGTACCTGCCCTGCCGCGCGGGTTTAGCTTGCCGCTTCTAAAGTTTTGCTGCAAGTTTCAGAGATGGCTGGATGAGCGTGCGCACGCTGTCGTTCGCCACTGTGACCGAGCTTTGTTGCTGTTGTTTCTTGGCAGATCAAGGAGCAGCTGGAGGCCGACGCGGTCACGGTCGTCGACACCTCCGGGGACGGCCGCCACGTCTGGTGAGTACACACTTCTTCGCCTAAAATATTATCTTTTTCCACTCGGGGCGGAAAGAGATGAGCGTGCTACTCGTCGGGTGGATTTTGCGAGCTCAGAAGGACATGGACAATGCAGAATGCACTCTGTGTGAATCTGTGTTAACGAAACCAGGGTCCATTGGTAGATGGATTAATTTCTTGCATCTCGTTCTAAGCATTGCTGCTGAATGGTGCGGAAATGATACTCATATGCTCGATAGGTATCTAGGAGATATAAGCTTTTGGGAGTACAGTGGTGCTCCTCAATAAACAAAATAGAATGTACTGGCTCTGCATCTCAGCTCTGCTTTGAGTTTGCTTGTGGAATGCAGCTTACATCACTTTTGTGCATGTCTAGATTGTTTCTTGTCCATAAATGACGGGAGCAGTTATCCTCACAAAACTAAACAGAATGTACTCGCTCTGCATCTTGCTATGCTTTGAGTTTGCTTGTGGATTGCAGTTTATATCACTTTGGGGGCATTTCTGGATTGTTTCTTGTCCATAAATGGGGGGTTGTTAGGTTCCACCTAGTTGGAGGTTAACATTGCCTCCACCCACCCAAACAGCTGACAGGTGGCCCATAAACATCTCTCAGCTATTGGTCCATATGCCTATCTCATCCCGTCATGTGCCCATCATCAGTGACCCATTATTACTTAAAAAACAATGGCCTAGTTAGTTTCTGCTATTATATTTATGACGTTCTATTAGCGTGTTGAAATAAAGGTTTCCTAACCTGGGTGGAAGGGAAGAATCCTGCCATAAATGGGAGCCTTCTTCACAATTATCATGAAGTCTATATGACGAGGCACTGAAAAGTAAACAGCTTCTTGTTTTTGTCACTTGCAACTTCAAACATAGAGTTAACCGAGGACAAGCTGGGACCTTTTACAAATGTGACGTTTGTATACTAGAATAGATAACTACCTATTTCACTTACCTATTATAAGCCAGTTCAGTATGATATGGGATTAGTTATTGATTTCGGGGAAGTTTATTTGTGGTGTCCCTACCAGGATTGTTCACAGTTTGTAACTAATCAATCTTTCAAAAACGAAATGAAATAACTTGCAAGAGAGGATCATGACATGTCATTGTTATCGTGGATCAACAACTAAAAAAGTTCATACTGTGAGCTGAATGAGTGTTCAGTGGTAATGACTGTTCGATCAGTGCAAAAGAAAACAAACGATTCAACAGATGTACTTCTATTGAGAGTTCCAATGAGTGTGTACCAGTGTCCTTGACTTGATATTTGATGTATAATGTAAGATAATTGCATGATCTTCCACATTTCAGAAAATCAGCATATTCTATAAAATATCGGACACAAAAGTTTCTAGCGATAATTTATCCATTTGTTCATTTACAGGCATAGAAACCTAAAAGCATGATAGCCTGTGAGTTACAACACAGTTGGAGCTACACATGCATGCAATGAACGGCAGTTATGCATGCTCACTTTGATCACCAAGCATGACTACTTAGAAGTTAGAAAATGGACGTCCTTACTTTTAAAGTAAAGGGTTTATCGCCTTGACTAGGAGAGGACAAGGCTTTTCATGATACAATAGAAGCATATCACACTGTATTAGCTACCATTCAGAACACTAATCCTAGCATTCATCAACCATTTATTATTCATTGTGATACCATCAATTTTTTAATCATTTTTACCTAGCATTTAACTTTCGGATGTTCTGCTGAATGTTCATACATCAAAGCTGCTCTTTTCTTCAAAATAACTCTGTGTGACACACTTCTATAAGTTGATTCCAAGACCTTAAATCACTCTCAACTACATAACACACTTTCTTTTGTGAACTCATCGCCATTGTTTTGCATTCAATTACTGAATAAGCAGTTAGTAACAGAAAGGCAGGGTAATATTTAGAGAAAATTCCCTATATAGCACTGGATAAAAATCAGCTTCCTTATATCACATTATAAAATTTTGTTCCCCTTATTTGACACTGGAACTTATCTTTTATTCCTTTCTTAACACTTCCGTTAAATCCGTTGGTCCTTCCATTAAATTTCACTCTCAACCATATCATACATTTGATTTGTGGACCAAAATACCCTTCATTACTTTCTACTCGGCCTGACTCATCCCGACCCCTACATCTCATCTTGCATCGCACGTTCTTCCCTTCCTCCCCATCTCCACTTGGTCTCCCCCTCCCATCATTAATCTACAGGCGGCGGCGGTGGTGGCGACGAGGGCTTGACAACGCGCGGACACCCATCTCCGCCCGTCCCTCCCATCCCTAATGTACAGGCGGCGATGAGGGCTTGACGGTGGTGCGGGCTCCCCATCTCCGCTCGATCCCTCGGCCTGGATCTCCACCGTCAGCACTGTCAGCTTCCTGTTCCGGAACTGCGCGTGGTCACTGGAGCTGCTCGACCCTTGGGCCGTGATGGGTCCGCGAGGCCACACCCGCGACGAGGCTGGGAAGCTGTTGGCGGCGACCTGAAGGGGTTCCCGGCGTTGGAGGCTGACGACCAGTCGACTGTTGGCGCTTATCTACCTGCTGGTCACCACGAGAAGGAGCGGTGGACAGAGGTCTACCTTGAGAACGAGTACTACCGGTATGGCCTCTGGATAAGGCTGCTGGACATGTACAAGCATGTGATGCAGATTGAAGAAGCACCATGCGGGGTACAGCAATGAACGGTGGCCGTTTGTCACGCACTTCGTTGGGTGCAGGAGACACTCTGTTCTTGAAAGAATTCTGAAGAGACTGGGATGGAGACCAAAAGCTCTCTTTTGTTTTTGATGTTTTGAATGTTCTCGTGTTTCAGTTTTGCAGTAGCTAGAGCAAGCATGCACACGAAGAACAAACGGCAAGTGACTTACTATTGTTTGTTGTTTCTATTCTGGGTTCAGAACAAATGAATTGGTCATATATGCTGGTTCAAATGTTGCGATATTCAGAATCTTCAGTAAATGTTGTGCATGGTATATTCAGAAATCTGTACTAGAAACTTTACTAAAGTAAGAAATAATTGAAACAACAGAGATACTGAAAACATGAAAATGAGCCTAAATATATTCAGAGCTGTGCTTGCAATTGAAAGCAGGGAGAAGTGAGAAGCACCGTTACTCTAAAATATTCAGAATCTCATGAAATTCATCATAGACCAGTACAGGATGAGGGGCAAAAATGTCTTTTTCAGGTGAGACTTACCAGCCAGCTAACGAAAGTGTCAAGAAAGGAGCAAAAGATAATCTGTTGTCAAATAAGGAAGGAAAATTTTTCTAGTGTCATGTAAGGAACCAGATTTTTGTCCAGTGTTATATAGGGAATTTTCTCTAATATTTATGCTAGTAGTATGATACTTCATGGTTCCTTCCATTCAACCACTGCACACAGAAGCTGCTGTTAGTAGTTTTATCTCATGTCCTTTGGTGTTCAGTTTTCTTCCCATCACATGTTACTGACTGTACTAGTTCATTAACATGGGATGAAGTAAATTGTAACACAGAGGGTTGAAGTCATAGAAAATGTTTGCAATCCATCATTACATTGTCCAGCAAAGCTGCTTCTCAATGTCAACCTATGTTAAGGTCAAACATCATAAGATCCACATGTGGATCTGTTTACGCGCCCTATGTTGGCTGCACCACTGCACCAGTGTTAACTACCTCCACTAGATTTTCAAACTAGCCAGATAAAATTAACAAAATGATGAGAATTGCTCCAAGGAACATAGATGTTTTCAAATAAAATATTGATTATTTAGTATAAGCATGTAATACAAATGCAACATGAAAAATAAATAGGAAAACATATAAGGTTAAGCTTCAATGCAAGAGCCCTTGTGAAGATGAAAAAATTATAAGATGTGGAAAAGAAGAACGGAAGAACAATTGTACAAAATGATCCTCAAGAATTGTTATTGTTCAATTACTTCTTAGATGTAACTCCTGAGGGACTCAATTGCATTCTTATCATAATTTTCATGATGATTGTCAGCCCTTTGCCCCTCCTTTTATCGCATTTCAAATGATTGTTTTGGACATTATGCTGATAATACTTTTTACATATTGGCTGACGACATTGTGTTTATTTTGGATATGTAGGATGTTTATGCAGTTTCTGTAGTATTATTTGTCATCGATGTATCGCCCATCTTTTCCCCAATGAGAAAAAATGTAATTCTGAAGTTGAACTAACCCATTTCTATTCTATTCTCAGCATAGATGTGGTTTCCAAGGCATTCGAGGGAAAATCTGCAGTAAATAGGCAGAGAATGGTTTACAAGGCTATATGGGAGGAGCTTCAGAGCACCGTGCATGCCGTGGACCAAATGACTACCAAGACGCCAGATGAAGCTGCTGCGAACAAGTAATTCAATATCATGCCTGTGGAGACAGTTAAGCTCTCCTTTGAAGATCAGGCCCTTGCGATTAGCACCAAGTTTCTGTTTGTTCCTGAACGATCAATAATTCGCGATGTGATTAGCGTGCTTTCAAAAAGAAATATATGTCATTTGATCTGCATTTTCTTTTTGTTGGGACAGCTCTTCAGGACCCAAACAAAATGTGATGCTATGTGCAAGCGTCTGTGGCTGCTAATTAGTTGTGTAAGGGCAAAATATGAGTAATGCAAAGTATAAAGTGGGTAGACAGGTATAAACTCCAGCACGCTGATGTATCGAAAAAAAAGAACTCGCGTTTTATGCCTACAAAGCTCATGCCCTTATGTCATGAAGAAAGGAGGAATCCTCCTATAGAGGAAGGCCGGCAGGTGGCCCTTTTGTAGGCTGCCTGCTACGGCGGTTGAGGGGTGTGATGGGAGCGTCAACCTATTTCTATAACCCCCTCATGAATATGCTAAGTAAATCTAAGCTCACAATTCTATAACCTCGTCATGAATTAGGACAGCTGTACAGAATAATCAGAAGTCAGAAGAATTCTGATCTGCACAAAGGGCGTGCTTGGTTCCCAAGCACGGGAAGCCATAGGGCTGTGGTGCCGATTCTGAGCGCCACACCCCCCACGCTACAGTGCCGTGGCGAGTTGTGGCTGGGAACCAAGCACGCCCAAAGATTGATGGCCTGCTACTACAAAGAACAATCCTTTAGTAGATGTGAATGAGCAGAATAGCCGTCGCCCCTCATCTTTGCTCCCAAGTTCAGTTTCATCCCTTAGCATTCATTTTTTTGGGTTCAATCTAGTCTAGTCCTCGTCTGCGGTGTTGTACTGTTGCCATATACTGCTGTGAACTAAGCAAAATAGACTGCACCGGAGTTATGAGGATTGATCAATTACAAACAAATTCGTGACTCTTATAATGGCCTCATACTATCAAGTGATTAGTTTGTAATACAGGCAATGAAAATAATACTCTTGAAGAGTACATATGCACAAATTTGTTTATAATCTAGATTGAGCACAAATCCATTTTCTACCTAACTGATGTGATGGAGTCGTCAAGTTTGCTTAATTGCTGCAAACATATCCTGCAGAGGGCGATTTGGGGCATCAGCTCGGGCAACAATCTCAACGACTTTGTACGAAGATTCTGGACACAACAATGCTTCCACGGCTACGTCAGCAACCTGGTCCCTAGATATGGATCCCGAATAAAGAGTGTCCTGAAAAAAATGCATTAACCAAATAGCATGCACTAATTATCAGTTCAAATCGTTTTTTCCTGACAATCCAAAGTAAGATGAGAAAACACTAAAAGCACTGGAGGACACTAAAATGTCCTACTGTCTTATCTCCAAATTAGGTTCATTGGTTTGCGTAGAAGAGAAACATGTTACTTATCAATTCAGTCTATAAAAAGTAACCCCTCCAGTAAAGGAAATACTAACAAATTATGAAGCCATTGAAATGCATAGTGAAACCATATTACATTTGACAAAAGATAGTGTCTAAAAAACCAATTATATAGTTCCACAAAATTGGACTCTCATAAGTCATAACGTCATTTTATCAAATACTGAACAACATCCTATTGACTTTCATCAGTAAACGAAATGCTATAGAATGCAGATGTGCTAATCCCAATCTTGGGCCAGATCAGTTACGAACTTAACATTGTGTCATGTACAACAAGAACTTATATGTTCTAAAATTCTTTTGCTTCTTGGCCAAACCTGACTGACTATATCTAAGAAACTAAGGAAACAACAGTGCTGAATTATGTAAATCACTAACATAAATGTAAAATTTGGTTTTGGTAATAACACCTGCAACTAAATTTAAAGCTTTTACCTCTGGCTCCATGACTATATTCCCGGTTGGTGGTTGATCTGTCAGCCCTCCAGGCCTTACAATGGTGTAATTTATTCCTGATCTCCTGATGTGGTTCTCTGCCTGAAGCTTTGCAACCAGTGTTAACCCAAGCAGGTTGAGCACAATGTAGGCTGGATTAAGAAGTTGACCCATAGCTGCACCATTTACTAAAATGGAGCTGACGAGAATGAATCTCGTGACACCTGCTTTTCGGCATGCTTCAACCAGGTTCACCGTGCCAAAGTTGTCTACCTGCAATAGTGAAATAGCATGGTTGTCATTTCTGAAACAAGAGTATGCATCGGCATCCAGTCAATTTACAGGCAGTGAGGTAATATGAACAGAGCTCTAAAGCTTTTATTTGCAAGACCAGGGACTGATAATATTAGTTAAACATAGTAAATGTACCAATATTTCCCCGCCAAACTGAGGGACACACCCCCCCTACTTGTCTGGATTAATCGCAGTGTTTACAAACTCAGAGGGTATGTGAGAACATAGATCATCCTCTGAACAAAAATGCTTATAATTGCTCTCTTCTGACAAAAAATGGCTAGAATTGAATCCAATTTGAATTCAAACTTGAATTGAACTCTTACTGACGACTGGATCCGTTTCAGGGGATGGAAACAGGCTATATCAGGTCAAACATGAATTGTCCACATAGGCATGTACTGAGCCGAAACACATTATCAGCAAAACAACTATGTGCCAAATGTCAACAGTCAGAAGATAATCTTCTTTGAACTAGGTTGGAGAACCAGACACCACGTGTGTAAAACAAAACAATAATATCGTATCTTTGGCTCTTTTAATTTGTACTTAAGTAAACAATGACAGCATAAGTCTGAACACAAACTAGCTAAACATGTCAAATGTCGTATTAATTTGGTTGGCGTTCACGTCGGGTTTAGGAATTGGGCCAACCTACATTTACAGAGCTTCTACCAATTTTCAACACTTCTCACAGGCACAAACATTTTAGAAGGAACATTCAGTAAAGAACTTTTCCCACACTATATCAGGAATTCAATCCCATACGAGCAGAAAGATAATCGAATATAAGTAACGGACCAGAAAGAACGAGCTGCCATTTTCTCTATATATAAATTAATCGGATACAAACCTTCCACGGAGCAAAAGGGTCGAAGGACCGCCGGAACCCCGTCGCGCAGACGACGGCGTCGACACCGCGCACAGCCTCCACCAGCTTGTCGGCGCCTTCCGTCACATCAGCTGTGACCTTCAGTCATACCACAACCCCAATTCGCACTACCATCACCACCACCGACCAACTAAAATTGGCCCATTTAACACGGGCAACGACGCAAGCAGAGTAGCTCATACTCACGAGTTGAAGGTTGGGGTCCAGGGGCAGGCTGCCGCGTGCCCTCTGCAAGTCCGTGGTCCCGGCGACGACGCCGAATCCTTTCGCGAGCAGCTTCTCCACGACGCGCTTGCCGGTGCGCCCCGTCGAGCCGGCCACGAAGACGGTCGTCGTCTTCTTCTCGGAGTCCGGCGAGTTCGCCGAAGCCTCGTCCATGGTGGAGGCGGCCCTGGAGCGGAGGAGGAACTTTCTTGCGGTGGCTGCGGGGAGCGCGAGGGCGAGGGCGGGGTGCAGGTGGGGGCGAGCGGTGACGGCGCCGAGAGCGCTGGCCATGAGTTTCCTGTGGCGTGGGCGAGTGGGCACTGCTTGTTTGGTTTCGGATGTTTCTAGTAGACCAGGCTAGTTTGCTCGTGAACGTAGTGTGGTTTGCAATTCTCGGTTTCTCGTCCCTTTTGCAATTCTACTGGTGGAACAGGCATGTTATCACACTAATCTATTATAGTAAAAATATCCGTGCATTGCTGCAAAGGAGAGTACGTTACCAAATTCTTTTTCCATTACAGTTAAAATCGAAACAGTCTAGAAATCTTCCAACCACTTTCAATTTTATATTTCTACTCAAAACTCAGTGAAATAAAATATTATGTTTTTTATTCTAAACTCACATAAGTTCATTTCTTCCACTATTTTTGTTGCGGACAATGGATCTTTCCGTGTTTGTTTAGAAACCAATAGAATTTTGAGTTATTATATTTTTGTTATAGTCAAGTGCACATTATACCTCTACTTTTTTCTTTATTGATAACTAGCACAACGTCCGTGCGTTGCAACGGGTAATATAAATTGTACCCAAATCTAATGAGACTATTAATTTTGTGCTCTTTTACTCCGTATACGTGCCGTGATCGCGTGGGGCATTGATTGTCTTGGTTCTGATTGGGATTCAGATTAATTTATTCAAGTTCCAATTAGGATTTTGATTGATTTGTCCACGTTCTGATTAGGATTCCGATTGACGGACCAATGAATCATTGCTTGCTTTAGTAATAGTAGAGATGAGTTCACTGCAGCGGGTCGTAACTTATGTACCTTTACATTGATTCCCTCACACATTAAGTAGACTGGACACACCATGTGGAATCATCTAGTTCTATTATTTTTCTTTTTAGTATACATTCCGTATTGAATTCTAATTTAACGATAGGTGCCTAACTGGAATGGGGAATTTTTATCTTCCATGGCAGCACATGCAAATAATTTTAAAACTTAAAAAATTTATAATTTTTGAACCAGCCATCAAATTTAAATTCTGATTGCACAAGTATATTTCTTTTAAAAAGACCTTCAAAACACGACGTCACTTGCATATATTCCAACAATATTTCAAAGATATAAAAATTGCTTATGTAGATTAATACCAACATAAATTAGTATAAATGCTCAATTGACTTGCTAAAGTTGCCTATCACTAATTATGCAATACCATCCACCTAACCAACAGAATTATTTGCCATTATCCTCTAATCACATCATCCAATTATCTTCTAAATGTCAACAACAATATCCACTTAACTACACTCAAGTGAGTCAAACAACATTTTGCAAAGTGATAAACAACTTTTATAAAATTCATAAACAAATTAGAATACACTAAAAAATATTTTCACATATGGAAAAATATATCTTTGAAATATAATAACGTGCGATCTTATTTTGAATCTCTTATTGAATCGAGCGTAACTGTATCACCAGATTTTGATTTGGATGCTCGATTTTAAAACTACAATATTTTTTATTTCAAATTGTGTGCATGCACGCGCCTATCTGTTCTCTTTCTCCTCATCACACATGCATGGATGTGCTGACATCATTTGTCCTTTTTATTTTCTCTCTACCCTTCACATGCATGCAGAATGCAGATGGCCAGACACACTATACCAGAACACAAGATCAGAGACACGGCTCAACACACGTTAGTGACCATAATTGGTGACACGTTTTTCCGCGTCATCGATGACTGCTCATCGCTGACGCTTTTTGGTCAGAACCGCGTCTCCTTTGAGCATCTTCGGTGACGCGTATTAAAGTAAACGCGTTGCCTATAATCAATATCTGTGATGCTTGTAGATAACATGCGTTACCTGTGTCATCTTTAAGGGTGACGCTGCTAGACAAAATGCGTCACCTTTACTATCTATATGGGTGACACATGTGAACTTTACACATTACCTATATCAGCTATATCAGAGACGCATTTACACAATATGCATCAGCTATATCAGTTTTATAGGTGACACTGTTGAACAGAACGCGTCACCTATATCAGTTTTATATAGCTTTTCGTTGTGCAGGTCTCTGAAGTGAGCACATCAGTAACGTGTTTGGTTTGATGTTGAGGAGCGCGTCACCAATGTCTTATAGGTGACGCGGCGCAATTGTGTGTCACCAAAAGTTGTAGAGATGTCCAAAATTAGTGAAACCAATTTTTTATTTTCATTTATGCAATAAAATTATTAAACCCTAGGAAAAATAATAGAGTTAGAAATAAATAAATGCTTTACTTTAAATGCCTTACTTTAATGGATTTAAATAAATACATTCTTAATCCTTTCCAAAATTTCTAAAAATTGATAAATGCTTTCTAATTTAGATGTAAACAATAATGATTTTATAGTTTAGAAAATTTAAATAAATTGTTTTTAACAAATTAAAATGAATTTAGATTAGGATAAATTAAGGAAACTTATGTTAAGGTTTCTACAAAAGGATAGAGTTGTGTTGGATTGTAACTTTATCTTGAAGAAAAATTGTATGTCCAGTTTTCTAATATTTAGAATTTACGAACCCCAGCATTTGCATATGACCTAGAATCGGAGTCTGCCGACATTGACTTTGTAGAGTTGCCCTCATAAGGCCCATAAGGTGAGAAGGAGATGCATGTGATCGATTAGGAGCTAGAGACCGTTGTCGGAGGAACTAACCCCGAAGAGACCCAAGGCAAGGCCCATAGTATCTAAATCCTACTATTTTAATTCATTATTCATGTGTCCAAATTATTTAAGTATTTATGCATTCTGTCCTAGTCTTGGAGTTGATTGAAACCCTAACTTGCGCATTGGCACTTTCTTCACTTAAGGACATATTTGCCAACTGCTCAAAATATTAAGAATTAAAATCAATTGCTTATTAGCATTGCTCATAAGTGATCTATCATTACTCTTCAGCTAAGAACTACTTGATTCTACTATTATTAGATCAAGAAAATGCATGAAATGATTGGTCGAGGATTGTCGGATCAGAAAAGGTGTTCTGAGTCCATAATCTTGTCCAGAAAGTAAGAAATAAGGAACTAAGTGTTGTTTGCCCATTGTTTATACTTTGAAAGTATTGATCACATGCTAGCATATGGAACTAGCTAGTAAACCTACGTAGTCCTTGTTGGCTTTTGAATTTCAAGTGCAGGTTACTCTACTCTAAGTGGGAGTGGGCGGGGATGTAGCTTGGAACATGTATTGGGATCAGGTCTGGTGGGGGTCCCATTCGAGGATGCGAACCAGGGTTCGGGCAATCATAATTTAGATACTGGAATATTGTTGCCACATGCGGATGCGAACGGTTTTGCCACATGTGGCCCGATGGGGCCCGATGGGGCATACATGCGTCATATGATTAGGTTATCTCTTGCAGCACGCATAATGCAGTCTGAATCAATGTACATCTCGATTATGAATACCGCTTGATCATAGAGTCTAATGAGAAAGAATGATTTTCTTGAATCAGATTATACATGATAAAGTAGATGTATTGCTTGAAAAATGCTTTTCCTTTACAAACTAGAATATAAAGGCTAATTAATTCTCATAGAATGCTGAAAAATATATGGATCCATGATTAGTAAGCTTTGCAAACAACTAAGATCTGCGATGGGTCAGACTTGCTGAGTATATTTGTAGTTAGGGTTTAATTAACCTGTTGCAGTTGAGCCCTCCACCGAAGACATGTGAAGGTCGTCCTGAACAGCAAGGACGTATGATTGAATCCCATACGCTCTTCCATGTTTCTCCATGATGTGTATTATGATCTCGTTGAAAATTCTTAATACTGGTTATCATGCACTTACGTTTTTTCATAAATTTTATAATAAATCCATTCCTTTTGTTTAATTATATAAAAATATGTGTCATATCTGTTGTGCCTCCATGTAAGCGATTCTGAGTATGTGAATGAGATAATAGTTGGACAGTAGATGATTCGGGAATGCCCGATGGACTACCGGACCGTTTCAGGTGCGTCAGCTTGATTATCACGTTAATGATGATTGGGCGCTTTGGAACCAGTCTAAATTGGCCGGTACTATCATAGCTGGTATAAGAGCTCATGTATGGATCCGACACAAACATCACTGTCTTGAAACCCTTGAGATATTATTTTGATTAAAAATAAACAATTGAGTCAATAGATGGTAAAGCTAATTTGTTTATTATTGTATTTACTTTTTGCCAAAACTTACGATTCTATAACAACACAAGTGCGCTCAGGTAAGAAAGATAAAGTATTTATTGTTCGGTTAGGAGAAACTGATATCATCCATCCAGCATCGGACATGAAATGCCTCGTAAGGTGAGGATACGGGATAATGAATATATACGCTCTTATGAACATCGACTAGCTGATGGTAAGATGAATATCCTACCGTGCATGGATGACATCACAATCGCATACCTCAAGATGTGGATTCCTTAGGGACATCCCATATGGCAATGACATGGGTGTAAGGCGTCTGTCATGCGATGATGGACATGACCACGTAGTGAGGGCATGTTTATTTGGCAATGTCCCACGTAGCGATTTATATGGGAAGTGAATGTATTGTTCTCAACATATACAACACTATCTATGCAGCATTGAATGCATAAATGCCACCTCTATAGTGACCCGTGATGAATGGATATTCCTATGCTCTTGTGCGGGTACGCTATCTTTCTAATCGCGGACCGAGAAAATCGATGCTATACACACACACAACACCAACAGTTTTATATATGTTGAGTCTAAATGATAGAAAGGATGTAGGAAAACGCTTGCATAGTAGTCGCATAATATGTTTTTCAAAACTTTTGGGTTTATGGGGTGTCGGTAGAACTAATAAACCCTATCAAGTCACATATGGCTGCAACCGTTGTTTGGATGGATGAGAATGAGCGGTATCATGGTGCCTATGTTGATAAGCAAGTCTTCACCCAGTTATTGTTGAAGATTTTAGAGATTTTAGGGTATACTAAGTATATATATATATCCCGATACTACTATGACTAGAGGCGGATAACGTGCCCGCCCCTGTAAATGGAATCCAGGATGACCTGCCTAGAAACCAATTTTAAAAACAAAAAACAAAAGAAAAAAAAACAAAATGCCGGCCGCCGTGCCGGCCGCAGCCATGCTGCCGTCGGTGCTGCCTGCGCTCCCACACGTGGAAGCACCACGGGCCCCGCCTCCCCGCTCCGGTGGGCCACCGTGAATGCTCGGCCTTCCCACACCGCCAGGCAGCCGCTGCAGGCTCCCTATGCGCCATGCATGCCTGCAAGCTGCGTGGCCGCACCCTCGAAGCTGCGGGCTCCGGCGCTTCACACTTCACCCCCACGCTAGAGGAGGCTGGCCGCCGAGCCGCAACCCTACCGCCGCTAGAGCAGCTCCACGAATACGTATGGAAGGATATCGTGATAGATCATTTCTCCGAATATGGGACGATATATATCACTAACGCTCTCTAGCGGACCAATGGAAAACTAGTGGGCATCTAATTTTTTACCCGATTGTACTGCCCTCTCGTGACCAATGTAGTGTGTAGGACTTCTACTATACTATTTTTTAATTATGCTGACCAAATATTATATATGTTGAACCATTCTGCTGATAATTGACTACCATCGATGACAAAGATATATATGATCCTTGCAAACCATAACCAATATAATGTGTGACATTATTACCGCCTCTGATCTGATCACCTCTCAAGTATGACCTTTTCCTAGTGGGGGAGATGATATGTAGAGATCGGGAAAGGGAAACAAAAAGGCACAGTGCTTCGGAGCGGAAATGGTCATATTGAAAAAAATGACAAGCCAGATGTTTGTGTGTCCTGCTGTGGAGCGACGGCACATCACTTTGTGATGCGCGATGCCCCCTCAAGCGTGATGAAAGCCTATTTCGCAGTAGTAAAATTAATACCTCTTAATACAGTTAATAACTTAATTAATTAATATTGATTGCCCTTCTGAAGCAATGTTCAGAAGCAACCAAGGTACCATGTGATAAACAAAGCATATACGGTGTGATAAATATATCTGGAATTGAAAAAAATATAAATTGATAAGATAGCCTTCGACTTGATGCCAACATCATTTACTGAGTTGCTCAGTTTTTGAGGAATGAGAGTACTCTATCCTGCCTGTGATGAGTGAATTGTTAACCGTGCGGTGTGATCGTGCGCTTGGTCTTTGGATTGCAGGTACACGGGCGTCGAGTGTCGACGGAGAGTTGCCGTGGAGGAGCTCAGGCCGGGCGGCAGCTGTGACGTCCACTCCTGGATCGAGGGCGCAAGCGGCGACGGAAGGCGGGTTTCTTGGTTTGCGCCACAAAACCAAGGAAGCTGACGGCGGTTGAAGACGCCAAGTCGTGGAGGCACGGGCGTCGGTCTCGGGACTGACGGAGGCGACGGGCGTCGACGGCGTCTAGGGCCTTGCTGCGGGCGAGGAGGTGACGGGCGTCGGGCGGTGTCTAGGGCCGTGTCAGAAGGCCGAGGCGGGAACGAAGTCTAGGGCCACGGCGTGGAGGCGGGAATCTTTCCGCGCGTGGAGTTTTGGCGGTTTTCTCAAAACCGGGCACCTACCCGGGTTTCGCGAACCCTCCAAAACCGCGGAACGGATCTTCGTCCACATGGCGGCATCGCGGAGAAGGCTTCGAGTCGAAGAAAGAACCTCGGCCGTCGGATGAGTCCAATGTATCTTTTCCGGTTTTGCCACTACGGGCTTTCTAGTGTCTAGTTAAGTCTAGGGGTATTTTAGTCTTTAGTCTAGAGAGTTAGAGGGGATAAAATAGAGAGAGGAGGGCAGCCAACTAGGGTGTGCCACACAAGTTCCCGTCACCCCCTTCCTGCCCCTCTCTGGTTCCTCTTTTCCTTGCCTTTTGTTTTCTCCACCTAGGGTTAAGTTTTTTCCTATGGATCTTTGAGACCTGGTACTGCGAATCGATGGGAAAGGAGGCCTTCTCCTCCTCTTGCCCTCTGGGCTGTTGATTTGATTCGATTTTGTTTCTCCGGTGTTGGATTTTGGTTTGGTCTCCCTCTGTTGTTCTTGCGCAGGAATTTTTGGTGCTGGTCGCTGGGCTGTTCTTGGTGCAGGGAGCAGTGCAGGTCCAGGCGATCTCGTCCCTGGCGCAGAGCAAGTCGTCAGCAGCCTGCAGCGGTGCGAGGCAGGGAGGCCAGCATCACACAGGCATCTGATCAGCACCAGGCTAAGTAGCAGCTGGACTGGGCGCATGGGACAGATGAGCATGTCCTGGTTCAGCTCCAAACCCAAGGTCTTCATTAGAAATCCTAGGTAAATGTGAGGTCAATTTCAAGTGAGTTATTACATGCCCATGCACTATTCGACGGATTGTCTCACACTATTTTCAGCAGCCAGGTTAATCTCCAATTTAGTGCTTAGCCTTCTTTAGGTTTAATATTAGCTTCTTGTTAAGCTTTGCTTCCACTGGATTTTGAGATGGGCTAATTGTTGAACTTTTTGTATGCTTAGTCAAGTGAAGTTTTGCTGTGGAATTAAATTTCTTGCTCTAGGCCATAATTAATTTTCTGCTTAATTGAAATCAGAAAAACCTCTAAAAAATTAGTTGCTAGCCTTTTTAATCTTGCCTACTAGCATGCTAGGGTTAGATTAGTTTTTACTTGAGCATTTAATTTAGTTTTTATTCGACTAATCCTCTCGTTTTGATCTGTTCTCATTTTGCCTAGTTTCAACTCGTTTTGTTATCTGATTGTGTGTGCTCTCGGGTTTTGATTCCACAAGAGTTTTGCGACACTCTGATTGTGTTCCTAGCACTAGCAGCTTGTCCATGCTGCGTAGTGTTGGCACATTTTAGAAGCTGTGGTGTGGTGTTTGTATCGGGACTTTTTCTTCTTCGATTTTCGGATCAAATTTGAGGCTTCCATTCAACCCCCCCTTCTGGTCGCCTGTCCGGTCCTTCAATTGGTATCAGAGCTTGGTTGAGATTTTCAGTACCTTAACCGGTTCGAAAACCACTTGGCGACCATGGCGAGTCTTGGTAAGATCCCAGTGTTTGCCGGCGAGGACTATGCTTATTGGAAGGTGCATATGCGAGCCTTCTTGCAAAGCATGGGAGCTGAGGTTTGGGAGATTACCAAGAACCAGGCTTACGAGGTGCTTGCCGCTCGGACCACACCTCTTCAGGTGTCCGAGCACGAGGCTAACGCCAAGGCTATCAATGCCTTGTTCGCTGGCGTTTCACGCGTGGAGTTCTCACGCGTCGAGGGTTTTCAGGAAGCCCACAAAGCTTGGACATGCCTTGAGAACTACCACGAGGGCACACCTCAGGTGAAGGCCAGATTGTTCGAGACTCACCGGCGTGAATACGAGAAATTCACACAGGGGCCGGGTGAGAGCATTGGCGATATGTTCAGTCGGTTTCAATCGATTGTGAACAAAGTCAATGCGAATAGATCTGCTGATGCCCTTGAGTATAGGAGCACAAGAAGGCCCTCAAACTGCTCTACGCACTTGACCGCTCTGTGTGGGATCTCAAGGTGAATAGGATCATTGAGTCTGCAAGCTATGAGACTCTAACCGTGAACGAGCTTTTCAGCAAGCTCAAGGCCACGGAGGTGGATAACCAGACACGAGCCAAGCTCAATGGTGCCCCTCCTTCCAAGAGCATCGCTCTTGTGACTGGCCCAGGTGGAATGAGCTCTAACGCCAACTCTGCTCTTGGCTTTTCTCTTGCCTCTTTGCCTTCTGTTACAGATGAGCAGCTGGAGACGCTGGGTGACGACGACTTGTGCCTCCTCATCAGCAAGTTCCAGCGCGTCTACCACAACAGGAAGAGGAAGAAGAACCTCGGGTGCTACAACTGTGGCGATTTGAACCACTTCATCGCCGATTGCCCCAAGAAGTCCGGCGGTGGCCAGAACAACCACTTCGACTACTACTGCCACCGCGACCGCGACGTGGGAGGCTCCAACAAGGAGCGTCGGCACCACAAGCACCGCAGTCATGATCGGGGAGGACACTTCGACAAGGAGTCGCTAAAGAAGCGCTTCCAGTACAAGACCAAGAAGCGGGAGAAGGCCTTTCTCGCGCAGCTCAGCGACCTCGACAAGAGCTCCGATACCGACCGCTCTTCTTCACCGACCTCCGACGACGGCGACAAGAAGAAGAAGAAGCAGGACAAGGAAGCCATCAGTTTCATCGGCCTGTGCTTGGCGGCCGGTCGGCACAAGGGTTTCTGCACCATGGCGGGCGAAGCGGATGGTGCTCGTGCGTCTTCGGGTGGACATGCTACACCGACGCACGTCGACTCTTCTCCTGGATCCGAGAGCGATTCAGAGGTAAACTCCACAATCGACCTGCTTGATACGGAGGTCAGGGAGTTGTACGCCGCTCTCAACAACCAGAAGAGGCTGCTTAAGGAAGCAGCTAAAGAGCGTAGAAAGCTTAGGGCTGAGCTGGCTTGTGCTAGGGAGAAATCTAGTGAGGATGAGTGCGCTGGCTGCATATCTGATATGAATGATCTTGTTGCTCTCCGTGCCAAGCATGATGAGAACGTCATGAACTTAGATGTTGCTAAGACTTCGCTTGCTGACGTGTCTCATGAGCTCGCTAAGGCCAAGCATGAACTAGAACTGGTTAAGGACGCTCCTATTGTTAGCGATGTGCTTGAATGTGATGAGTGTCCTATCTTAAAGTCCAATCTAGCTTCGTTGCAGTCCAAGTTTGCTACTGTTGTGTGCGAGCTAGAGGAGATGAAGTCTAGGCCAGTTCTGCTTGGTGCTTGCAAGCTTTGTCCCACACTTAGGTTGGAGCTAGATGAGAAGAACGCCTTGGTTAAGTCTTTAGGGAAGACTAAGGTCGTGGAGTCTAGCCCACCTATTGACTGCTCTGTTTGCCCTGGTTTAATCTCTGATTTGGATAATCTTGCGGTAGAGAAAGCTAACTTGGAGAATGAGAATACCTATCTTAGGGCGATTCTTAGTTGGGTTTCTGCTAGTGAGCCGCAGTTGGGCATGATGATTAAGCAGTTCAAGCGTGGTGATGGGTTTAGGGTCGGTTACACATACACGAAGTCAGACTTTGACAAGTTGTATGGTAAGATCGGCAAAGCTGCTGGAAACACTGCTAGTACAAGCACGCAGCCTTTGTTTGTTGACCCCGCGGATGGTGTGCTTAAAGAACCACCGAAAGCACCTCCGCAGAAGCAGGTTTGGGTTCCAAAACCCAATGAGCTGAGGAATCCCCTCGACATGCTCCCTGCTGCCGTAGCCCAGGTTGCCCAGAAGAAGGGGGCTGCTTCTCCCCATCCGCAGGCTAGGCCTCCACCTCCCAAGCGTGAGGTGAGGTACCACTGCGAGTACTATGACAGGGAAGGTCACTTTGAGGAGTTTTGCTTCAGAAGAAAGCGGGCTGTGAGGCGTGAGCAGGAGATTCGGAACGCGGACATGTACTCTGCTCGGGTGCATGGTCCTCCTCGGCATGGTGGTAGGCAAGATGCTTGGGTGCGCCGTGTAGGTGGAGGTTAGGGAGACGGTGGTGGTTACCATGCTCCAGCGGGTGGTCGCTTTGCCAGTCGTGCTCCTGGTCGTTTTTAGTACGGCTATGGACCACAGGACCGAGGCTTTGGAGGAGGTTTTGAGGCTCCACGCTTTCCTCGCGGTGGTGTTCGTCAGTCACGCGGTAGACGGGACGGGGGATACGCTTTGTCTGGTTTTGCTAACCCCTCTGTAGAGCAAATGGCTCGACCCTGGTTTGCTTCTCACTTTGCTAACCCCAGTGTTGAGACATTTGCTCACCCTTTGTCTCACTACTGATATGCAGGTTGGAGGCTTGGAGAACAGGTGGATCATGGACTCCGGTTGTTCGCACCACATGACCGGAAATGACAAATGGTTCTCCAGCCTCACCCCAATGCGCTCAAAGGAGTACATTGTGTTCGGGGATAATGGAAGAGGAAAGGTACGTGGACTTGGCGCTGTTCAAGTTTCTGATCGCTTTACCCTGAGAGAGGTTGCTTTGGTTTCGAACCTTGGGTTCAATTTGCTCTCTGTTTTGCAACTTCTTGATGAGGGGTTTGAGGTTCGCTTCAAGGAGGGTTGTTTGCGTGTTTTGGACTCCAGAGGAGATTTGGTTTGCCAGATTACACCTCACGATCGGGTTTTCTTGGTTGACTTCTCTGGAACTCCTCTTGGCCCTTCTCGTTGCTTGTTGGCTGGCCCTTCTTCTGATTTGTGGAAGTGGCATAGGAGACTTGGACATCTGAGCTTCGATCTGTTGTCAAGACTTAGCTCACTTGGCCTAATCCGAGGATTGCCCAAATTGAAGTTTGAAAAGGACCTTGTTTGCCATCCGTGTCGCCACGGGAAGATGTTTGCCGCTGCTCATCCGCCTGTTAATCAGGTGATGACCGCTCACCCTGGAGAGTTGTTACACATGGACACAGTTGGTCCTTCTAGGGTGATGTCTGTTGGTGGGAAGTGGTATGTTCTTGTGATCGTGGACGACTTTTCTCGCTATTCTTGGGTCTTTTTCATGAGAACCAAGGATGAGACTTTCGAGTTTGTTCGAGACTTGATCTTGAGGTTGAAAAATGAGCTACCCCAGGCCATGCGAGCGATTCGCAGTGATAATGGCACAGAATTCAAAAACGCTCGTTTTGACGCCTTTTGTAGTGATCAAGGGCTTGAACACCAGTATTCTTCTCCCTACACTCCACAGCAGAATGGAGTTGTAGAGCGGAAGAATCGGACGCTGGTTGAGATGGCGAGGACGATGCTCGATGAGCATAGGACTCCTCGCAAATACTAGGCTGAGGCGGTTAACACCGCTTGTTACGTGTCCAACCGCATTTTCTTGCGTGCTTTCATGCACAGGACTTCTTATGAGTTGCGATTTGGACGCCAGCCCCGTGTTGACCATCTCAGAGTTTTCGGTTGCCGGTGCTTTGTGCTGAAAGATGGAAATCTTGATAAGTTTGAGTCTCGCTCGTCTGACGGCATTTTTCTCGGTTATGCTTCTCACTCCAGAGCTTACCGTGTGCTGATTATAGATACTAACATCGTTAGAGAGACTTGTGAAGTCACCTTCGACGAGACTGCACCATGCAATTCTTCTGTCTTTGAAGTTGCAGGAGATGATGAGCTCGGAACCTCCATCTTTGAAGATGAGGAGGAAAAAGCTACGGAGGGCGACGCTGAGGCTACCACACGTGCTGTGGACCCAGCCGTCTCTGCCACGAGCTCGGACGATGACAACGACCCCACCCGACTACGTCTACTTCCCGAGGGCCGATCGAGCAGGTGACTCAGGCTTCACCAGTTGCACCTAAGGAGACACCAGATTTGGTTGAGGAGGAGGCGACTTCGACGCGGGAAGCACCTCGACACATTCAGCGTCATCATCCACCTCAACAGATGCTAGGTGATCTCAACGAGCGAGTTACCAGGTCCAAGGTAACAAGTATCGCTGGCTTTGCTCATTCAGCATTTGTTGCCTCTTTTGAGCCCAAAGATATTGGACACGCTCTTTCTGATTCTAATTGGGTCAATGCCATGCATGAGGAACTTGAAATTTTTGAAAGAAACCAAGTTTGGGTTTTAGTCGAGCCTCCACCTGGTTGTAATCCCATCGGAACGAAGTGGGTTTTCAAAAACAAGCAGGGTGAGGATGGGTTGGTTGTTCGAAACAAGGCTCGTCTTGTTGCCCAGTGGTTTTGCCAAAAAGAGGGTATTGATTTTGAGGAAACTTTTGCCCCTGTTGCTCGTTTGGAAGCTATTCGAGTCTTTCTTGCATTTGCTGCTTCCAAGGGTTTTAAAGTTTTCCAAATGGATGTTAAATCTGCCTTCTTGAATGGCTTTATTGAAGAAGAGGTTTATGTGAAGCAACCCCCTGGTTTCGAAAATCTCAAGTTTCCAAACCGTGTTTATAAACTTCAGAAAGCTCTTTACGGTTTGAAACAGGCACCTAGAGCTTGGTATGATAGATTGAAAACCTTTTTGCTGGCTCAGGGCTTTAAAATGGGATGTGTTGATAAAACTTTGTTCCTCATGCGATCTGGCACTGATTTTTTTTTTAGTTCAGATATACGTGGATGATATTATCTTTGGTGGCTCTTCTCACGCTCTTGTCTCCAAGTTTTCTGAGCAGATGTCCAGGGAGTTCGAGATGAGCATGATGGGTGAGTTGCAGTTCTTCCTTGGGCTGCAGATCAAGCAAACTCCTCAGGGCACCTTTGTCCATCAAGCCAAGTACACTAGAGACTTGCTGCGGAAGTTCGACATGAGTGACTTGTCTCCTCAGCTGACTCCGATCAGCACTTCGACGGCGCTTGATGAGGACTTGGACGGCGAGGCGGTGGACTAGAAGGAGTATAGGAGCATGATCGGCTCTCTCCTGTACCTGACGGCGACGCAACCGGACATCCAGTTTGGCGTCTGCCTCTGCGCGCGGTATCAGGCTTCGCCGCGCACCTCCCACAAGCAGGTGGTGAAATGCATCTTCAGGTATTTGAAATTCACCCCTGAATTTGGTCTTTGGTATTCTGCGGATTCTTCTCTGGTTTTGGTGGGCTTTTCTGATGCCGATTTCGGTGGGTGTCGGTTGGACCGCAAGTCAACATCCGGCACTTTTCAATTTCTCGGTACATCTTTGGTGTCTTGGTCCTCTCGTAAGCAGGCTAGCGTAGTGCTTTCTTCCACAGAAGCTGAGTATGTTGCCGCTGCTAGTTGCTGCTCCCAGATACTTTGGATGAAACAAACCTTGCAGGATTATGGATTGAGTTTTGGTAGGGTTCCCATCTTTGTAGACAACATGTCAGCCATTAGCATTGCAAAGAACCCTATTCTACACTCCAGAACCAAACACATAGATATCCGATTCCATTTCCTGCGAGATAACCATGAGAGAGGACACATAGACCTGATCCATGTTCCTTCAGAGAGGCAAACCGCAGATATTCTCACCAAACCGCTTGAGCAGGACACCTTTGCTCGCTTGCGAGGGGAGCTTGGGGTTTGTTACCCCTTTTGATCGCTGACTTTTGTTTGGTTAGCTTTGTAGGTTTTATTTGCTTCTCTTTGATTTCTAGGTTTGGTAGTTGCATTGTGCATATGCATTGTACATGTTTGCATTTCGCATTGCCTCACTTGCACTAGCATTCTTGTATACATTGCTATGATCTTCTAGTGCCTGCTAGTGTGAGTTGATAAATTTGATCATGTATAGCTTGCTCCACTGTGTATATGACATCTTCTGAGTTAAGCTATTTTGTTTTGAAAATCCAAAAACATGATCACTCTGTTTTGGCTACTAGCATGTTAGGGCGTGTTGATGTGCTTTGCTATCTTATTCATGATAGTGTAGCTTTTCGTTCAGCAATTCATACTTGAAATGATCTAAATTTGATAAAATTGCTTGAACTGTTCTTGAAATGGATTGAAAAGATCTAGGTGGGATTGCTTGTCGCACTGATCGAGCTTTCGGGATGGCTCACTTTGCACTTGTGAGAACCCGAGCAAGGCTGTGCATGACTGAAACGAGTGCTTTAAGCTTCTGATTGTCTTTTGGCATAGGCTTGGCCTCGTTGCTAAGTGAAGCATGACAAGCTTTCAACCCCTGGCATTAAGAATTGCTTGAGATAAAATTGATTGAAAAATGAATGTTAACAACTTATTTTTGGCTCGACGGCGTCTAGGGCCTCGCTGCGGGCGAGAAGGTGACGGGCGTCGGGTGGCGTCTAGGGCCGTCAGAAGGCCGAGGCGGGAACGACGTCTAGGGCCACGGCGTGGAGGCGGGAATCTTCCCGCGCGTGGAGTTTTGACGGTTTTCTCAAAACCGGCCACCTACCCGGGTTTCGTGGACCCTCCAAAACCGCGGAACGGATCTTCGTCCACATGGCGGCATCGCGGAGAAGGCTTCAAGTCGAAGAAAGAACCTCGGCTGTCGGATGAGTCCAATGTATCTTTTCCGGTTTTGCCCCTACGGGCTTTCTAGTGTCTAGTTAAGTCTAGGGGTATTTTAGTCTTTAATCTAGAGAGTTAGAGGGGATAAAATAGAGAGAGGAGGGCAGCCAACTAGGGTGTGCCACACAAGTTCCCGTCACCCCCTTCGTGCCCCTCTCTGGTTCCTCTTTTCCTTGCCTTTTGTTTTCTCCACCTAGGGTTAAGTTTTTTCCTATGGATCTTTGAGACCTGGTACTACAAATCGATGGGAAAGGAGGCCTTCTCCTCCTCTTGCCCTCTGGGCTGTTGATTTGATTAGATTTTGTTTCTCCGGTGTTGGATTTTGGTTTGGTCTCCCTCTGTTGTTCTTGCGCAGGAATTTTTGGTGCTGGTCGTTGGGCTGTTCTTGGTGCAGGGAGCAGTGCAGGTCCAGGCGATCTGGTCCCTGGCGCAGAGCAAGTCATCAGCAGCCTGCAGCGGTGCGAGGCAGGGAGGCAAGCAGCACAGGCATCTGATCAGCACCAGACTAAGTAGCAGCTGGACTGGTGCAGGGGACAGATGAGCATGTCCTGGTTCAGCTCCAAACCCAAGGTCTTCATTAGAAATCCTAGGTAAATGTGACGTCAATTTCAAGTGAGTTATTACATGCCCATACACTGTTCGACAGATTGTCTTACACTATTTTCAGCAGCCAGGTTAATCTCCAATTTGGTGCTTAGCCTTGTTTAGGTTTAATATTAGCTTCTTGTTAAGTTTTGCTTCCACTGGATTTTGAGATGTGCTGATTGTTGAACTTTTTGTATGCTTAGTCAAGTGAAGTTTTGCTGTGAAATTAAATTTCTTGCTCTAGGCCATAATTAATTTTCTGCTTAATTGAAATCAGAAAAACCTCTAAAAAATTAGTTGCTAGCCTTTTTAATCTTGCCTACTAGCATGCTAGGGTTAGATTAGTTTTTACTTGAGCATTTAATTTAGCTTTTATTCGACTAACCCTCTTGTTTTGATCTGTTCTCGTTTTGCCTAGTTTCAACTCGTTTTGCTATCTGATTGTGTGTGCTCTCGGGTTTTGATTCCACAAGAGTTTTGCGACACTCTGATTGTGTTCCTAGCACTAGCAGCTTGTCCATGCTGCGTAGTGTTGGCACATTTTAGAAGCTGTGGTGTGGTGTTTGTATCGAGACTTTTTCTTCTTTTATTTTCGGATCGAATTTGAGGCTCCCATTCAACCCCCCCTCTGGTCGCCTGTCCGGTCCTTCAGTTTTTTGTTTCCTTTTGTAGCTCAAGCCAAGCTTGAAGCTTTTGTGGTCGAATGCACAACTTTCTTAGTGAAACATATTCCTACAAAATAAAAAGAAACTTTAATCACAAACAAAGAACAATATATAAGCTTAAGGCTGTAGTGTGACTTTAGATTTACTAAAGGGAAATATGGGTAAATTTAACGATTTAGTAGATTGTGTAGTAGATTTAACATTGAGTCCTTAACGTTCAGTGTAATTACACTTACTATGCATTTGGTCCATAAACATGCAGAGGTTGGATATGAAAATGTTTTACCTAGTTCAAGAACCTAAGTTCATATTCCCAATTGAAATGGCTGTACGACTTCTTTTTAGGAGTAAGATGCACAAGATTAAGGGCATGTTATATGAGCAATATTAGATAAACAGAACTAGCCAAATTTACTTCATTCCACTAAAAGGGGCAGATACATCTTCTTTGATGCCACAGAACATCTGACTGGAAGTGGCATAGAAGGAAAGCGAAATTTAAACTAGTGGCACACGAGGGAAACAATTTTTTTATTGCACATGAGGGAATGTTATAATTGTCAATGGATATAAGGAAATTATCCATTAATCACGGTCGTAAGTAACACAAAATGAAGCACATATAAATTACTACAATTGCAGTCAGTGCATGGACTATTATTAGAAGTGGAGAAGTACCTCAGATTGATCATGCATATAACGAACCAAGAATCTGCAGTCACATGTTGCTCTTGAGTCATGCCCTTTCCTTTTAATAACATCCACTTCAGCATCAAAATAGAGACGACTCTGTTCACTTAGCTGAACATTTCAGAAAAGAAGTATATATTCATGTGAGATAACAATATATACTACAAGGGTAACGGGTAGAGCTGGGGAACAAGAAAATAAGAACAAAAAATAGATTGTTCCTGTGTAGGGAATCCTTTCACAATGTTACACAAACATTAGTAATCGTAATAAAAAAACACTACTCAAACAAGCACTTATTGCCTGCACCATTTTAGAAATTCTTTTCTAATGTAACTGCGAAGGAATAAATGCACACCCAGTTTTTCACTAAACTCTAGTACAAATCCTATGAAAAACTATAACTCAACTCAAATTTTATTTAATCTCTAGTTTATTTTTTCCACTATATCTCATTTCTTAACCCTCATGGTTCCAATGGCATCTCCAACCCGTGACTCCTTCCATAATCAACCTTTCTATCTGCAGTCATAAACAGAAAGGTGGGAAGGCCTAACCGACTAACAAAAAAAATAATAAGAGTCTAAAAGCTACAGGATTATGAAAATTTTAAAAAGACTCCAGCAACTTCAGGAATCATTTTTGACAAGCATACCAACTATATAGGCTACTGAATATAATGCGCAATGCTTCAAAGGGATGGGGAAAATAAAACCACTACCCTCCATATAATTTTAAAAAATATACTTATGAATATAGCAGCTAAAAGGCGTTTAAGATCATTGGTTGAATGCAAAGCAAACCACAGTTTGTTATATGCTGATGAATATATATAGCAGCTAAAAGGCATTTAAGATCCCAATACCTTATGACAAAGCACAATGTCCCTAGATAGGCTTCACAGCTCCACATTCCATGGTGTTGCATGGAAGAGAACGCTGTGGCAAAGATGTGCGAGCATTGATCCATTCAGCTTGCTCTGGTCCAAATCCAGAAAAGTGAACCATTACTTCCTGAAATTGAAAAATTAAGCAAGCGTCAAATTAATTAGTAAATGTCAAGTACAACTACAAAAACATGCAACATATAACAAAATGATACTAACATATCTGCAAAGCTATCCAAGCATACATTAAATAAAAACTATGTATCACATGTTAGCATGTCAAAAACACGTTAATAAATGTACATAAGTTTATATTATGTAGACAAAGGTAGTGTCAGCTTTTTGAGTAATATAGCATCAGATTTTGAAACAATTTGAGACCTACAAAATACAAATAGTCCTAGTGTCCAATCGTAGATCATCAATACTATTCTAGAATAATCATTTAGAAAAATCTACAACGGATTCTTCCCCAGCACATGTATAGGTTTATATATGGAAGATATGGTAAGGGTGTGCTTCACCGTCATAGGACCTGATAATTGATTTGCTTGTGTTGCTGTAGTGGGGTAGTCGAAGTAAGGAACATGGTGACAATTTAAGAAACTAGAGGGCATCTATGTATTAGCAACCGGGATAGAAGAAAAATATGTTTTGCTAGTTCAAAAATAATAAACTCGACCTAGTTTACTAATAACCTGACCTGGCCTACAGCACCCGTGTGAAATGTCTCCTGCAAAACCTTATACTGAAAGCGGCATAACGCCCTTCTTCAAATCTGTTAGTTGTATCCTCTGCGTAGCAGACGGATATTTGTTGCGATGTCTCGTAAGCTCATTAAGATTTTACTACCTCCAGTCTCAGACATATGTAATATATAAGTCATATCAAGGAACTTGGTGCCACATAGTGGTGTCTCCGATCCATAACATTGACAAGAGTCAAAATAACATATCACAGAGCGAGTAACTTATTATTGCATTTCTCCTCAAATGCTATCTCAGTATAGACAAATGGAATGGGTGAATATATGTAGGATGACTAGACAGAAAATTAATTTGATGGAAATCATGTCCTTACCCGGTCACCTGATTCACCCAACCTATGAGATAGAAAATCATGGACATCTCAAATCTCAGTAAAATAAAAAAAAATCTTGAGAGAAGTGTCTGTTCCGCTTTCTCCTTTCACTTTTTTTTCTTCACACACATATTATCGTAAAGAGTGAAATCTCATATGTGCATTTACATCCTGGATCATTCTTTCGAGTTCTATTTTTCGAAGATTACCTGCAATATATAGGGTGGGAAATATTGAATAATAAAAATTTTTAAAACAAAGTGGAGACTTTGATTATAAACAAACAGCAACGTGCCAATTCTGAAGGGTAGAAAGCAATTTATACTAATGTTATGCCTTCCCTTTCCTGCATTTAACATCTGTTGCTTATTATATATATAATATCCTCAAACATTTGAGAAAAATCAGTAGGACATAGAAATCGTTATTTTGGATATCAGCTACATCTGTAATAGATTGTTTTGCTTGACTCACGTATCAAATTAAAACACATGACACCTGGGTGCGATGAGCTAATTAATAACTTGATAGTTAATTTTCTTGGCACATGAATACATAAAAGCTCTATATGTATATGAATTAAGCTTTGTTATTGTATTATTAAGAGTCCACATGCTAAGATACAAGGCCTTAAATAAAATTCAATGAACCCATACAGAAACCAGAAGCGCAGTGGAAGTGTACTACAACCATCATCCACATCACTCTAAAAATTAAAAACCTTATAATAGGTGGAAGTAAAAAAGCAAAAGAATAAGGACAGGTGCAAGTATCTTTCCCAATATACCATGCGCCATTGCTAGCTGACTTAGCTTCATAGCTGGTCGGATCTCCAACCAGAGGATTGTTCCCTGATTTTCATACAAAACTTAACAATTAACAAGGAAAAGGAAAGGACACGGTAAAACACTGTCATTAATCTGTGATGCATATCTGATACAAGAATAATAAAATCATAACATAGCAATATCTTAAAGAACAAGATGCCCGGAAGTTATCAGGGAAGCATGGGAAAAGGCACAGCACATATATATCACTACCGGAAAAAAGATCTTTGCCGAGTGTCAAATATTTTGCCGAGTGTTTTTTCTCGGGCACTCGGCAAAGAGCATCTTTGCCGAGTGCCGGTCTTTGCCGAGCGCATTATCTAGACACTCGGCAAAGAAGCTTTTTGCCGAGTGTTTTTTCTCGGGCACTCGGCAAAGAGCATCTTTGCCGAGCGCCTGTCTTTGCCGAGCGTATTATCTAGACACTCGGCAAAGAAGCTCTTTGCCGAGTGCCTTTTTTAGACACTCGGCAAAGATAATTTTCAAATCATATTTTGAAGTAGTAAATTAATTCAAATAAAAATATTTTCAACTACAAAGTTGTATAACTCATCAAGATGCACAATTCTTATTTTGGACATTTCTTCATTTGACAAAATAAATATACATTTGTTCACAAAACATATATATCTCTCTCGTAGTTTATGAAACTAGAAGAGAGATATATAAGATTTGTGAACAATATTAGAATTATCATGTCAGATGAAGAAATGACAAAACAACCAAAATAAACTTTTTAGATCTTGAGAAGTTATAAGATTTTACAGTTGGCAACATTTTAATTTGAAGTCATCTTGTCAACAAAAACTACATCTGAATATAGAAAATTTAAAATTCGAATTTTGCAAATGACCTCGAATGGAAAAACCATCAAAATTAAAGTTGTAGATCTCAAAAAGTTATGAAAGTTTGTAGTTGACAACTTTTTTATTTGAAATCATTGTGTCATATTAAAATACGTTTGAAGTTTTCAAATTTGAAATTCAAATTTTGTAAACGATCTCGGATGAAGAAACTACCAAAATAAAAGTTGTAGATTTTGAAAAGTTATGCCACTTTGTAGTTGACAACTTTTTCATTTGAATTTATTTACTATCTCAAACAAACAATTTACACTCGGTTAATTATAATATGTGGAGAATAAAAACGTAATGTTGACACACGTGGTCCAATGGTGCAGTGGTAGAGGGAGTTGTTTGTGTGCAGGAGGTCGTGAGTTCGAAACCTATCATCGACAAATTATGAAAACTTGCTGAAAAAATTGTGCAATGGGTCACTAGCTGGATGTGTGTGCCTCCCCCAATAAATTCTTTTTTTCCTGTTTCATTTTTTTGGATTTTTTTCGATTTATATTTTGCCGAGTGCTTCTCTTTGCCGAGTGTTTTTTGGCACTCGGCAAAGCCCCTGATTCCGGTAGTATAAGTTCGATATTGCGTGTTGTCCCGACAAGAATGGAGCCGTAGCAATATGCATTAGGCAAGATTGGAACAACAAAGTATAATGGAATTAAAAGGCTGCGCAGAACTAATTCTAGCTATCAATTTAGCTTGAAATTAAATGGAAACAAACTTTCTGCGGCAGATAAAATCATAGAGCATTCAGCACCCACCATCAATTCCTTGACACTGAGTTACATATAGACCAGGACATTTAGCGCAATAATACACATAACAATGCACATAGATTTCACATGACCCAGTAATATAAATAGATTGGTTATACTGCACTCCTAAAAAACAGTGAGTAGCAGCACTACGCTGCCATTTTCATAGTTTCGATAGAAACAAGAAAACCGCCAACCCAGCCCAAACTGGACCATAGCAACGGGTTTAGACGCGTTAGCTGCAGGTTTACGAGCTCAACAGTTCGTCTTGGGTCTGCAAATTAAACGGATTAAAACCATGAAATCCTCACGCAAAAAAAAAACCCCCATGAAATCCAGTCAACCCGTCCCAACTTGCTCATGTAATCACGATGGCAATGAAGCCACAGTCAGAGGCGGAATCCGAGCGCGGAGATCCATGGTGGAGTTAGAATTGAAGACCAGCGTGGAGGTCTGACTTCATCATCCTTGTAACAACACGGAGGAGAAGGTGCACCTCTCTGGGTTGTGACACACCGTGCAATAGATGGTTGATGCTCCAGATGGGGTCATAGCGTAAGCTCAGCTCTCCAGAGCTTTGCCATGTCTGCACTACAGGAAACGACTACTTTGCCGAGTGTCCCAAACACTCGGCAAAACCTAAAAAACACTCGGCAAATGCTTTGCCGAGTGTTGCACTCGGCAAAGGGGACACGGCACAAGAAAACACGGCAAAGGGTACTTTGCCGAGTGCATTTTGTCGGACACTCAGCAAAGACTTTGCCGAGTGCCCAGTCCCGCACTCGGCAAAATTGTAGCGCCGTGACGGGGCAGAAACGGTAACGGACGTTTTGCCGAGTGCCTAATCCACGGCACTCGGCAAAGAACAAGCTCTTTGCCGAGTGTCGGAATTGTGACACTCGGCAAATAAGGAAGATTTGCCGAGTGTCGGAACTCTAGCACTCGGCAAATAAGTCAGATTTGCCGAGTGCCGGGATTCTGGCACTCGGCAAAGAAGGGAGATTTGCCGAGTGCCAGAATCCCGGCACTCGGCAAAGAAGGAAGATTTGCATGGGAATTCTGGCACTCGGCAAAGATTTTTCCTTTGCCGAGTGCCTTGTATCCGACAATCGGCAAAGATTCTTCAGGCCAGGTTTTGCCGAGTGCAAACACTAGGTAAAGTGACCAGAACTACCCATTTTAATCTATTTTTTCTATTTAATGCACACATATTTCTGGCACTCGGCAAAGAGGTCTTTGCCGAGTGTCTGATTTGTGGCACTCGGCAAAGAGGTCTTTGCCGAGTGTCTGACTTGTGGCACTTGGCAAAGCTAACGGCCGTTTGCTGCCGTTCACAGCTGACGGAGCTTTGCCGAGTGTCTCTGTTTGCCGAGTGCCCGACACTCGGCAAAATATATCTTTGCCGAGTGTGACTTTTTGCCGAGTATCGGGCACTCGGCAAAGAAGCTCTTCGCCGAGTGTTTCCCTTTACCGAGTGCGGCACTCGGCAAATGTCCTATTCGCCGAGTGCCCGACATAATGCACTCGGCAAAACGTGTGGCACTCGGTAAAGATGCCGTCTCCGGTAGTGCTGGCCGTATCATGCCGGTGGATTAGGGTGGTGGCTGCCCCTGCAGGAGGCCGTGGTAACACTGCTAAATATCGAGGGGCGTCACACAACACACCCCTGTCCACCATGACATCAACCTAGCAGTCATGGTGCTGCTGATCGTTGAGCAAGAAGGCTCTAAGTTTAAAGAATTAGTGTGCCTGGCTGCCTGCACCCTTGCGCTGCTACCACTGTGTGCTTGCATATTTTCCACAACGGGCGAACCCGAATTTCATTACGTAGAGCAACGAAATTATACAGAGTTTACAGTGAAACAAGTAGCCACCGCACCTAGTACCAGCAAAGTTTTAGACGCTAGGAAGGAAACAAAAGCTCAGAAGGCAAGGCAGGGCGACAGCACAGAGACTGTGTGCTTGCATATGCCGGGTAACTAGCCAAGAAAATGGTGATTTGGAAGAGATGGATCTATCGAGAAGACTTTGAATTAAGCATGCCTGGTCTGTGCTGCTGGTCGGCCCGGAACCCCGTCATGCTCCGCGGCGCCGGCGGCGCTTCGCTGGCAGCTACCTTCTTGTTGCTCTTGCAGTAGCGGTGGTAGCGAAACCAGTTGAGCACCTGTGGGCACGAGTTCCCCAGCGCAGATCGGATTGAAGACGGGCTGCTGAGGAATCCGGAATTATCTCTGCTGGAAGATCGATGCGCAGAACTACAACGTGCCTGCTTTGGCTTGACGGGGGAGGTCGTGCCGCCGCTGCCCCGGGACTCGTTGAACTTCAAGGCGAGCTCCCTCATGAGGACGCGGTCCGGATAGCTAGTGGTGCGCGGCTTCAGCTTCTCCTCCATCTCCTTCACTTCGTCCGGAATGAATCGGAACGATCTCTTCGCCTTGGAGCTGCTTGATTCGTGATCCATCCTGCTCCGATCTGACCGACTGTTATTCCTTGAATCGCCGGAGGAGAGATCGGAGATTGTAGAGAAAGGGGAGAGAGGCCAGGGAGGGTGCTCGGGAACGTTACGAGTTCAGGCTGGCAGCCGCTGTGTGCCCTGGAAGAAGATTGCTGGGTACTGTGTGCCAATAAATGTGAGGGACCCTGCCTCTCCAATCCGTTCGATATGATCCTCCTTGTCAAGCAACAATCTCAAAGCAATCCTCCCCCAGACACTACGCTGTTAGGTGTTGTCGACGTATGCTGCTATTAGGTGTCGATGACGTACGCTGCCCTTTCGTAGGGCGTGGGGAGAGAAGTCGTCGTTTATGCTGGTTTGATGAGTTTCTAGAGTTTATGCTGCACAGTTATGTTGTTGTTTCCTTTTAGAAAGAAAATGTTTCTTTGAGTCCAAATATTTTGTACAAACAGACCAGTCTACTCAACAAGCCATGTATATCCTTTATCCTATCTTTTATATCTGGTTAGTCGGTTAAGTCTTGTTGAGTACATTCGTACTCTGTGTTTGTGCATATGTGTCTTTAGCAGTGCCGTCCGAAGAGCCCCAGGAGTAGAAGCTGCAAGATCTAGAGGGTATGCCAAGTCCATACACCTCTGGATATTTTAAAACTCGTTGTAATATAAGACAAGTGTGACAACAAACCTATGATTGTAGGGTTTTTGTTTGAAACTCCGTAGTACTGGCATGCACTAAGGTTTGTTCATAATGTGTAATAACTCTACTCTAGTTTTATGATCTACATTCAACGTCTGTGTGTAATATCTGAAGCTCTATGCAAAGATCATTTATGCATGTCTATGACATGGTTGTAAGGTGGATGTTTTAGATGAAGCCCGACGGACTACCGGGTTTGTACCATTTTAAGAGCGTCAGCTGGATTATCTCTGCGAAGGATGATCGGGTGCTCTTAAGCCGGTGTAAATTGGGCGGTTCCGCCACAAAAGCTCATATGCAGCCATGTTTCTTTGGTTGTCCATGCAAAATCTGCAAGAACGAGAAGGAATACTTTCAACAAAAAACCTTCACAGTCACTAGTTCCAAAGTAGTTTTATGAATAATTATATTTGTTGAGAAAGAGGGGTTATGTGGAAGATGAAGAAGAAGAAGAGGGTGAGGACAACATTCCAAACTTTGCTTAATACAATGCCCCTGAAAATACTACAATGGTTGGCCAAAAGAAGATGATGAAGTAGATGTTGTAGAAGATGAACTTACTTAGATGTGGCGTGATGCAGAGAAAGACTACGAAAGTGAAAAGGAATCCATGAATTTGAAGCATATGTTGGAGGATTCAAATATTATTGTACCCAAATTGCAAACAAGGACATAAAATTTTGGGTAGCACATTAGAATTGTTGCTATAGAAAACGTCAAATGTTTTATCTGAAAAGGGATTTCAAGAGTTTTTGAAACTTATAAAAAAGCTTTTCCCGGAGCGATAATCCCAACACATCATAAACGCGTTGAACAAGCAAGTTTGTAAAATACAATTCATTTTGCATATATACAAAACCTATTCTATTTTTTCAATCAATTAAGCATTAGATATATACCTTTTATTTTTATGTGCAGGGTATGGAAACTTTTTTGAAAACACCACCACTGTGTTTGCATCGAAGAACTTGATGTCACAATGGACTTTCCGATATGTGTGTTTGCTAGAGTTTGCATATCTCATTTTGTGTTCTATATATGCATGTATCAACATTTTATAACTTTGCGTCTCCCTTAGTGTTAGAGATAGGAAAGCAGAAATAATTTATGCGGGTACCATGTATGTGAGTACATGGACACTTTAATAAGTGACAAAGTGACAAGTGACGGTATAAAAGTTTGTAAATACCATTCACAATTTTATTTCTAATTACATCGATGTAATGATTTAATATATTCTCCTTTTTCAAAAGATCGATGATGAGTATGAAAGATGGAGTTCTCGAGGTGAATGTCGGATCAACTCATAGGATTCATTAATAACGAGGTCGTAAATCCTAAAGGAGAGTTCTTCTATAATGGAAAGCTCAATAAACCAGTGCCGCCCTCATCATCGCTGTGGCATTTTAATGTACTTATAATCATGACAAAACATTGATAGTCGTCGATGACATTTTATGTACTTGTATATTTGTAAATATTAATATGCTTATAAGTACTACTATATTTGTATGTTATATATATACTTAATTATGTGATGGATCGTGACATTTATTTGGTTTCATGTATTATATCAACTCAATCGCGGCTAATGGATGTATAGTAGAGTAATAGCTTTGGTAACCGTAGCAATTCTGCACGAATAAACAACAACAGAGAAATAAAATAGGAAAAAATGCTTTAACTTCAGTTTGAAACTCCAGCCGGTACTAAAGAGGCCGTCTGCGCACGTCAGCGTAGCAACCTTTGCTGTAATTTCTAAACGGTACTAAAGGCTCCTTTTAGTACCGTGTGCAGACTGGTACTGATGGACCTTAATTGTGACCTGTACTGATGGGCCTTTTTCAAGCAGTGAGCTGACTACCGGAAATGGTATTTAGAAGGAAAGAAAAAATTCAACTACACTACTAGAGAAAATCCCTGTAAATATGCTTTAATTTTGGGATAGCGATGCTTTATTTCATCCCTAGTGGAGTGTAGGTACGTTTTAGCAAATGTATACTAGTATAATTTTTACTTTTTTTTGTCTATGCCTTAATCCAAGTGCCGGTCATGGACTCGATTTCAATGCCTCCAACTCCTCCCTGCTGCCACTGTGTGCGGTCCTAATCTTTATTTTGCACAGATGCTGCCAAGGCATTGAGGAATTGAGACAGCAGGATCATGGCAGTGGACCCTCCGCGCTCACGAGGGGAGCAGCTTCAGTCACGATTCACGAATAGATCCGAGAGAGGAGGAAGGCTGGATGCATAGATTTTCTTGTTACTGCTGAACACGCATATATTTTATATAATTTATAAAGGAATACACTGCTGATGGTGCTTCTTAGTTGGTATGCCAGGTCTGTTTTTGTATCTAGAGGTTGCAGGTTCGAAGGACAGCCTGGTTATTTTTTTTCCATTTTTCGAAAGCACCACTCTAATTTCTTTCTTGAGACACGTTAAAACATTGTATCTAGAAGCATATTTACAAGCACTTCTACCTGAATGCCGATGTGTGCATCAGCAGCAAACTTTTGATGTGCTTTCTTAAGACATGTCAACACTACCTAATAACGTAGTATCTAGATACTAACTTTACTAAAACGTGTCAATACCGGTTTAAGAATGTATCTAAGTTGTAAATTTTGAAACACTTTATTGAAACGTATCAACAACCATGTCAAATAGCAGAACCACACAAAATGTAGATAGGCTTTCAATAGCATATATAGCAATGGAAGCGTAGCTACCATCTGATCATTTTGTTGTAGTCCTAGAGGCACACAAGCGAAATAATTTTTTTATTGCACATGCGGGGATATTATAATTGTCAATGCGTATAAGAAAATTTAGAGTGGATATGTAACTCAGATTGATCATGCACGTACCGGACCAAGAATCTGCAGTCACATGCTCTTGAATCATGCCTTTTCTTTAGAATATCATCCACTTAAGCATCAAAATAGAGACCACTCTGTTCACTTATCTGAACATTTTAGAAAAGAAGTATATATTCATGTGAGATAACAATACTACAAGTGTAACGGATAGAATTGGAGAACAATGCAAGAAAATAAGAACAAAGAAAGAGTGTGTGTGTGTGTGTGTGTTGTGTCTCTTTCTCTGTCTCTCTCTCTCTCTCTCTGTGTTTGTGTGTTGAATGCAAAGCAAGGAGCTAAAAGGTGTTCGAGATCCCAATACCTTATAACAAAGACAATGTCCCTAGGCTTCACAGCTACACATTCCATGGTGTTGCATGGAAGGGAACGCTGTCGCAAAGATGTACGAGCATTGATCCATTCAGCTTGATCTGCTCCAAATCCAGAGAAGTGAAGCATTACTTCCTGAAATTGAAAAGGTAAGCAATGCAAGCGAATGGCAAATTAATTAGTAAATAGCACATGCGGTAAGGGAAACATAAATGTCATGTAAAACTACATGAACATGTAAAATCTTTGCTCTCGACTCCAAGCACATTTGTGTGTGTTCATTGTTGAATGCAAAGCAAGCAGCTAAAAGGTGTTTGAGATCCCAATACCATATAACAAAGAACAATGTCCCTAGGCTTCACAGCTACGCATTCCATGGTGTTGCACGAAGAGAACATTGTTGCGAAGATGTATGAGCATTGACCCATTCAGTTTGATCTACTCTAAATCCAGAGAAGTGAACCATTACTTCCTGAAATTGAAAAGTTAAACAACCAAGCAAATGACAAATTAATTAGTAAATGGCACATGCGGTAAGGAAAAAATAAATGTAATGTAAAACTACATTAACTGTTAGACATCTAGGCAATTTTCGGTATATTTTAATTCCAAATATTACTAGCAATTTCATGATATAGATGAGTGATAATGTGTGTACAAGATATGTGCATGTGTTCATGTTATTCTCACTAATAAGCATGAACAAAGAATTAAACCAGAGTAGGTTTAGTAGGTACCCCAAGGCGGGACCAGTGCCGGAGGCATCGGTTGCGCCGTTACCAGCTGGAATAGACGTGCTATTCGACTGGCCTTGCTCGAAGTAGCCGAACTATATCGATGCAGGAAGATGTTCGCAGTGCAGTTCCACGAACGGTTACGCCGGGAAGTAGTCGTCCCACGAACGGTCACGCCGGGAAGTAGACGAAGTAGCCGTTCGCACGAGCGGTAACGCCGGGAAGTAGTCAAAGTAGCCGTTCGCACGAGCGGTTACGCCGGGAAGTAGACGAAGCAGTCGTTCAGGGAGCGAGCAGTCGCGTCAAGACGCTCCCCAAAAACCTAATTGCCCGCGTCCCGTGCAGGACCTTCAGCAAGCAGAGGTTCCGGAGGCCCTGCTCTCGCTAGAACTGTGCGCGCAATACTAGCGGTGGGAATGGCAGAAAGCAACTGAGGGAGAAGGGAGAGGTCTCCTGAAGAGGAGTACCTGGATCAAGTGCTGAGGTGAGTGAGGATGGGAGGAGAGGGTGCAGGTTTATATAGGCGCGAGATGCCTCAGGTTCAACGAACCTGGACGTCATGAATGACTTTGATGAGCGGCACCGCACCGCCCGTCCGGCCGCGCCGCGCCTCGGCCACGGCTCGGCGAGGCGAGCGAGCATGCGCGCGCGTGTGGTTCACCGTCCTCCTCTTACCGGCTTCACAAGCGGTGTACACGAAGTCCACCTTTTAAGTCGGTTGAGATCCTCCTCAATTCCCGGTACGGAATTAAGCATTGATTCCCTAGCATTAATAGTGGGCTTTAAATTCTTTTAATGCATTAGAATGAATGGGCCAAGCCCATTACTCCAACATTAACATGCAACATCTTTGCTCTGCTCCAAGCATGTATGTGTGTGCGCGCAAAGCAAGCAGCTAAAAGGTATACCGTCACTGAAAGTTAACCGTGTCGGCAAAATTGGCTGACAGGAAGTTTTGAGGAAACAACCCTGACGGTGCACAACCGACAGGGAAGTTATTGGTTTCCCAGACTGTTAACGATAAGGTTTAAACTTTCAGTGACGGTAGGCCAACCGATAGGGAAGTTTTCTACTGCCGGTTTTCTAAAACACCGACGCGAAAATCAACCCTGACGGTTGCAGCCGTCACAGACTGCTTCCTGACGGTTTTCCGTCAGGGAAAGAGTACCTTCCCTGACCGTCGGTCTTTGACACAGTATCCATGATGGTTACTGTCGTGACAGTTACCGTCAGGAAAGACCATCCATGATGGAACATGGACCTTTCCGTGATGGATCCATCCCTTAGGGAAAAAGTTGTCTGGTGTAGTGACAATGCACATAGATTTGACATGACCTAGTAATATAAATAGGTTGACCTGACCTAGCAGTACTACATAGCTATGTTCATGATTTCGATAGAACGAAAGAGAAACAAGAGAATCGCCAACCCATCCTGAACTCGACCACAGCACAATGTTGCCGTAAACGGCTGTGTAGCCTATGTACACGCCGTGTACATGCTACTCGACAAGCTACCGTGCAGTTTAGGGCCTAAACGGTTATTACACGGTTCAACCGTTTACACGATAAAAAATAGGATTACACAGCCTACACGATGTAAAAAAAAGCAACTACACGATTTTACACAACAAGTAGACCGTTTAAAACAACGTTTAGACCATAGAGAAGTATCAACTATGCCTTATTTTTTTAAATGGTATGACATTTGTTATTTGTAAATTGTGATTTGTCACGTAACATAAGAATGATCAATTGATAAGGAGAATATGATTACATATTTGGTCTATTTAACAGTTAAGCTTGGTAATTTGTAATGTTTGGTTGTTAAAATATTAGATTTTCCAAAATTCACTTGCATAAATATATGAATTTTATTTCTGCTATACAAACCGTGTAGCCTGTGTACATACTGTTTACACAACGTGTACATGGCCTACTCACTACTCGAGGGGTGATCGAACGACTAGCTTGTTTAGGTGAACGACTACGAGTTAGCGTTTAGGTGAACACTGCCACAGCAATGGGTTTAGATGCACTAGCTTGTTTATGTGCAGACCAACCTAGTCAACCTGTCCCAACTTGTTCATGCAATCACCATGGCAATGAAGCCGCAGTAAGAGGCGGAATCCGAGCTTCACAGATCCATGGTGGAAGCAAAATTGGAGACCTGCGTGGAGGTCTAATTAACTTCATCATCCTCGCAACAACGTGGAGGAGAAGATGCACCTCGCTCGGTTGTGAGTTGTGACACGCTGTGCAAGAGATGGTTGTGCGATCACGGGAGTTGAGGTGGCTGGTTCGCCTTGCATTTCCTCTGCCTATAGCTGAGGCCTTTTGGCCATTTTGCCTGTGTCACGCCAACTCGCTCCCCCGTCTTCTCCACTTCTCCACCATCTAAGCCAAAGCTCTCGCCATCATGCCTCCTTCACCGAAGAAGCTCTAGAGCCCCCGCTTCCGGCCATCAATAGCGTCGTGGTTCCGCTCAAACATGGGCCACCCGCATTTGGAGGGTCTCGTCAAGCGTGGGCTGCTCCACGCAAGAACTACGGTGAGGGAGTGGGTCGTACCTGGCCACGAGGAGGTGCCAGCACCGCGCGACGGATACATTGTCTCCTTCGTTCCCTTCCATGAGCGCGGATTCACGATACTGCCCCATCCGTTCCTCTAGGGGCTGCTCCACCACTACAAAATTGAGCTGTAGCATCTGAATCCGAACGGGATCCAGCACATCGCAGCCTTCATCGCGTTGTGCGAGGGTTATCTAGGGATCGAGCTCCACTTTGATCTATGGAAGTACTTCTTTGCCGTCTCCCTGCTCAACAAGAAAAAGGATGAGAGAACGACCTTGGCGCCGATGGGGTACGCTGGCATCCACCTACGGTCGAACCGGGCGAGTGAATACATAGCCATCATGCCAAGAAAATCGAACAAGGGGTTGTGTTCGCTTTGGTTTTATGTGAATAACAACGATGTTGTCCCCCCTGCCGACCTTCACCGGGCGTACGATCAAGGAGGCCCCATCGGTGTGGATGTGGGGCCTAGTGGAGAAGGAGAAGAAAAGGCTCGCCAACCTCTTGGAGGCAATCGTGCTCCTAAAACGTCACGGGCTTCATGGGATCGGTGTTGTCGAGGTGTACCACGCGAGGAGTGCGGCACCATTGATGGTGCACGCCCTTCCGCTATACGACATGTGCCTGTTGTGTAGCTCGATGGCACGGTGCTCGCCCAGGGGACGCTCCGTGACTTCGAGATCGAGCAGCGCACAGGGAGACACTGGAGGTGTTCGATGTCATCTTCCCGGTCGCGGGGCACCTAGAGATCCGGCCCGTAATTGGCTTCGTCGACCTGGTAAATGTCTCGTGACTTTCTCCACCTCTTATGATTCCTCTAGGTTTTCTTATGGACCTCGGGGGTTAGGAATGGCAGGGGCACTTCGGTGGCTTTTGTTCCTCTCACGCATCATTGCCGGAGGATGAGGACATGAAGGCGATGAACCGCGCCTGCGACAAGGCGTGGAAGAAGAAGAAGGATGCGGAGAAGGAGAAAAAGAAAGCAAGGGCACGGGTGGAGCTGCAGCGCGGTAAACACCGGCAGGGGTTGCTAGAGGTGGAGGAGGAGGTGGACGATGATGAAGACAATGATGTGGGCGATGATGATAGCGACTCGTCCATTCCTTGGGACGAGCTGGTAGGCGAGGATGAGGGGCTGTTCTCGCATCTGACAATGCCAGGACTGGTGCTCCCCGATTGCTTTGCATGCCTCAATGCAGGTAGGGGATGATGCACGCCAGGAGCCGGCAGACGTGGGCTGAGCCGAGTCGGGACTGGTGCCCCTTGGCCCTGCGCCCGCCTCGGCGTCGGGAAGGGAGGACGCATGCCCAGAGTCAGCGGACGCAGTCTGCACTGCTTCGTCTGGGCCTCCCGACCAGGTGGGAGGGCTGAAGTGGCATCACGCTCGCGAGGCGCAGCCAGAGTCGAGCAAACCGACCTCCAAACATCACCGCTAGACGGTGCCGAGGTAAGCTGGAGACACCTCCCGCCCTCTTGTTTTGGCATGTTTCATAGGGGTTTTAGCCTTTGTGCTTCTTGTAGCATCGGTGGACGCACGGCCCCTTGCAGCTGGCGTCGCGGAAGACCCTTGCGCTCCAGCAGACGCGCTCAGGGTCGGCCGACATCGCACTGATGGCATGCTGGAGCGGCGCCAAGGAGGTCATGGCGCTGGCCAGGCGGGTGCTACGGGTGGTGGCAACCCCCACAGTGGGGTGGACGATGGAGAAGGCGGCATGGGTGGAGCCACCGCCCTTGCAGACTGACGTGTCCGTGGTGGGCGGACGGAGGAAGGAGCGGCACGGGTGCAGCCACCACCCTTGCAGAACGATGCGTCCACGGCGGGCGGATGGAGGAAGGAGCGATGTGGGTGGAGCCACCACCCGTGCAGACCAACGCGTCTGTGTTGGGGTGGATGGAGGAATGGGCGACGTGGGTGGAGCCATCGCCCTTGCAGACCGACGCATCCGTGGTGGGGCGGATAGAGGAAGGGGCGATGCGGGTGGGTGGAGACGCCGTCTGCGCAGAAGGTGGGAGCTCTAGATGAGGCAACGCCGGGGGAATGGCTGGTGCCGCTTGAGATCGGGACGGCCGACCAGGAGATGACTTCGGCTCCCGACAGTCAGGTGCGGCTACGACGGTGGAGCCGCAGGAGATGCCTGCCACTTTAGCACTGGCGGGGACGGCCGACGCCTCTGGCGGCGAGGAATCTTCGCGACCTTTGGTTTAGGTGGGCGGCGACCTGCACGCGTGGGGAGACCCCTGGATCCGGTGGGCTTACCGGTGGGACCCTGAGGTTGAGGAGTGGAGGAACCTCCACTCGTGGGTCAGGGCCGTGACCAAGGCCCTGACCACTGCACTGGGCAAGCTACGCGATGTCGTTGCCCTGGTCGGCCAGGTACGACCTATTCGCGCCCCTAGTCTCTATTTTTCTTCTGCGTGCTCCTGATTCGTTCCTTTTTTGCAGTCCCTCATGAACCGCAGCTGGGACAAGTCCCAGTTCCTCCATCGCGAGAAGGACGTCTGGGATTGTCGCGTCGAAGAGACGCGGCTGCGTGAGCAGCTCGACGCTGCCCATCGTTGAAAGTGCATCTAGGCCCCTAGTGGGTTTTGGTTAATTGAATGACACCACGATTAAAAGAATTAATGATCTAATTAAGTATATGAGCAGGAATTGATTATCATATCAATGGATTCTTTGTGATAAAATATATTGAAAGTAAAGATAAAAGGCTCATGTAACAAGACTTGTGACTAGGCTATGGTTAAAGTAATGATATTGTCAAGCAATGAGTATTGTATGGATTGAGTCACGTGTTTGATGAAAAATATTTATTCTCATATCCAAATAAAGCTTGTTCACAAGGTCATAGCACTAGAAGGGAATACCCGGTGAAGAAATGGACAATCTATCAATAGAAGATATATGTTGCAAAGAATTGAAAAGAATGGATTTCATTGATAATTTAAATGTGATACAAACCTATATGGAACTCTATGTGATGCAGGGATGAAGAGTTGGAATTCGGGATAGTGTTTCAAGGGACTAAGCTTGGCGAAGGGTGCCGAGGCACCAATGCTAGAGTGAAGAAACTTTCTTTAGATTCAACTTGAAGAATCTTGGTCGTGTATTGTGTTCATAGTGGGAAGTATCAATCTTTCTAGAATCGTATTTTGAAGATGGTGAATTGAACTAGAAGTGGTTTTGATTCAAAGATAAGGGTTCAAGTCACTAGCTCAAGGAAGTTGTGCTCAAGTTATAGAAACCAAGTTGGATGCACTCCTCAGATTGAAAATGTAATCTATCTTTGATCTTGAGTATAAGTGTGTCGTACTATTAAGAGGGATGCATCTTTGGTTAAGTCTCAGTGCTCAAGTAACCTAAGTGAGTTGAGAGAAACACAAAGTGCCTCACATGCACATTTGATTTCTCTGCTAGAGGGAATTTGGAATTTCCGGATTTCCCAATTCGGAAGTTCCGGATTTGGCACACGTGGCACTCGGAACTTCCGTCAAACCAACTAGCCACGATTTCCACTGCTAGCACCATGACCACCACGGCTGCTACTGCCTCTCATGAACCTGCCGCTCCTTTTCATCCCACAAGGAGATATTTGATAGTTCTCATCACTTTTCTCCCCATCATCACTAAACGTGTCACTGTCACTGCCACTGTTTTCTTCTTGAATTTTTGCAGTTGGCTTATCATCAATGTGCAAAGTGCCTCTAGCATGTTGTTTCATTGATGCCTTTGTTGTTCTCTCTAGAGGAATGTTTGGATTCTTTCTCCTTCTTCAAAGAATAAATATCTCATCACCTTCTGAAGGGTTTGTGATCATATCAGGACACAAAGAATTTAGGGCAGGAATGATTTGAGTGAGCAAATCTAGAGAATTTGGATGATATAAACAAGTTGCATGCTCTCAGTGTAAATCTGGAACTTCCAGGTTGTGCAATCTGGAACTTTTGAGTTTGCACAAAGAGACATCCAAAAATTCTCAGACACTTGGGGATAGATCTCTAGATGATGTAAACTGAGGCATAGAACTGCTCCAAGAATTTTAATCCTGATCTATTTTGCGAAAGACCATGAAGAAGGGGTTCTCTACACAACCCGGAACTTCTAGATTGTGAAACCCGGAACTTACAAGTTCCGCAGAGAAACCCTAGTTCATGTTTTAGCAAAATCCACCATGGAAACTCAAATCCATAACATGGAGCAGCAACTAGGGTGCAAATGTAGCTGATTTACCGAGGAATCGAAGAGAGCAATCCTAGGTAAGGAGATCAGGTAACATCATTTATTTTGTACATTGACTCATTATGGAAATGATTTGAATTGAATCCGGAAGAGGAATCCGTAATCTCTGGATCAAAACCACCAAGAACCGCCTTCACTCATTGAAATCCTTGGTCAAACATCCAAATTGCCCCAAGTCGCCTCTCTCAAATAGTATGGTATCGGTCTATATTGTGGGAGAGAGAATGAGAGAGGAAGCGGTAAGTCACGGGCCCAACAGGGATATACCCGTTGAAATCCGGAACTTTCGGGTTGTAGAACTCGGAACTTCCGGGTTTCACTTGATCCTGGGGTACAAACTGAAATTTTTGAGAAATTAAGGGATGTGATCATTTTGATGAGAGAATGTGGGTTCCGTAACTTTTAGATATCCAAATAGATTAGGAACCCTATCCTAGATATTGGATTTGCACAAGGATTTGGAGATGAGATAGAATTTCCAACACATATCCCTTGAGATAAGATTTTATTAGACCCTATGGACTTGAGAGAGTCTTGTCACTTGTGGTTAGCCATCAAACAATCAAAGGTAACCATAACCACAAGATGACTTGTCATGGTCACAAAGACCAAAAATGAATGAATTTTACAAAAAGCACACACCTAGCATACTAGTTGGATTTTTGAAAAATCTATCCTATACCACTCAAGCATCCAGCAATTCAAGTCAAGCACCATCCTAATTATATTTAGCTCATACCTTATAGAAGTTTAAAGTTCACTTGACACTAAGTCAAATAGATGAAGGTATCAACCAAATATCTAAGGCACACTAACGACTTGAAATTGCTTTATGCAAAACATGCACACACTAGCATGTAGAGGGCCTAGATGCAAAGAACAATGCACATGCACATGAATTGTACATACCTTGGCCCTTCAGATTCCTTATCCTTCACAATAGAAGGATTTCACATTTAGGCTTGCACTTATGTACCATTCGTACCACTTGTAATCTCTTTCTTGATAAATCATGACAAGCTCACAAAGACAAGAGATAACCATTAGTAGCACAAGCCTTAGCTTTATGTTTGATAGCTTTTGGATGTGGAGGGGAATAATCCACCAAACAATGAAGCCTCATAACATGGACTAAATTCCTCAAAAAAAATATGATGCACACACATATATATGTGGAAAGCAAGCAGGTGTGCATCTTTTGATCAATTAAGAGCAAATAAGGAATTTAAGTCATATTATGGAGAGTAGCCACGCACAGAGGTAAACAATCCAATTTAGAGTTTAGAAACATCTTTGTATGTTGGATTGATGACCTTGAAGTCAAATAGCATACTCATGATAAAACCTCATTCTTCCAAGAATATATTTCCATTTACTCTACACGCATGAAGACTTGAAAGCAAGGTTAAATATAATGACATAAGATATGAAATTAGCTCCCGCTTAATATATGCATCAAGGATGAAATACTTGAAAGCAAGATGCTTGTTACTAGAGATGCATTGAAGAATAATATAGATCAATTAGATTTTGACTCTACAATTTTCCAAGATGAGAGATGAGGAAACCAAACTTGAGATAATATGGACAAGATAAAGCTTCTTCTCAAGTTTTGCCAAGTGTCCAATGCCTCTCTAAGTATCTGCTAATTCTCTCAAGCATATTTTGGTACCCAAGCTACGTTGGGTCCATGAAGGTTAGTCAACAAAGATTTGGGGACCCAAATAGCTTTTGAGCAGTTAGTTGATGACTTTATCATCCTATTGGCACGAGCCATCATGGGGCCTCCTAAGCTGTATATGAATATTGTTGACCAAGTTAGGCTTAGAGGTGTTACTATTTGGACAATCCTTACCAAGATGTCCTTTTTCTTGATATGCGTAACACACATTGTGCTTGAGGTTGCTTGCTGGTTTGTTCTCATGGTTTCTGATAGCCTTTCTCTCCAAGTACTTTTCCTCAGCTTTCTTGAAACCTTTGTTCAGCTTGTAGTGGTGCTGCACTGCCAAACCCGGAACTTACAGTTTTTCTAATCCGGAACTTCCAAATTTGCCAGGCAGCATTTTTGACTTGCTTGGACAGGTTGCAATTTTGTGTCCCTTTTTACAGCACCCAAAGCTTCTTCTCTTGGAAAGGCTTCTTTGTGTCTTGGAGATTGTTTGCTAGACTTCTAGCTTGATTGAGCACATTGAAGCATAATGTCCCATGTTAGAGCACTTGAAGCACTTGATATGATCTAGATTTTTCTTCTTTACTTGAGGCTTGCTGTTGTTGGACTTGTGTGCTTTGTTGCAAGAGTTTTGCATAGTTGATCCTTTTTCAAGATCATCTTGAGAAGGTTGGGCATCGCTCTTGCCTTTATCCTTGTCAAGTCCTTCAAGAGTCTCTCAACCATTTGCTTGAGTACTTCAATCTCTTGAACTAGGTCATCATTACAATCTTCTACAGTCACTTGCTCAAACCAAGATGGTCTCTCTTTCTTGCCATTATGTGAGCAAGTTTTGTCAATTGGTTGACATGATTTCATCATTGTGATCATGACCTCATGAGCTACCTCTAGCATGGCATATGATTCCACAAGCTTGTCATTAGAGCATTTGAGCTCCATATGACGAGTTTGCAGATCCATATGCTTGCTAGTCAGCTCATCCACTTGAGCTATGAGGGCTTGATTCTTCTTTTCACTAGAGAAAGAGACTTGATTTCTTCATCTTTGTCATTGAGAAGCTTCTCTTGTCTTTCAATCTCTTGATCTTGCTTCATCACCTTTTTCATCATTTCAATAATTGTTTCTCTATTTTTCTTGTTCATCTTTCCAAGATCAAGCATAAATTCCTCCTCCTCATCATCACTATCATTATCTAAGTCTAATTCATCCTCAGACATAGCCATAAAGCACTGATGGTGATCATAATGTATCTTTGCAGGACTTGCAGAAGTGGACTCATCATTTGGTCAGTGTCTTTTAGCCTCTCTGCCAGATCCAGAACTTCCGGGTTCATCCAAAATTTCATGATATGCAGCAACAACAGGGGTGAAGTTACTGTCAGCTGAATCTTTGCTTTCTTGATTCTTGCTTGCTGTAATTTGAGTTTTAGTTTCTAATGATGAGATTGTGCAACCCTCGATAGACTTGCTAACTTCTTGTATTTTTACATCACATTTGACTTCATCATATATATCCTTAAGAGTGACCCAAATAAGATGTGCATTATTACGTATTTCCTTCATCTCAAGGATAGCATCCTAAATATCTTCACAAAGAATACTCCACAAGAAGTATTGAGTTGCATGCAATCCAACTCCTCTTGAGTGATATTGGCCCAATCAATATGGTCAATATCAAACTTTGGAGGAAGATGCTCCCAACTAAAATGCGTTCAACATTTGGACTCATGGTCCTAAAAGCATTAAGTAAATGAGCAAACCAAAAAGTGTAGTTTGAGCCATCACTTACAAGTGACATATTTCTTCATGGCAGTTAAGATTTGATGTGAAGCATTGCTCTGATACCAATTGAAAGAACTGTGATGTCGCCTAGAGGGGGGTGAATAGGCGCACCAACAAATTTTCAGTCGTGAAGCGGCCGATGCTCGAGCCAAGACGTGCGTGGATGCCGCGGTGTTCGAGCGGCTGCAGGTGGAGTGGGATCGGCTGCTTCGGACCATGGATGAGCTCCACGCCAAACGCGGCTTGGCTTGCTAGGAGCGGGCTGATGCCGAATTCTTCACCAAGGATAGGATGGAGGAGGTGCAGTCCACCCAAGGGAGCCTCGCCGGTAAGGGTCTTCTCTTTCCCCTTTGATTCGCTGGATTTTTGGGTGTGGTGGCTCTAAGTTCTTTCCATGCAAACGCCCAGCAACGGGTGACCTCTCTCCAGCAAGAGCTTGCCGCCGAGGTGGGCCTGGAGATCGATGTCGAGGTGGTGGCTGCTAGTCTCGCTATCGAGGTTGGCCACGTCGGGTGGAGATTTTTGTCCTTCGCTCCGGGGTGAGCAAGATCGGCGAGCAGGTGGACGGTAAGGCTTTACTTTCTCCCGTTGTCTTTCTTCCCAAGGCTCTCAGCTGGCTTTTCTAACATGGTTGACGTGCGATCGGACAGCCCTCGACAATAAGCTCGAGCAGGAGGTGGTGAAGAGCCGGGGCCTGGAGAGGGACCTTGGTGAAGCGAGGGTCAGCCTCCTTAAGGAGTCTGACAAGCACGACGCGCTGTGGGTTGCCATAGGAATAGTCTTCGACGAGCTTGGGATGGCTTCAGAGCAGGGGACGAGCTCACTCATGTCCTGGCTCCTCAACATCATGGATCGGACGTGTGGAATGGCGAGGCAGGCGCTGCACCTTGGTGTGCAGCGGTCGATTGCGATCGCGTGTTCTCACTACGAGAACATCGATCTTCTGATGATGATCCAAGGCTTCGCGCCTGGCTACAACGATGCTGAGCTGGACCGGATCAAGGAGGAGGTAGCCCCCCTTAGGCGGAACTTGTCTACAAGTATGGAGGATGAAATCCTCCCTAAGATTAGTTAGCCTAGCTCGGTAGATGAACCGGGCCATGATGCCTAAGAACTTGTAATATCTTAACAAGTTTTAAGTTTTGTTTCGGCCGAGAATGCTTTTGGTCTTTTTGCAAAAAAGGTTGATGCCGACTGACCCTTCCTAGTGCTGAGATTATAGAACCGAGCTACGAATCGATAAGGCTTTGATCACGATGGTGAGCAAAGGCACCGTAGCCGCTGGGGCATGGGTTTCTCACAGTTCGACCAGTTTTACTCAGAGTGCGCTCTTCTGTGGCTCTTATCATCCGACCTTAGCGTAGGAGAGGGGTCAGACGCAAAAGGTTTTCCTGAGTAGGTATGTTCCTAGCAGCCCCGAGTGAGGCCCGACCCCCTGCCGTGGCTGGGGTCGAGCATCACTAAAGAGCGGTAAAAACAAATAAGGATTTTCGCACCAATGTTCTTCAATTAACGGGAATGTGTTCATAGCTTGGAAATATTAAGGGTAAAAGTGACGTAGCTATTTGATGTTCCAAGTGTTGGTGAGGAATTCACCATCGCCGGTCTGCAGCTTATAGGTGCCTGGTCGAAGCACTTCCGCGAGGATGTATGGTCCCTCCCAAGGTGGGGAGAGTTTGTGATGGCCCTTGTTGCTTTGGACGAGGCAGAGCACCAGGTCACCAATGTTGAACGCGTGACCCCACACACGGCGACCGATGCGGCGCTTGCTGATATTTAGCTGAGTGGAGGAGGATGACATCGCGTACTTCATCAAGCTGGTCCATGGCATCTTCAAGAGACGCCTCTACTCCTTGCTTGATGTATGCCCTGGTTCTTGGTGCCCTGTAGTCAAGGTCTATCAGGAGGACCGCTTCAGAACCATAGATCATGTAGAAGGGCATGAAGACCGTTGCCCGACTGGGAGTCATCCTCTGGCTCCAGAGTACCGCGGGTAACTTCGTGGCCCATCATCCACCGAACTTCTTCAATAAATTGAAAATTCTAGGCTTTGAGTGCAGGGGCACCAAGAACCAGGGCATTTGCGCGCTCAACCTGCTCGTTAGTGCAGTAAAGAGATGGGCCTTCTCGTCTGATCCATGGCGGCCCAGTCAACTTAGATATGATAGTCATCGCAGAACTTGAGGAATTTCTTCTTGGTGAACTGCATACCGTTATCCATGATGATAGAGTTTGGGACTCCAAAGCGGTGGATGATGTCAAGAAAAAATTGGATGGCCTGCTCGGACATGATTGTCGCGATTGGCCAAGCTTCGATCCACTTTGTGAACTTGTCAACGGCGACAAGCAGGTGCGTGTAGCCCTCAGGTGCTCTCCTGAGGGGCCCGACCAGATCAAGCCCCCAGACCGCAAATGGCTACGTGATAGGGATTGTCTGGAGTGCTTGAGCCAGCAGGTGGGTCTATCGAGCATAGTATTGACACCCTTCACAGGTGCACATGATCTGCTCGGCGTCTGCCACTACGGTTGGCCAGTAGAAACCTTGTCGAAATGTGTTCCCGACCAAGGTTCTATGCGCGGTGTGGTGCCCGTAGACACCGCCATGGATATCATTCAGCAGTTGTTTCCCTTGTTCGATCGGGATACATTGCTGAAGGATCTTGGTGTGGCTCCATTTGTAGAGATCCCCCTCGATGATGATGAAGGACTTGGTGCGTCGTGCAGCCGTCGGCCCTCCGTTTGTCAGTTGAGAGCACTTCACGAAGGAAGTAGTTGAGGTAAAGCATCCTCCAGTCGGTCAGAGGGTCAGGCTTCACCACTGGCTCTTCATCGAGCTCTATGACCTCAGGGTCAGAAGGAGCTGGCGACTGGTGAGCCCCCGAGCCTTTGGCGAGCGGCTCATCTCCGACCCGCTCTTGCTCCTCATAATGGACAAAGGGTTTGTACTGATCACAAGCAAAGATGCCAATCGTGATGGGCTTCCGGCTGGACGCCATTTTCGCTAACATGTCGGCCGCTTCATTGAGCCATCTCAGGATATGGTTGAGCTCGAGGCCGTCGAACCCATCGTCCAGTTGGCGGACCTCTTGACAATATGTGGCCATCTTGGTGCTGAGGCAGCTCGATTCTTTCATGACCTGATCAACAACCAGCTCTGAGCTGCCCCGGATTTCGAGCGGTCGGATGCCCAGCTCGATGGTGATACGTAGGCCGTTGATGAGCACCTTATACTCGGCCACGTTATTTAAGGCAGGAAAATGAATACAAACCACATACATCATCAGTACATCAAGGGGAGAGATGAAGACAAGCCCCACGCCGGCGCCTTTCTTCATCAGAGACCCGTCGAAGTACATCGTCTAGAACTCCTCGTTGATGACCATCGGTGGCATCTGGATCTCTGTCCATTCCGTGATGATGTCATCTAGTGCCTGGGATTTTATGGCCGTCCGAGGAGCGTACGAAATCCCCTAGCCCATCAGCTCGAGCGCCCACTTCGCGATCCTCCTGGCGGTGTCCGGGTTCCAAACAACCTTGCCAAGAGGAAAGGACGTGACCACCGTCACTGGATGCAACTCAAAGTAGTGGTGTAGCTTCCTTTTAGCGATTAGGACGGCGTACAAGAGCTTCTGGATTTGGGTGCAGCGGGTCCTGGTATCCATCAAGACCTCACTAACGAAGTACACGGGGCGTTGCACCATGAGGGTGTGTCCCTCTTCCTCCCACTCCACGACCAGGGCGGTGCTAACCACCTGCATTGTGGCCGCAATGTAGAGCAGGAGTGGCTCCCCCTCGGTCAGGGGAACTAGAACCGGGGCCTTTGCCAGGAGCTCCTTGAGCCTATCAAGCGCTATCTGAGTCTCAGATGTCCACACAAATTGATCGCTCTTCTTCAAAAGCCGGTAAAGGGGGAGGCTGCACTCGCCGAGGCGTGAGATGAAATGGGATAGCACTGCGAGGCACCCCATGACCCGCTGAACCCCCTTTAGGTTCTAAGTTGGACCCATCCTCATGATGGCCGTGATCTTCTCCGGGTTGGCCTCGATGCCGCGCTCGGAGTTGATGAATCTGAGCAGCATACTCTCAGGACTCCGAAAACGCATTTCTCGGGGTTGAGTTTGATGCCATTTGGTTGGAGCCCGGCGAAGGTCTGCTCCAGGTCGGCCACGAGCTGGTTGGCCTATTTGGATTTGACCACGATGTCATCTACGTATGCCTCAACGGTCTGCCCGATGAGATCCCCAAAACACTTGAGCATATAGTGTTGGTATGTAGCCCCTGGGTTCTTCAGACCGAACGGCATCGTGACGTAGCAATAAGATCCGAAGGGGGTGATGAAAGAGGTCGAGAGCTGGTCGGACTCTTTCATCGCGATTTGATGGTACCTGGAGCACGTGAAAGGACCTCAAGATGCCTAGAGGGGGGTGAATAAGCTAATCTGAGACTTAAAACACTTTGAAAACTGTCAGTAACAGAGATGTCCGGATACTCCGGATATATGTCCGGATACTTCGGACTTAGTGTCCAGAGTTTCCGGAGATATTATCCGGAGAGTCCTAGTATGAAACGATCTACAAAAAAATAAAGATACTGATGCTGTAATTTAGATCAAGTAAATTTAGAAAGCTAGTGGTACCTTTGGAGTGTTTCTCACCAGTTGTCTTACTCTAGAGACTTGTCCAATAGTAGATCGATCACAAACCCTAAAATGTTAGTCTCACAAGCAAATAACCAATAGTTCAAAGTAAGATGACATGGAGAGGCAAGGATTTGTTTTCCGGAGTTCACTCCCAAAGGAGCTACGTCTCCGTTGAGGAAGAGTTCAAGCGACGTTGCTCAAGAACCCTTATGCTCCTCCCCAAGGGCGAGACCGACGGTCAAGCCCAAGGTCACTTACTATGAAATCCTCCGAGAGGATGGCGAGTACAAACTTCTTGTGGAGCTCACAATACGGCTGAGCACTCACAAGCATGCCTAGCCATCTAGGAGCACTTAGCTCCAAGAGTAACAAACTTCAATCACCGGCTTGACAAGGACTTAGTGCTCAAGGGATTTGAATGGTAGCTCACTAAGCACAAATATCTCCTCTAGCAACACTCTCACTTGAATCCCCAATGGAAATCACTCAAAGATGGAAGGAGGGGTGTGAGATGGCTCTTTCAAGGTGTTTCAAACTGTATAGCACAAAAATGGGCAAGAGTCAGTTGACTGTTGAGGGTACGGGGGTGGGTATTTATACCCCACTCCAAAAACTAGCCGTTGGAGCAAGAGGTGCTCGAAAACTCCGGGCAAATGTCCGGATACTCTGGACACTGGGGTCCGGACACTCCAGACTCAGAGAAATCTACTGACGGGGAACAGATACCCGGAGACTCCTGGTATATGTTCGGATATTTCGGACTTTATGTTCGGACATTCCAGACCCAAAGTCTACAGACTCACTGGGAACACTCTCAAAAATTTATCATGTAAGTTTGACTCTCATGGATTTTATGGGTACTCTTGAACACTATTTCCAAGTCAAAACCTGTAGAAACAAAGTCCCTCTTGATAGTACGGGTTTTCTATACTCAAATACAAAATAAAAATCTATTCTTCGAGACTTTCAACCACCACTTTTTATTTCCTTTTTGAGATGTCGTGCTTCACCATATGTTTTGCTTTCTCAACTTCAGCACCTGCACACATGGTAGATAAACACAACTAAACATACATGTGTTATGTCATCTAAAACCAAAACCCACTAAGGGGCCTAGATATCTTTTAGTACGCATCGAGGAAGTAGAGGGTTTTGCATCTCGAGGTCGAGTCAACCACCTGGTCTATGCGCGACAAAGGAAATGATCCTTTGGGCATGCATTATTGAGGCTCGTGTAGTCAACACACATGCTCCATTTCCCGCTGTTCTTTCGTACAAGAACAGGATAGGCTAAGCATTCGGCGTGATACACTTCCTTGATGAATCTGGTCGCCAAAAGTTTCGCAATCTCCTCGATGATGGCCCTGCGCTTTTCCTCGTTGAAACGGCGCAGGCACTATTAACCGGCTTGGAGACTGGCCTAATATTGAAGACATGCGTGGTGACTTCCCTTGGAATGCCTAGTATGTCCAAAGGCTTCCACGCAAAGATGTCTTTGTTCGCGTGAAGGAGGTCAACGAGCGCGCTTTCCTATTTGTGGGCGAGCGTGGTGCCGATGCGCACCTTCTTGTCCCCAGAGTTGTCGGGGTCGATGAGGATCTCCTGGATGCCCTCCGCGGGGCACAAGGGATCCGACAGTTCGCTTGGAGTCGGGCATCTCCTCGGCGGTCTCCTCCCTGATGACCGCGAGCTCTTCAGAGGCGATGATAGTAGAGGCATGCTCGCAGCATTCAACCTCTCGCACTGATAAGCGTGCTAGAAAGAGGCGCTGATAGTGATGACCCCATGCGGGCCCAGCATCTTTAGCTTGAGGTAGGTGTAATCGGGGATGGCCATGAACTTGCCCCAGGATGGCGTGGTAGGACCCGTGGAATCCAACCACCTCGAAGGTGAGGGTCTCCGTCATGTAGTTGGTCGAATCCCCAAAAGTGATGGGCAGGTTGATCTGCCCGAGCGGTGTTTCCTGTTTCCCGGTATGACACCATGGAAAGACGCTGCGGTTGATCGGATAAGCGACCGATCGACACCCATGGTGTCTAGAGTCTTAGTGTACATGATGTTGAAGCCACTGCCTCTGCCCATCAGCACTGTGGTGAGGCACTTCGTGCTGACGATCAGGTCGACCACGAGCGGGCACCTGCTCGGTTGTGGGATGTTGCCCGGGTGATTGAACCGACTGAAGGTGGTGGCGGACTCCGACTATCGGAGGAAAGAGGGCATGGCCGGCTCGACTGCATAGACCTTGCAATGTGCGAGCTTCTAGCGGTGCTTGGACGCGTAGGCTACCGGTCCGCCTAAAATCATGAGACAACCATCCGGCTTGGGGAAGCTGTTGTCCTTCCCCTTGGCATCTCTAGCTGCCAACTCGGGCTTTCTTCTCTGCTCCCCCTTCTTGGAGTTTCCAGATAAGAACCGCTTCATGAAGGTGCAGTCCTTGTACAAGTGCTTCACATGGAAGGTGTGGTTCAGGCACGGCCCCTCAAGGAGCTTCTCGAAATGGTCGGGAGTTTCTCCGGCAGGCGCCCGGCCTCCCTTTCGGTCGGCTGCAGCCACGAGGGAGCCCCTGTGGGTCTTCTTGTTCTTCTTCTTACCTGAGCGGTGGGAGGCGTCTTCAACGGGGTTCTCATCGTGCTTCACCTTGCCCTTGGAGCGGTCAAAGATAGCCCCGATCGCCTCTTCGCCTGCGGCGTGGCTGGTCGTGATGTCGAGGAGCTCCTTGGTGGTCCGCGGGCCTTTGCGCCCCAGCTTATGGACCAGGGACTCGCAGGTGGTCCCAAAAAGGAATGCCCCGATGATGTCGGTGTTGCCGATGTTGGGCAACGCGTTGCACTGCCTAGAAAAGCGCCAGATGTACTTGCGAAGAGTCTCACCTGACTACTGTCGGCAGCTCTTCAGGTCCCATGGGTTCCCGGGATGCTCGTACGTGCCTTGGAAATTCCCCACGAAAACTTTCTTAAGGTCTGACTAGTTCTCGATCCGGTTGGAGGGGAGGTGCTCTAGACATGTTCGCGCCTTGTCAGCCCGGAACAGCGGCAGGTTGCGGATGATGAAATAATCATCATCTGCTCACCCGGCTCGGCAGGCGAGCTAGTAATCCTCGAGCCATAGGCTGGGGTTCATTTCCCCGGCGTACCTCAGGATGTTCATCGGAGGTCGGTACCGCAACAGGAACGCCGCATTGCGGATGCGTGAACCAAAATGCCTAGGCCCCAGTGCTGTTGTAGAATCCGCCATGACGGGGATGGTAGCCTCGGCTGGCTGCCTCTCGCTCATCTTCCCGCCCACACCAAAATGCCTAGGCCCCAGTGCTGTTGTAGAATCCGCCATGACGGGGATGGTAGCCTCGGCTGGCTGCCTCTCGCTCATCTTCCCGCCCACACCTAAATCGGGGCCCTAGCCAACCTCTAGCCGGTGCGCGGCGTCTGGTGGACAGTCACGTCCCTGGCGTAGGGTTCCGAAGGCGGGCGCTGCTTGGCGTCGTGCCTGCATCGCTGAGAGAGCGAGCACTCTGCCTGCTACTCCTCTACATCATGTGGAGCTTGTGGTGGGTACGGCGGCCTTTGGGCGTTGCGCGCTCCAGGAGCCTTTGGAGCAAGGCCGCCGCGGTGGCAATATTCTGGCCTGCCCGGCTGAAGAGCGGGGGCCCTCATCGTCCTCGAGGATCCTCCGATTTACGTCGTGGGCGACGGCGCGCACGCGTCCACCATTCCTATGGTGACCGATCTCGCGCTCGAGCTCGGCCTACTCCGACTCTAGCTGGAGTCGCACTTCCTTGAGCTCTTCCTACCGCTCCCGCAGCTGCTCTAGACATAGGGGAGGCGCACCCCTTCCGGCTTTGGCATGGGTGCGATCTGGGGAGTAGTCACCCCCTCGGGGATACCTTCGACGGGTTCGACGTGCCCGTCGAAGGTATCCGCCATGAAGCATTCACGTGATGGGTGATGGCTCCCCTGCTGGAATAAGAGTTGGAGGTTCCCTCCGACTCCCCTACAAGGAGGTCATGGAAGCACTCCAAGGCGTAATCCGTCATCCCTATGAACTCGTTGTCCGTGGGAGACGGGCAAATGCGCGGCGCTGTGAGGCAGCGCACGTCCTCCGCAGCATTGCGCAAGCCGAATGGAAATGTCGTCGGGATGTTCCCGGTAAAGATTTCTAGAGAGAGCGGTTGTCCTCCGGAGAGCTGTGCCATGACATTGGCTAGCGAGAACAGGACGCAGCGCAAGTCCTCATGGGTCGGTCGGGGACCTAGGAAGGTGTTGAGTTGACGCTGCAGTCCATTGTGGTCGGAGGTGCGGGCCTCCGATGGGTGCAGCTGCAACTCCTCGAGGGCCTCGATGACGGAGTCGAGGTCGATGGTGCGAAGGGGTGGGACGGAACCGAAAACTTGCTCCAGCCTCCCTCCATGGTGACAGTGAAATCCAGGCTCCCGAAACGCCCGGGCGCGCTCGGGGCCGAGGCTCCGGTGTGGCTAGCCATCCATGGCCTGCTGGAATCGACGAAATGCGCAAAACACCCCTACTTGGTGCACCAACTGTCGGTGTTTCGAACTGCCGACTAGTGAATTTGTGATTGCGCGTCTGGCCCGGATGGTGTGCAAAGTAAAGACAAGGATGTATACTGGTTCTGATGAAATGTCCCTATGTCTAGTTCATGACTGCTCGTGTAACTTGCACTAGTTTGTATTAGGGTTACAAACGGTCGAGAGAGGGAGTGGAATCCTAAGTCTCTGATGGCTGAGTGTTCAATGGATCCACTTTCGGAGAGTCCCCCCGTTCCCTTTTATAGGCCAAAGGAGCGGGGCAGATTATACGAGAGAGGGAGAGAAAGGAGGAGAGAGGGAAGAGTCTCCGTGACCCCACCGTCCTCCTCCCCCGTGCGTGGGCCCCACGGGTCCTGTAGATGATGGCGGATGTGACCGCGCGGTGCGCCCACACGGAAGTGACCGTGCGGCACGTCCCGGCACGGAGGGCGGCACAAGCACATCATTACCTGTTCGGGCCCGTTGCTTGCACGGGACGTGTCAACTGTTGAGGCACGCCTATCCCCGTTCTCACACTGGAGATTTGACTCGCCGCGACCCGACACCTCCACGGGTCGTGTCGTCTTGTCGAGACATGTCAATCCCCATTCTAGCGCCGAGAGCCTGACCTCAGGTACGACCCCTTAAATGCATAGTAGTTGAGGGCGGCGTAGGACCTCGAGGTCCCACACCTTTGAGCCACCTTCCCCTTAGGGTCGGTCGAGGCGGAGCCTTCCTGTCGGGCGAGGCCGAATCCGCGTCCTCAGGGTCGGGCGAGGTGGAGCCTTCCCTCCTGGGGTCGGGTCGGCTCCTGATCCCCCATGTGGCGTCGCGGGTCAGGAAGGCGCCCCGTGTCCCGCGCCAAGACCGCTGATGGTCATCGGGGCTTCTTCTGCTGGTGGGCTGGCCACAGCAGCAGGTCTGCCAAATTGGGCCCGGCCAACCGATTGGAGCGGGCTAATCACGTGGTGATCCCCTAAGGTCCGCATTTGGGGTATTCACAGTATTTATCCCGTCAGCTGGCATCCGCTGTGTGCCCTGGAAAGATTGCTGGGTACTTTGCCAATTAATGTGAATGGCCCTGCCTCTCAAATCCGTTCAATGTCACCTGTCAAACAACAATCTCAAAGCAACCCTCCTGGGGACACTCTACCGTGCTCCCTGACACCGTTAGGTGTTGATGCAAGACGTACAAATTAAAGTAGTCAGCAGATGCCCCGCTACTACATCGCAACACCTCATCATCGTCGGTTCGTGTGCAGTGGCCATTGGAACCTACAATAAAAATCCGTATCACCAACGATAAAAGTTCAAATAACCATCAGCAGCAGTGATGAGAGAGTACAATCTCCCGTCTCTTTTTAAATTGAAAACCTACCATTCACACAAAAAAATGTATAACTTTTTTATACAAAATCGGATAAAAATAAATTTTATATCAAAATTATAGATCTCGACAAGATCTAAAACTTTATAGTTGACACCTTGTTCATTTGAAATTATTTATATAATATTAAATATAAATTATTAGATCAATCAAACATCCTTAAATGGAAAAAATATTAACATCAAAGTTGTAGTACTCGACGAGATCTATAACTTTGCTGTTGACATCATTTCTATTTGAGATTGTCTTTACATCTAAAAATTTAATATAAAATTTAGAAAAGTTGGTATAAATGAATAATATCTAATCATTTGGCACAAGTGACTAAGTAGCGTAGTGGTATGCAGGGGACGTGTGTTGCATGAGGTCGTGGGTACAAATCACTAGTGATGCACATTTCGTAAACTATGTGTTAAAATCGTGGATGTTGGATGTTGAGATGATGATCGTGTGTGGTGGTTGCTCTGGCAGTGATGACCGACTCCATCACCACCAACTCTACTCCAACGCCATCCCAGACTAGCGGTGAAGGGAGGTTTAGATCCGGCGGTGATAGAGGTGGTCGTAGTAGTGCATGTGCTCATTGACAAGGTCATGGTAATCTTGATTCACATCTCCTTTAGGCCTTGCATCAAGACTACCATGACTCATCATTCAAGCATTTTATTTCAGTCGATGCACACGGTAGTCAGTCGATGCACCAGCCTGTGTTCTAGCAGGTGTCCAGAATTCTGTGTCGACGATTGCAGTTGATGCCTAGACCCCCCAGTTCATTCCAAACACATCTGGTGTAGCGGCACTATATGCATGTAAATGCACAGTGGACTCATCGCTGTGCCGACACAGAGTCATCCTCAGCAAGATACGACAAATGAACTGGTTACATGTAGATAACCAGCTCAAATGTGAAGTTTCTTAGCAGGTTATACAAAAAAGCCTTACGTAGAGAAGTTAAGATGAAAAATGAGTACTCAAAATGGTTATTCAAGAGCTACAAGCCAGCTCATCAGTATGCCAAAGGACAACAATAAACTTTTCAGAGTCAAATTCTTATTGCACTTTTTGGGGGATCAAGGAACAAACAAGCTTTAGCCCCTTTTTGTTAGAGCACGAAGATCTGTAGAGGCCTCCTCACCTCTAGTCATTGCACTCAGAATTCAAGTCTGTAGTTGGTTTCTGGCCGGCGGCACATCTTTCTGAGTCGAACAATCTCCTACATAATTAAGAGTTAAAAGTGTGCTGAATTCACCAAATAGAAGCTAAATATAATAGTAGTCTCCTTGTTTCAAATATACTTAACCAAAAAGTGGGCATAATTAGTCATATTGACATATTGTAAATTGCACAGTGGTTTATGATCTTAAACTTAAGTCTTTCAAATTTCTCAAGTTGATGACAGCTACCTTTCTTGAACTCCCTAAATCTGCCCGGGTTCATGAATTCATTTACTACTTTTTAAGATCAGGAACCCAATAAATGAAATAGGATAACAAATTTAAGGACTTGGATTACAAATTTGCGGTAAGATATATTTATCCTTCCTAAGGGATAAGAATATAGCATTCATTAGTTCACGTCTTTACATGTCGAGACATGTAAAATTTTCAGCTCAATCAGGCGATATGGGGCACACATGCATTACAGCAAAAGTAGTGAATACATAGAAAACAATTGTTGGGGAAATGGATCAAATTGATCAAGTTCATTGCAAATAAGAAATTAATTAAATACATGAAATACTGCAAAATAGAATGATAGTCAAAGCATAATGCTGGACATATATACCTCAGAATGATCATGATCATAGCGTACAAGAAATCTGCAACGACATCCTCTTGAATCATGATTTCCCCGCTGAAGGTCAACCACACGAGCATCAAAATAGAGAGCCTGTTTTTGCCTTTCCTGTAAAATTAATTATAGAAGTACATATTCATGAGATGAAAACAGTGGTAAATGATACACAATTGAAGAGTAACGAAGCAGATAAAGAAAGATGGTTAAATTCCCTTGGTTATTCTTATAGCAAACTAGCATATGTACATAGAATCAGGGTAGTGCAGAGGACATAAAAGGAGTGTGTATTTCTTGGAATATGGTATGTAGATTTTCAGACATAGGAAATATCTACATTAAAAAATATTCCATTTGCAAATTAATCAATGTATAAAGGAAATTAAATTGAAGTAACCGAAGAACACTTCAGTTGAAGGAGAATAGTTTTGACATGGTGCACGGTCGAACTTTTACAATGACATATAAATCCAGAGTGCAACCAGCTGCAGTACAACATTCAGATACGCGTAATAAACAAAGTAATAAACTAATTTGGTTATAAAGTTGTATATATAATACATAATGTGCAATGCTGTTAATAGGGGCTCAAACAAAACCATGATTTATACAATTTAGGGCATGTACTTAACAAGTAAACTAGAGATTATGAAGAAAAAATATCAGGAGAAATTTTAGAGATGAAAATACCTGAAAACAAAGAATGTGGTCCCCAGGAACCACAATAGCACATTGTCTTGCTTCATATGGAAGAGAACGCTGTCGTAGGCATTCACGAACATTAACCCATTCATCTTCATGTCCTCCAAGTCCAGAAAAACGAACCTTCACTTCCTGAAAGAGAAGCGAAAACAAGCTAATAAATGGTATATGGCATATGCAGTTACACCAATGTAACAAGCAGTACTCATATGAATGTACACAATTTCAGAAAATGCTGCTGCTGATGTATTTGCATTTGTTATCCATACTCTAATTTAAAAAAAACTGATCTTTTTACATGTAGAAAAAATAATAGGGTAGATTGATATGAGTTTTAACTAGCTACAAAATAGCATCAGATCCTCACATAAATTTTTAGGAGAGTGTGTCCAAGGTCATATATTAGTGTGTTAGTACTATGGTTTGACACAATGTGGAAACACTGAACTAGATGGAGCACGGATGCTTCTCTTGCGCTTGATGCATATATATAATAACAGGTTGCTGTAGGATAACATTACAAAAAATATCACCGTGGAGTTGGTAACATACCAAGCAAGATGAAGCATAGTAGTGGTAGATAAGAGGAATTATAGAGGGTAAAGATCAAATAACCCAATTGATGCATGAATCCATTATCTCAGAGTTTAGCCCCCAGAAGAGAGGAGATTAATTCTTGCTTTACTCAAAATAACACACTCAACTCAACTACCAAGTACTAACTTCTTCACGATGATAACTTATAGGCCCTAACTCCTAAACTTTTTTAATCCGCTGCCTCGCTAATAACTAAGACTCTGGAGCCAGTGCCTACCTTGTAGCATGGTCACTACTGGAAACGGAAATATCTTTGTGAGGCTATGTATTTTTTTGACAGGCTCATGCAAAAACTACAGGGAAATTAATCCCAACCGCCGGGCCCGAAGTTTTCCTTCTCTCTGTCCTCACCATCCTAATAAACACTATCCCAGATCCCAAACTTCCCTAGTCGGATAGCCTAATAATAAACGATGGACTCTGACTTGTGCCATTTCAACTTCCTGGATATTGTCATTTCAGTCAAGGAATGCAATCCCAGAATATGCGAATGAGAAGCGAATCATATATAGTTTCAGTATCATTACCATATATACTGATTTCACGTAAGATACCATAAGTGTGTTTTGTTCTTTATGCATCAACAATATTTCAGTATCCTTACCGGATGACCTGTTTCAAACCCCCTTTGAAGTAGAAAGGCAGCAACATCGTACCTGTAACAAACAAGGGTAGTCATGCATGAAAACTTGAAACCTATATAAAAAGATATTGACACAATTCAAGGCATGTCCATAGTCAGGGAATAACCATATCAAATTATAGTTCTTTTTTTGTTTTCTCATTGAGACACTAATGCATGGTTCACATGTAATGATGACCCCTTATCTTTTCATGTCTTTTACTCCCTCCATTACAAATTCTGTAAGGCATATAGTTTTGGCCAAGTTGTTTAAATACATGAAGACTCGTATGTTACTTTAGTTATGTTTTCTCTCTTTTACCCTATTAATACTCCATATTCCTCTTTATCTTTTAAGAGTTAAGACTCATATAAATCTTCTCTCCTTTACTCTCAAGGCACTAATTAACACCGTGAAACTCAAGGTCATTTATCTCTACCATTATATTTGATCATCTTTTTCTTAATCTCCATGGTCAACCAGAATATGCTTTATGCAAAGAAACAGGTCGAGGGAAAATACATTTTTTGCCAAGGATGTAATTTCCTGTAATGCATGCAGACAAAAAAAAACTCATTGCTCGATGCACTCAGCATGGTGATATGACTATGGTTTTTAGTTTACTTCCAGATTCTTTTACTTGAGTCGGAAATGATATTGATGACCTCCTGCAAGTTTGCTGACAAAAATAATAAATTGACAATAGACCATTGCTCCAATTAGAGCATGCTATTATGCTCTCACGGATAAAGAATAAGCATACATGAAAATATGCAAATGCCAGAATCAATTACGATGCCACGAGCAATATCATCTAAACAAAAAAGGATGAGGAACAATATCACCATACCATGCGCCATCTCTTGCAGACTTAGCTTCAAATTGCTCTACATCATCCACAGGATTCCTCTCTGATTTCCAGCAACGCCAACCATAATCAGAGGGAATAAAAGACATGATAATAAAGAACGATCATGATGAGTGCTAGATAGTTACCAAACAAAATTTAACGAGTAACATCAGGCTAAAAGAATCAGTTATCCTATAGAAGTTGTGGTCTTGTGGAGAATGGCACAGAGTTGGACCATTAACGCATGTTCTAATATAAAAGAAAATAGAACTATGACAATATTAGGTCACACCAGTACTAAGTGTAACAGTAATTGCCTCAAAAACAATTGCCAGAAGCATTCAAGTTAAAAAAATATAGCACAACAAGTTGAAGCTAAGGAACATCTACGATCTGCGCCAAATGAAAGCTTGCAGCACCCGTCACCCTTGTTTCTAAAACTGTGGTACACACACAGCATGCAGAAGCAAATAAATCGCCCAGTTCATCCAGTGAGCTACACACAAAGCAACATATATGGAGCACAGTACTCATCCATACACTCTGTGCCCTAGGAAGTTTCCACAAGGAACTACGTGCTAAGTATTACAGTAATGACTTGAAACTCCTGCATAAAAATTGAAGTTACCGATTTCGCATGAAATTGACTAATCCACACCAAATAAAATCTTGTAGAAGCACAAGCATTGCCCATCAGTTCCATGAAAATGTGGCGCACACAGCGACATAGGGTACACGTGTGTAAACTTTGTGCCCCTGTATGTAAAGCATTTCACCATATGCATCCAACACTCCTAGCTACTAGTAACAGGAAAGTAGACCTAGTGACCATGGAAAAAATAAAATGTGCTGCGAGCAGAGGTAACATCAAGTCATCAGCAGTAATCTATAACCTGAGGAGGAGCCAGAGCGCGCAGCTGCACGGGCCTGAGCCCTGAAGGTGAAGCCTTCCTGATGCTGGTTGGCCGCCGCCGGCGTCATCATCTGCGTCGCTTGCGTGCACAAGGAGGCCCTGCCCTCGGGAGAGTACCGGCGTTTCCGGAACCAGCACAACACCTGCAGTGAGCAAACCACAACCCCCACTCCCAGGCAAACAAGAATCAAAACGGATTCCTACGAGAAAAATTCGAGTTCTCTGGATCGGATCGCCGAGTGGGAGACGACCTACCTGCTTCGGTTGAACTGGAACTGGGATCTTGCCGGCGGTGTGACGGGAGGCCGTGAACTTGTTGGCGAGCGCATCGAGGACCAAGCCGTCTGGAATGGCGAAGCTAATCTGCTGCACGAGCGCCTCCATCTCCGTCACCTCCTCCGGCAAGAATCGGAAAAGGGCTGCTGCGCCGCCGCCGCCGGTGCCGCCGCTCGGTGACCTCTCCATTCCGCTCGGGCGAATATGAGGGTACGGCAAGTCGGCACTCGGCAACGACACCGGCAGCTTCCTCTCCAGGCGCTGCAACAGGGAGGGGAGAAGCTGGGATCTGGAATCGGCGATCTGATGGAATTGAATCAGCAGATGGAGAATCGATCGGGAGAGGCGAGGGAGCTCGAGACGTGAGACGTTACCTGCTTCAGGCGCTGGGACAGCTGTTTCCTCGCAGCGTTGTGTTAATTCATGTGCTACAGTTTCCGTTTCACACCCAGCTAGGGGATATTGACAAAGTACTAAATTATTTGTTTACATATATTCCCTCAAAAAAATAAACGGTCGTGTTGATTAGCATGCCAAATAAAATCACTAACCACAAATAATTTTTTTGTACGTGACAAAGTACTAAATTATTTGAAAGTCTATAAAAGGAAGTTACATTATTAACCTTGCCATTTTGTTTTTAGAAAATATTTTAAACTATTAGAGTATTCTAGTAAAGTAAAATTCGAACTTAATTCATAACCCACACCACCACAAGGAACCTGACCCTAAATGAAACATTATGCATCTCCAAAAAAAAATTATACAAACTGGAACCAACAAATTCACCGTAAGCATAGAAATTGTTAGCTGTAAAATATGTCCATGAAAATATACCGACTGACCCATATACCCTGACCGATGATTTGTTACGTATTTTTACCGACTGACTGTGTGTAGCTAAATTTCTTTACCAACCAACAATCCAACGCTATGCATCCATAGAAAATAATATAATTAATCTCACTGGCCATAAAACACCAATCTTTTGAAACAGTACATATCAAAGACAATCGGCTGAACATGTATAGCTCATAATTTCATTTTAAGCCAACAGATATCAAACACATATAACAACAACAACAACAACTTAGTCTTTTGTCCCAAGCAAGTTGGGGTAGGCTAGAGATGAAACCCACGGAAAACAAGAATAAGAAACACAAAAAGGGCACAAGCCAAAGGAAGAGTCAGGGGTTAAACAAAAAGTAACAAATGTCACGGTTCAGGTACGTTAATTGCTAATCTCCAAGCGCTCCTATCCATAGCTAATTTCTTAGCGATATTCCCCTCCTTAAGGTCTCTCTTAACCATCCTGTCCCAAATTAGTCTAGGTCTACCTCTACCTCTCTTTACATTATCGCCCCGCTTTAAAACTCCACTACGCACCGGCGCCTCGGGAGGCCTCCGTTGTACGTGTCCAAACCATCTCAACCGATGTTGAATCAACTTCTCCTCGATAGGTGCCACCCCGACCCTATCTCGAATCTCTTCATTCCGGACTCTATCCCTTCTTGTATGCCCGCAGAACCAACGCAGCATACGCATCTCTGCTACACTCAGTTGCTGGACATGTCGCCTTTTTGTAGGCCAACATTCAGTACCGTATAGCATCGCCGGGCGAATCGTCGTCCTATAGAACTTACCTTTTAGCCTCTGTGGCACCTTCTTGTCACAGAGGATGCCAGAAGTCTGCCGCCACTTCAACCAACCGGCTGAAATTCTATGTCTAACATCTTCATCAATGTCTCCATCTTTCTGAAGCATTGATCCTAGATACCGGAAAGTATCCTTCTTGGCCACCACTTGACCTTCGAGGCTAACGTCCCCATCCTCATGCCTAGTCGGGCTAAAGTCGCACATCATATACTCGGTCTTGGTCCTACTCAGTCTGAACCCCCTCGACTCTAATGTGTGTCTCCACAGCTCTAACTTCATATTAACCCCTGTCCTACTCTCGTCAACTAGCACCACATCATCAGCAAAGAGCATACACCAAGGGATATCACCCTGTATGTCCCTTGTGACCTCATCCATCACCAAAGCAAATAGATAAGGGCTCAATGCTGACTCCTGATGTAGTCCTATTTTAATTAGAAAGTCACTGGTATCGCCATCACATGTTCGAACACAAGTCATCGCATCCTTGTACATATCCTTGATGAGGGTAATATACTTAGTTGGAACTTTGTGTTTTTCCAAGGCCCACCACATGACGTCTCTCGGTACTGTCATACGCCTTCTCTAGGTCAATAAAGACCGTGTGTAAGTCCTTCTTCTCCTCTCTATATCTCTCCATCAACTGTCGTACTAAGAAAATCGCCTCCATGGTCGACCTCCTAGGCATGAACCCAAACTGGTTTTGGGTCACCCTTGTCAATCTTCTTAGTCGATGCTCGATAACCCTCTCCCAAAGCTTCATCGTATGGCTCATCAGCTTAATCCCCTGGTAGTTGGTACAACTTTGAACATCTCCCTTGTTCTTGAAGATCGGTACTAAAATACTTCTCCTCCATTCCTCCGGCATCTTGTTTGACCGAAAAATTAGGTTAAAAAGCTTAGTTAACCATACTACCGCTGTCTCGCCCAGGCATCTCCACACCTCAATGGGGATGCCATCGGGACCCATCGCTTTACCTCCCTTCATCCTCTTCAAAGCCTCCCCGATCTCTGCCTCCTGAATTCTCCTCACAAAGCGTCTGTTGGTATCATCAAATGAGTCGTCCAACACGTAGGTAGGACCCTCATTTTCCCCATTAAACAACTTGTCGAAGTATTCTCGCCATCTGTCCTTGATCTCCTCATCCTTCACCAGAAGTCGATCTGTCTCATCCTTGATGCATTTGATTTGGTTTATGTCTCTTGTCTTCCTCTCGCGGGTCCTAGCTATCCTATAAATGTCCTTCTCTCCTTCCTTCGTACCTAGCCGTTGATAAAGGTCATCAAAAGCCTGACCTTTCGCTACACTTACAGCTCGCTTTGCAGACCTCTTCGCTAATCTATAGCCCTCGATGTTGGTTGCGCTCTGTCGAGGTGAAGGCGTTTGAAACACTCCTTCTTCTCCTTAATAGCCCTTTGCACCTCGTCATTCCACCACCAAGTCTCTTTCACTTCCTGCTTGCCTCCTCTACTCACACCAAACACTTCTGAAGCCACCTTCCGAACACATGTCGCCATCTTTAGCCATATATCATCTACATTTGCCCCTTCTTCCCAAGGCCCCTTGCCTAGCATCCTCTCCTTAAACGTTTGTGCCTCTTCCCCTCTAAGCTTCCACCAGTTCGTTCTCGCAATCTTGGCACGTTTGTCCCGGTGGGTACGTACCCGAAAATGAAAATCCGCCACCACAAGCTTGTGTTGGGGGACAACACACTCCCCAGGTATCACCTTACAATCTAAGCAGGCATGTGTATCCTCTCTCCGAGCAAGGATAAAATCGATTTGGCTCGAGTATTGTCCACTATGGAAGGTCACTAGATGGGGCTCCCTCTTTCTAAAGAGGGTATTTGCTAACAGCAGGTCGTAGGCCAACGCAAAATTCAAAACATCCTCTCCCCCCTCATTCCTACTACCATACCCGAAACCCCCGTGTACTCGCTCATATCCTACATTAGTCGCACCCACATGGCCATTGAGGTCTCCTCCTATGAAGAGCTTCTCACTGATAGGCACGGTACTAACCATGCTATCAAGATCTTCCCAGAACTGACTCTTGGAGCTCTCACTAAGACCTACCTGAGGGGCATAGGCGCTGATCACATTCAGAACCAAATCTCCAATGACCAACCGCACTAGGATAATCCGGTCGCCTTGCCTCCTAACATCTACAACCCCATCCTTAAGGCTCTTATCGATCAAGATGCCTACACCATTCCTACCCGAAGTTGTCCCCGTGTACCAAAGCTTGAAGCCAGAACCCTCCACCTCCTTCGCCTTCTGGCCCTTCCATTTAGTCTCCTGCACGCATAGAATATTTACACGTCTCCTAATTGCTACATCGACTAGTTCTCTTAACTTACCTGTTAGAGACCCTATGTTCCAACTACCTAGACGAATCCTAGTTGGCTCGGCTACCTTCCTTACCCTTCGCACCCGTCGAGGGAAATGCGAAGACCCTTGCTCATTTTTCACTACACCCGGGCGCAGATGTAGCGCGCCACAGAGGCTGTGACGACCCGACCCTTGCTCACTTATTATCGTACCCGGATCACGATACGACGCGCCCCTGAGGGGATGACGACCCGGCCCTTGCTCATTTAACACCACACCCGGGTTCCGATGTAGCGCGTCGCTAAGAGGGTTACGCCCCAGCGAATTTCTTATGGGTTTCATTTCCATTAGAGTGGCTAATTATTACGCTGGTTCGCCAAACCTAACACAACCCTCCACATTTTCTCATCGCGGGCTTGGGACCGGCAACGGCAGTGTTAGATATCAAACACATAATTGGCTAAAATATAGAGCAGAGTTTTCATATGGATCCAATAGATATCAAACACATAATTGGCCGAGCAACAAAGTTTTCATTATAGAAAATATTATTTGTGTTGTCACTGAGCAGGTCAAGCTAGCTAGATTATATGTTTGGCTTCACAGGCCACATTACAAGCAGAGAAACCCACATTTACAAAACAAAGGCAGGCAGCCTAGATAGTCCAAATAAGCCGCTACACAGCCATAACTTTGGCTTCTTATGTAGCGCATGACATTTTGGCTAAATAACTCACAGCTCACTTACAAAATGACACAAGCCTACCCAAAATAAAAATAGTGTCCATGAGCACAGATCCACTAGTTGCTTACATGATCGACCATCATGCCGTCTCTAAGACCTCCCACCTGAACAAAGTGGAAATTGTAAATTGTTAAAAATGCATTGGCTGAAACTTAACTGCAGAAATTGTAGTGCACAGAAATCATAGTGCAGCATTAATTATTCAAATGTATCGAATTTAATCTTGATATAGAGTTGATTCACCTTTGGGCAAGAAGGCACTAATATGGTCGTATCCATGTTAGTGATGTCCTCGTCATGCCCCCCTTCTTGAAAATTAACCCGCAACATGTTATCAATAACAAATAAACTCGATATGGTATAATTAGTTTCAATGCAAGCCATTTGTTGATCACTTTTAGACACTGAGATTTCAAATCTGAATAAATATACACCCGATGCACCATATACTCTCCACGAGTGTTATATTTTCCAATTCCATAGAATGAATAATGATCAAAATATGGCGAAATACAATTCTAAAATAATAATTTCTCTAAATAATTTAGATTGCAAAGAATATCAAACTCAGTGTAACCCAAAGTATTCAAAGATGATATGAGTTTCAGCTCTTCGTTCTCATTATTAACGCAATGAACATGTGAAAAAAATAACATGTTCATCATTCAAATCAGATTGCACATGTTCATATACTAGTTGTGTGGTAGATTTGAGTGAAGTATCATCACACAACTTCTCTTTATCACAAGGATCAACAAGAAAATCACCACATAACAAAGGCAAATTAGCAATGATTTTCACTATTTGTTACTCTCTAGTAGCATGATAAGTAGACAATTGTATTTGATCTTGATGGCACTCACCTCGAGCATCTGAAGCACTCCATACGTTACCTATATGAGCCTCCTTAGGCAATGATGGCAGAAGAAGCTTTTCTTCTTGGTTATCCGTCAATGCATATGGTTCCGAGTTGGAGATTGCGCAATTTCCTACAAATTGTTAGAACCATACACAGGAATAAAAGGAAACTCATCTGCTGAAAGCACTTCTTCATTGTAAGTATGCAAGGCTAACAAAATCTCATTTTCAGCAGTGCAAGCTAGTTTTAATAATTAAGGCAAGAAAGTATATGTTTCATGAACAAAAATATCATAGATTTCTTTGTTCAGCCCTCTCGAAAATCTGTTTTCAGTAGCATCTTTGCATTCTACCAAACCACATTGCAATATAAGAATCTGGAGATTTAGATAGTATATTTCAACGGTGTTACTATCTTGTTTCAAACTTTGTAGCTTAGCAAGCAAATCATTAGCATAATATTTAGGAACAAAGTACTCTCTAAAAATAGTTTTCAATGCATTCCATATTTTAGGTACCTTATCATGTCTACACAAGCGTTTCTAAACAGCCAAAGCATAATCAATAAGAACTCCAGCAGTAGCTAGAATTTTTCGCTCTTCTGACAAATCATGTTTGCAAAATTCTAAATGTACTGCTAATTCCCATTTAACATATCCTTTAGGATCAAACTTACCATCATATAACGGCAAGTGTTGAATGACATCCTGAATCTGAAGGTGTAGTTTTATTAGCTCAAAAATATCCATATCACCTACCATGATTAGTAGAAAATAAGAAACACAAAAATAATATGTATTCTCCTGTCAACTATTAGGATGTGTCGGTTGTAAAACTCTCAAACTCATCTTATTTAAAACAAGCTCTTACAAATTCTTACCAAGCCAAAACAGGACGGGTCGGCAACTAACAAGTCAAGCATCTGGAAAGAAGTGTATCAGTACTGCAGCAACAACATCTATTGAGCCGTAGTCGGATATGTGGAGCTGTAGGTGGGCTAAAAAATAGAAAGCACAAGGAAATACTAGCACTACATTAGTCACAAAAGCAAGCTGAGTAATCATCCAACAGTGGTAGTATGCTGGTTCTAGACTAGACCGTGCTAGAGGCGCGAGCCTAGACACAAAAGAAATCACAACACATCACCAGAATCAAAATAGAAACACAAAGAACAACCCCTTTCCTTTTCCTTTTCTCTTCTTTGTTTCTTTTCTTTTCTTTTTTTCTTCTTTTCTTTTTTTCTCTTTTTTTCAGGGGACTAAAATCTTTTGTTTGACAACCAAAAAAAAAGGATTACTACATACAACCTCTACCAACTCAGAATTACAAATTTTGTTTTACACAGCCACACGCGCAAATCTCCGAGTCGATTCTGAAGCGCTCAGATGGAGTTTGTGACCAAGGTCAGATCTGTTGGAAAGAGCATAAGTTAGGCTTTCCAGATTGTATTAAAACTCCCAAATCAGAGACTGAACATAGAAACTACAGCAGTTTTCTTTCCATGCTAAAATGAAACTCCGAAACAAAATGAGGTAACAAGAACTCGAAACTCTAAAGGACTAAACTAAGACCAGCAACTCAACACAACCGATGCAACCGAAGACTCAATAAGCCCTAACTAAGAAGTACTAGTAAAAGTCTCAAAAGGTCTATAGGATTGCAGGCAAACTAATCTACTAAAATTCTTTTTAGCTTTTCTGGATAATAGGGATTAAAAATAGTGAAGGATTGGAAGTCTCTCACTGAATAACCTTGCTTTGATTACCAACTGGTGTGAACCCGCTAGTGTTTATTCCCGATCTTTCGATCAGAGGGGATCGATAACACGATTAATGGAGGAGACAACGTTCACAGCCCGACTACAACCTTCTAAGAACGCTGCGCCTTAGCAACCGATACACCACCTCCAACGGCTGCCGCAATCTTGTGGAGCACAACATCCGTCCACTAGGGCACTCGTTCTGCAAGCAATTGAAGAATAAGAAAGACAAGTAGAACAAGCAACTCAATTGCAAATATGGAGATAACAACCAATCTGAAATCATAAAGGTGGGGTTCTATATCGAGTAGAACGGATGGTCTAGCCGACACACGCGTCTACAAGCAAGTAGCAATGGCTAAACTTTTAACAAAATAAAATCCAATCTATTTATGGCGGCTATGTAGGTATATGAGAGGATAGAGGACAACCAGAACATGGTGGAGGTTGAACCTAAACTATAGGACGTGCTCCTATTGGGCCCCACTTGATATACAGCCCATAGGTGACGCAGCACCGTGGACAGAAAAGATCTCTACAGTAAATCAACAATTACGGCCTTCTCGAAGAAGATATGGACATAATTCTAGATCCATACGAAAGTAAACTTTATAAGCTTTCTGTGAAGTCCAAGAACGCCCCAATCAGATTCCATATGAAGTCGTGGCAGCTGTTACAATTTGGTTCTGTCTTGCAGTCTGAGTCCAACGTTCAAAACGTGTTGGATTTGGACTCTTTCTTTCCTTACACCAAAAGTGATATGGTGACCTGGTGGAGAACATTGGCGATACTTGGGCTTGGTCCCCAATCAATTTTTTTGTCCTCCATGTTTTCCATGTAATTTCCACACACAGCTTTATCCAGTCGAGTAATTCTGAAAATAGGAATGCACAGAAATTATAGTGCAGCATTAATTATTCAAATGTATCAAATTTAATCTTGATATAGAGTTGATTCAACTTTGGACAAGAAGACACTAATATGATCATATCCATGTTAGTGATGTCCTCATCACTACGACCATATTAGTGATGTCCTCGTCATTTTCTTCACAAGCAGCAGCAAATGCATCACCTTCTTGAATTGTTTTTTCCTTCAACTCTGGACGTTCTTCAATGATTGCCTTAAGTTTTTTATGCACAAATGGAATAGTTTAGTTCAATAATTTTCTTTATACTACCATAATAAGCCTTGTTTCCTATGATAATGTTATCATTATTGCCGTTGTCAAAACTTGTTGACTCTGCACATACAACAACCCCACTATTTTGAATAGATCTACCCTCATCATAGGACTCTGTGTGGAAATTGAATCCATTTATGGTATAACTAGTATACTTGTGTGCAATCGTCATTGGAGCCTTAGCTAAAATTTTAATCTCAACTGGTGTTGTCTCATACATTTCTTCCACATGTGATTATGAATTACTACAATTAAAGTAAATGTGAAATCCATATCTGTTGACATGTGCTAAGTTTTTTGTCTTACATGCAACCTGAACCACTCATGAAAGGATTCATGTTGAGTGCGATTGATTTATCATTTATTTCGAAGATCAATGGAGGATAGGTAGTGAGAATGCTTGCTGCAAAGGCAATTTTATTAATTTAGCATGCAAGACAACGTGATCATGTGATGTCAAGAGATTTATATAACATACTCTAGGTAAGATGCAATATTGGCATAGTATGGGCTTGTAGCAATGTCTTGTGGTCTAAGTTGACTATGAACTTTCCTTCTAATCCTCGATCAATGCTACGGAAGAAAGGAGTTGTACTACAATCTTCATCAGCTCTAATTTGATGGCTCAACTGGGTCTCACCGTGTAAATAGCGAGAGCAAAGAGTAAGGCACTCAGTAAACATGGACCACTCCATAATTGATCCCTTAGGGTGACTTTTTGTATGGACAGAGCCTTTCAATCTCATTAAAAACCTATGCACAATAATAGGCACATTTGTAATGTTAGGAAAATAGTAGGTATGTAGCAGTTATTCACTATTCTGCAATATGACCAATCAAGTTACCTCTCAATAGGCCACATGCTGCGAAAATGGACTGGACCAGCTATTTTTGCTTGGGTAGGAAGGAGTACCATCAAGTATACCATAATACCAAAAAAGGATGGAAGAAATATAGTCTCAAGCAGGCTCAAGGTTTCAGCTATATCAGCCTCTAGACTTTCCATATCACTTATTCGAATGACAGGTGAGCTAAGTTTCTTAAAAAAGTTGCATATACGAATCACACCAGCACTGACAGTTTTAGGCAATATTTTTCTCACAGCAAGTGGCAGCAAATGTTGTACAATAATATGGTTCTCATGACTCTTTAAGCCCAAATATCTTTCTCTCATTAACATGTACATCATGTCGTATGTCAAATTAATAACCATCAGGAAACTTGACCCCTTTCAGTCGCTACAAGAAAACAGCGTAATTTTGTCGGCCTAAAACCGACGAAATTAGCCCAAAAGCCGTCGACGGAAAAAAATCGATGAAAATAAACGCGGCAACCGACGAAAATAAGTCTTTTTTCGTCGGCCAAGCAAGCCGACGAAGACAAAGTCATATTTTCGTCAGCTAACCTGGCCGACGAAACTAAACGGGTTTTTTTCATCGGTCCTTGAGGCCGACGAAAATAAACTGATTTTGTTTCGTCGGTCTTTTGAGGCCGACGAAAATAAACTGATTTTGTTTCGTCGGTCTTGAGGCCGACGAAAATAAACTGATTTTGTTTCATCAGTCTTGAGGACGATGAAAATAAACTGATTTTGTTTCGTCGGCTTCAGGCCGATGAAAATACTGGATACGCTCCAGTATTTTCGTCAGTATTCTGGCCGACAAAAATACTGGGCAAAATAGCTGCTCGCTGCACTTTCCATAGTTTTCCAGAATTACGAATAATAGTTTTCCAAAATTACAAATAACAGTTAATTAACATGAAAATAGCCATCCATAAGCACAATCATAAAATATATCATCACATAATCATAAAATACATCCAATACGTGCAATCATGAAATCCATACTCTAAATAACATATATGTGTCAATGAAACGTAAAAGCACATCAATGAGGGGTAGAATTATGTCCGCTGCCGCTGTGACATCCAGAAATGTAACGCGTTGTCGATGCTGGCGTGGACGGGCTGCCAGAAACTCCTCGATGAGGAGTACTCATCGAAACCTGATTATAGACAAAGTTAAATGTGTATATAGTCCTTATGTATAAAAAAAATATGAGCATTGCTAGTTATATGAAAGAATTACCACTTGTGGAGATGGTAGATGGACGTATGGTGCAAAAGTCAGCGGTGTTGGAGGAGGTGAAGGAAGAGGTGGCAAATTAAATTATGATCCAAGGGTAGCCGCTAACATTTTCTAAAGCCGATAATAAATCAGGTATCTTATAGTAATGAGAAAGTGCACAATAACTTAAAAATTACCAAACTTGCATAGTACCTGAAGCTGTCGTTGTTGAGCGAAAAAACCTTGCATGTACTGTTGCCTTGCCATTCCTCTTGCCTCTGCATCGCCTCTCTCTGCTGCCTTATCTCCTCCTGCAATCAACTTTCCCTTTCGTAGCCCCGAGAATTCTGAGAGGACTGAGAATACCTTGCCCCACTCAAAGCACCGCTTGTGTCAATAACGCCATTCAACATGCTGAACCTGTCACGCTTCTTGCCTCCCCCGCTTGAGTATAAGGCACCGACATCCACATCACTCCACCTCCAATTGTACTCCTCCCCATGACGTGCCACCATTTCATCACCATATCTCACCTACCATTCAAACAAGCAACATTAAGATAATATTCGTTTCATCGCTTAATTGAAATCAAGTTGTTGTACTAACCAGAGTCTGTGTGGCATTCTCACTGCAAAACAACTCTGGCTGTGTAGGATTAGCGTCGTGGTGGCCTCGAATGTATGTCTCAATATAGTTTGGGGCCACCCCACTTTGTGCCTCCTGCCAAAGAAGAAATTGTAATATTGCAAATAAGTACATAACAATCAAATTGAAATAATAAACAGCTACCGTTCGATGAGCCAAACGAAGATGTCCATCTGCCCCATATCTTTGTGTAACCCGTGGTCCTGCTTGCCGATTAGCTCTCTTCATTCTAGATGTTTCCACAAAGCTGCATGAAGCCCAATAAGCACAAAGTGCTCGCCAAGCATCTGGACACTTTCTCAGCCAAGGCAAACCGCTAATATCAACTTGAAGATACCCATCCTCTCAGAGATATATCTCAGAAGCGCCCAATTTCTTGTTCATGATAGTGATAAAGTAGTGGCCCCATGTATTGGTTCTTTTGATGACGCAAGCAGATCAAAATATTCTGGGACCTCAGCAGCATTCTCAACCTGCTCGACAAAATCATCCATCATTACCTCCATCCTATCTTCATGTTCCGCAAAGCTATCCACTAGGTTGTATGCCCCCTGCCTTTGTGACTCTCCATGCTCATACCACCTCTCGTAATTCGGTATGAAACCAAACTTGCAGAGGTGACGCTCCATATCAATCTTGACTTGATGAGAATAATTCTGACACTTGTTACATGGACACTTTGCCAAACCACCACCAAGAGACAATAAAAACACATGATCTACAAAAGCTTGTGTGTTGACCATCCACTCTTGCGTAGGCACTCCGTTACTTCTCCAACCATCATACATCCAACTTCGATCATCTCCCATTTTCTCAAACTAGCTACTTCATTAACGAAATTGAGAATGTTACTTTCTTAACGATACTAAGCAAACAAAAATTATCAAGCATATCTAACACAAATCATTTTAGATATCAGTAATGCTACATATTTTCTAAGAAATGAACCAGAAATCTTATAACAATCATAAATTTTATACCAACATAATCACAAATATAGTTACAATAAGACCAACCACATTTCTAATAGTATTAACGAAAAGACAACTACAGTCAACAGGTTAATACCTGAGCTCGAGCAGGGGACAGCCGAGAGGAGCGCGTCGGCAGTGGCTCGGAAGTGTGGGCGGCGGCAGCACGGGGGCAGGTTGGGGGGGGGGGCAGCAGCACGGTCATGGGAGGCGGCGGCGCGGGTTGCCGCGGGCAGGGGCGAGGGGGCGCGGGGCGCGCGCGGGGGTGCCCGGGCAGCGGCACGCGGGGGTGCACGGGCATGGCCGCACGGGGCAGGGGCGCGGGGGCACGGGGCACGCGCGGGGGCGCACGGGCAGGGGCGAGGGGGCGCGGGCCGCACGGGCAGGGGCGCACGGGGCGGCATAGGTAGGGGAGCACGGGCAGGGGCGCGGGGGTGCACGGGGGCGGCGACCGCGGGCAGGTGCGGCATGGGTGTGCGGGGCGGCGGGCACGGCTGGCGGCGGGCGCGGCAGGTCAAGCCCAGGGGCGGCGGTCGAGCGCGGGAATGGGACAGCGGCCGAGCGCGGGGCGGCAAGCGGCGCGGCTGGCGGGGCAGCGAGCGGCGGGCGGAGGGCGCGGTAGGCGGGGCGGCGGGCGCAGGCGCGGCCTCGCGCGGGGCGGCCGGTGGGGCGGCGTGCGCGGGCGCGCGCAGGCCGGCGGGGCGGAGGGCACGGCGGCGGCGCAGGAGGCAGGGAGTGAAAGGAATGAAGTCTTGACGGGCGGCAACGGGCGGCGGCGGCTGATAGGATAAGACCAATTTTGTTAGCCAGGATGCGCCGACGAAAATAACTTTAGTTTCGTCAGCTTAGGTCAAGCCGACGAAACTACTGAACAGTGTAATTTCATCGGCCAACTGGGCCGACAAAAAGAGAGTTACTTTCGTCAGTTGAGACCGACGAAAGTAGGCCATTATTTTCATCAGCCTGGCAGTGGCCGACGAAAGTTGGCCATTATTTTCATGGGCCTGGCAGCGGCCGACGGAAATAATGTATAATTTCGTCGGCCCAGTAAAGCCGACGAAAGTATATATTTATTTTCGTCGGTTTGGTGGGCCGACGAAAATAAATGAGGCCGACGAAAATGATCTGTTTTGGTGTAGTGAGTATTTGATAAAATAATTTCCTCTCATCAGGACTCATTGAGTATGGTGCAGGTGGCAAATAAAATTGTTCTTCAACATAGGGTGAAGATCACTTCTAATACCTAGAGCTTGAATGTCCAGCTGGCAATTCAGATTATCCTTTGATTTCCTATCAGTGCCCATGAATGTATTAACTAAGCTTTCGCTCATATTTTTTCCTATGTGCGTGAAGTCAAAATTATGCCGCAACATTAAATCTTTCCAATATGGAAGTATGAACCAAATAGACATCCTTTTGAAAATGACTAATGGCTGCCCTTCCTTATGTCTCTTGCTTGACAGTTTCTTTCCAGATGGATCCTTACCAAATATTGTATTAAGATCTTTAGTGCACTCTAAAATTTCCTCTCCTGAAAGTGGAGTAGGTGCTGGCCTAAACTTAGTTTTACCAAATTTATCAGCATCAGACCTAAATGGATGATCTTCATGCAAGAATCTTCGATGACCCATATAGCAAGTTTTGCTACCATTACTAAGTTGCATTAAACATGTATAAGAGTGGCAATCAGCACAAGCTGCTTCACCAGCTGTGATAGATCCGGACACATAACCTAGGCTTGGAAAATCTGTAGTAGTCCATAATACTACTGCCCGCAGCTGGAAGAACTCACCTTTCGAAGAATCATAAGTTCGAACTCCATTTTCAAACATATCTAGCAGATCATAAACAAGTGGTTGAAAATATACATCCATATCACTACCAGGACCATGTCAACTAGGAATCAACAAAGAAAGAATGAAATTTGATTGCTTCATGCACATTGAAGGTGGAAAGTTGTAGGGAATACAAATACCAGGCCAAACACTATAGCTAACATTCATGGTCCTAAATGGATTAAAACCATCTATGGCAAATGCTAGATGGATATTCCGACTATCTTCAGCAAACTTTGGATTCTTTTGGTCAAAGTCCTTCCATAGAGGTGAATCTGCAGGATGCCTTAGCAGACCATCATTTTTTCAGCCTTCATCATGCCATCTAGTTAAACTTGTTATTTTAGAGGTCAAGAATAATCTTTGGAGCCTTTTGTTTATTGGAAAATAGCGGAGAACTTTCCTAGGAACCTTGTATACATGCTTTCCATCTAAACTCTTCCTTACTGATTTCCACCATGAAACCTTACATTTTGGACAAGAATTCAATTCTACATTTTTCCTTCCAATAGAGAATGCAATCATTTTCACATGCATGAATATTAGTGTGTCCAATTCCTATAGATTTCACCAATTTCTTAGCTTCATGAAAGTTTCTAGATAGTGCTGACCCCTTAGGGACTGCATCATTAAGTAGATCAAGTAGCAGGTTGAAAGATCTATCAGTCTAACCTCCGAGAAGTTTGATGTGGAGTAATCTAACTAGGAAACGGAGTTGTGTATATTTCTTGCAACTAGGGTACAACTCTTTGCTATTTTCTGCAACCAACTTTGGAATGGCAGCTAACTCAGCACAAGGTTCCAGAATAGAACTGTTGTCATCAAAATCTCCTCTACTATCTAAACCAGCAGCTAAGTCTCTAAGTAAATCAGATATATCATCATCCTCATTAGACTCCTCTAAAACCTCAGCACCATCATAATTCCTATGATTAACTGAAGAGCTAATTTCTCCATGCAATTTCCATATTCTATACCCTTTTAGAATTCCATCACATATCAACTGCTCTCTTACTTCACTTGCCTCTTTCCAGAATGAGTTGACACACTTTCAACAAGGGCATAATATCTTGCTGCCTACTACTGAATTTCTAAATGCAAAAGCTAAGAAACTGTTCACCCCTTGCATGAATACCCTGTTGTGCGTACATGCAATTTTAAGATTAATTACCATTTTAATATAGATAGCACTTTTAGAATTTGTGAAATAATTGTTCTGTAGCTAGCATCATCATTGATCCATGTTTTATCCATCGATCTCTATATGGCTAATCAATCAGCTTGAATTTCAAAATGATCAAACAAAAGAAAAACATCACAGAAGCAATAAGATAGTTGCATACCAATTAGACAATTACCATGTAATCTCCTCACCAATGTTGGCTGACCGGTGGGCCTCAGGGTAAAATTTACGCGCGAGACTAGGCTGGCTACGCGCGCGCGCGCGCGGGGGGGGGGGGGGGGGTTGGTTGGGGGGGGCAGCTCATATGCCGACAAATAGTTCGACAAAATCATTAGGATATCCCAAACGATGGTTCAACAAAATATCTAAATATCTATACCGACTGATGGCCTGATGTGGACTTATACCGACCAATGGTTTAACGGTGATATAGTACTTTTAGCGACAGACGTCTGACGGCAATGTAGGGTTGTGGTATAGTGTATTCTCCCCTCACTATCATGGCCTTGCATGAGTAAAGCTTGTTGTGAAACTGATGACTGGGAACCTGCACAGGTACCACAGTCCTGATCCGAGTGAAACTGGTTTCCTCTAAGGAGGAATTCGTAAAACCATCGATGTGGCTACCTGCTTCAGCTTGATAAGAATCTTGCAGGTGTGTTCAGTTGAGTAAAACTTCATGGCGAGCTCGTCAGTGGCAGTGGAGGAGCGTGAGTAGGGTAGAAGCCATTTATTAGGATTCTATGTTTATTAGATTTTTGGTTAAAAGGTTAAATTGGCTAAGAATTTGTAAAATGCATATAAGATCACAGAAAAATGCTGAAACTGCAAAGTCAATTTTGTTAGCCTGTTAGATCTAAATCTACACAGGAAGAATGCTAGTTTTTGTGAAATGTCCTTTTTACCGCTGCTAGATTTTAGGTTTTGATAAATCAATTTTATTTAATATGAATGTTTCCGTTAATCCAAAAATCATGAAAAATTCACATTAACTTACTTGATGCATGTTTGTGCTTCTGTAAATTGTTCATGTCCACAAAACATAGCTATGAATTGAAATCATTTTATTTCTATGTTAACTTGTTTCTGCCTTAATAAATACTTTCTGTTAATGAAAGTTCTTGGTAAAATCATAAAAAATAGCTCAACGGTAGCTTAACCATAGTAGCTACTGTACATCATCAGAAAGTATTCACATGTTATATAAATGCATTTGTTTAGTTTCTAGCTTTAGATTCATTTTTTTGCAAAAATGCTAACTAATACTTTTCTACATGTTTGAATTCAGTGGCTTGAATTCAGCATGGTAGATCAGTGTATGGTTTACATTTAAATAACTTAAATTTATTTCATGCTAAATCACTTTAAATCATTTGTTAACCATGCTTTGTAAATGAACATGTTTAGTCGGTTTAGTGTGGTTTTGTGAGTTTGTTTTAAGGAGTTAATGAAGGAGAGATACTTCAAGCTAAAACAAATGTAAAACTAAATTCACCACTAACCAACACCAACCACTTTCTTTATGAGTTCCATTATTTTTAATACTTAGTAAAAGATTGCCAGTCAAGTAATTTAATAAAAAAATTGCATTGCATCATGTTAAACTTTTGCATTGTTATCCTTGCACTGATGTCTCTAACGCATCATTTCATTCATATAGACGCATGAACAACTTAGGGCCTGTTTGGCATGGCTCCAACTATGCCTGGAGCAGCTCCACTCCAAAACTCTAAGTGGAGCTAGCTCTAGGTGGAGTTGGAGCTATCTAGATTAGGTGTTTGGCTAGGAGAGTACCCAGGTCCAAAAGAGAGGGTCTTTAAGGTGGATTGCCATTATTACCCCCACTTGGCCTCACATGTCATCCTCTTGATCATCTTTCTTCTTCCTCAGGATGCTCAGGTGGCACAGGACTCACACGACCAGCACGGCAGCGGGTGGCGCGGTGCCGAGCACCGGGCTCGGGAGAATGGTATGGCGCCCGCGCGTTTGTCGCGGTGCATAAGGCGTGCTGGGCCAGCGGGTGCTACAACACCGACATCCTAGCGGCCATGGAGGCCGCGGTGGTGGACGGTGTGGACGTGCTCTCCATCTCCACTGGCGTGGATGGCGGCAACCTCACGGCAAAGAGGGCTGCGGGCGGTGGCGGCAAGGAGGGCTACGGGCGGCGGCGGCGATGGAGACCTGCAGGCGGCGCTCGGCGATGGAGAGCAGCGGCGATGGTAGGTGGCGACGGCGGCCAGGGAAGGAAGCAACGGCCAGGGGAGCGAGGGATTCGCAAGGGGAGGGATGTAGTGGCAGGAAGGAGGGAGTCGCGAGGTTGGGGGCGATGGGGACCCGGAAGAAAAGAAAATGAACCGTTTTTTGTGTAACGGATGGTATTGGTGGGTAATTACCTAGAACTCCACGTCTAGGTCCATATTTGAGGCTCTTGGAACTGCAAAAGAGGTGCTTTAAAATTCCAAGTTTATTTGAACTACAGCTCCAGAGTTTTGGAGCTCCATGGAATTTTGGAGTTAGGGTGTTTGGATAGAAAATTGGTTGGAGTTGGTGGAGTTGAACTCCAGAGCCATGCCAAACAGGCCGGTCTACGAGTTGGTCATTGAGCCAATCCAGGAGCAGCAAGAGGAGGCTCCACAAGAAGTTGCTAACCACTTCTAGATTTTAGGATTTTAGAAATCATAAACTTGTCCATTGTTACCTTTGGAGCTTAGCCGTTCTTGACACTAAAATTTGCACATGAGTACTGCATGCTTTGGAATAGAACAAAGAAAAATACGCGAGCTATATATCCCTAAACTTGTTTGTTCAAGAGTGTCACCTAACTCTTCCTCAAAAAAAGAGTGATCTAAATGTCTCAACTTTTTATTTGCAGATCTAGATTTTCCTTACTTATTAAGTGGTCAATTTAGGTCCAGACCTCTATATTCAGTGTTCATATATCTTCCTACTTGGCATCTTAGGAGGCATCCACATGTCAGCTAATTTTTTCCATATCAATGTTCACCATACATGACAACCAATGAAAGAGAGATAGAAGTTCCATTGCCACCGGCTAACATCTTCACCATCCTCTCTTGGGATTTAGGACAAGAGTTCTAAGTTGGTCATGAAGGATGGAGAGATAGGGCAAGGCACATAGTCAAGCATACGCCAATTAATAATATTGGACCACGTGTCATAATTAACAAGTTTAGGCGTTTAAATCTGTAAATTAATAGTTTGGAACCTAGGTGAGAACCTGAACAAGTTGGAAGCTCTCCGTCACTACTTAAAAAATGATTTGCAAGGGCGCCCCATTTTTTCGAGGGACGGCCCAAAAGGTAACCTGCTCCTACAAATGGAGCAGGGTTACTGTAGCAATTCACCCACCCTTAAAAAGGTATTTTTAGAGGTCGGGTGATGCCATCACCCGCCCCTAAAAATGGGCATCATTTGTAAGGACGCATGATGGCGTCACCTGCCCCTGAAACTGCATTTCTAGGGGTGGGTGATGGGGTCACCCGCCCCTAAAAATAATTTTCAGGGGCGGGTGATGACATGAGCCGTCCTACAAATGGTTCAACACAAATAAATTCATAATTTTTTATATCATCTCTGATGAAGTCAAACTTTATATCAAAATTGTATAGGTTGATGAGATATAAAACTTTTTAGTTGATACCTTTTTATTTAAGATCATTTAATATTATAAGTTCTCTAATTTTAAAATCTAGAAATTTTGATTTTTTTCAAACAATCTCGGATGTAGAGTAGCTCCATATCAAAGTTGTAGTAGTAAGATCTAAAATTTTATAGTTTACACATTATTCATTTAAGACCGTTTAGGATCACAAGATTATTTAATAGTTATTCTTTACACATAGCTATGACTAATATAGTATCTCATACAACTCAAATCATACTTTGAGGTTTCACAATCTTAACTTTTATATACACTGAAATATTCTTGGTATATTTTTTCTATATCTATAGTTCACAATAACCATAGTGTAGAAGTTTTATTTTTTTATTTATTTTGCTATATTTAAAGATTTAAATTAATTTTTGGAATAAAATAGAAAAAATATTTTTAGGGGCGGGTGGTGGCGTCAGCCGCTCTTACAAATTGATTTTAGAGTTAATATAAAATAATGGCATACCTTATATATTATAGAGTCATAAGTGACTTTGTAGTGTGGTGGAGAGTAGGGTGCGCGCGAGACTTGAGGTAAGCGGTTTGAACCCCGGTTAACACAAGTGTGCATATTTTGTAGAGGGGCTTGTGGTGGTGGCCAGTTGACTATGATATTTTTTATTTTGTTGTTTTCAATTTTTTTCTAAATTTTTCTATTTTCTAGAAATAGATTTGTAGGGGTGGGTCCTACAAATAAATTTCTAGGGGTGGACGTATTACCCACCCTTGCAAATAGCTATTTCTAGCCGCTAGAAGTAGAGGCAGGTAAAAACGTATTTCTAGAGATGGGTAGCTAGAAGTAACAAATTTTTGTAGCAGTACGGTACCCCGCCCCTGCTCTCGCAAAATAACTAGTTTTTTGGGGTAAAATAACAAGTTCTGGAACCAGATTTGCAAGGTCCAAAACACCCAAAAAAATCGAAATCTTCTGCTTCTGCGGCACACTCCTTTCCATTTCTGTTTCTTGAATAAACCCGTACGTATATTTCTTACTGCGTGATGACCTAGTACAGCACTGCTATATTCCTCCTAAAATATCTCTACTCCAGATAGCCACATCCCCCTCTTCCACTAATACGGAACCCATAAATAATTAACGTGTCCGGACAGTCGTCGGGTCGTCGTCGTTATCTCCGGTTGATCGGTTGCGTCTCGGAGTAGGCGCCACGGTACTCCCCGGACGATTGCTCAAACTCCCCGGTGTACTGCTCGGAGGGGAAGGCGGTGAGGCGGAGCTGCTGGATGGCGGCCGCCTCCTGCCCGGAGCCGTGGTAGTTCCGGCTCTGCCCCACCTTCACCCCGTTGCTCAGGTCCGACATGCTCCCTTCGTTGTCCAGCGCCCTCATCACCTGGTGACGAGGACACCATTATTATATTTCATGGGGGAGGACAGCATGTTCGTTCGTTGTCTTTCCCGTTGCAAAGATCGACCTCACTAGCTATTGCCTGCTATGTCCGACAGTTATTCGACGGGTTTACCTACCTGCACCATCCGGGGCCGCTTGGGAGCCGAGTGGCGGACGCACGCGGCCGCGGCCTCCACCATCACGATCATCTCGCCCCGGTTGTAGGCGCCCTCGAGCCGGGGGTCGACCACCGCGTCGAGGTCGCCCGTCTCGACGGCGTCGACGAGGACCGGCCGTGCCTGCATGGAGCACCGGCAGGACAAGCAAAGCTAGCTTCAGAGCAATTGGCTACAAATAAAGCAGCTCGAGAAGTTGCAATAATGTGGGTACTCTACCCATTCGACGAGGCTCTCCTCCCCTGGGCGCGTCTGGTCGACGGGCTTCCGCCCGGTGACGAGCTCCAGCAGCACGACGCCGAAGGAGAACACGTCCGACCGGTCCGTCAGCTTCCCGCTCGACGCGTACTCCGGGGCAAGGTACCTGCATTATTAATTTGCAGCATTTGCTTATTAGCTTAATTACTTGTTCCCATATATAGCATGCAGGAAGAGGGAATAATTAATAATCAACAAACAAATTAAACGTGGACGCCGCACCCAAACGTCCCCATGATGCGAGTGGAGACATGCGTGTGCGTGTCGTTGGAGAGCTTGGCCAGACCGAAATCTGCAACCTGCATGATCGACATGGAACCGTCAGTGACCAGCATTTCATTTAACATGTGCTCTGAAGCTGAACCCTAGCTAGCTCGTCGGTCAGTCGTCATGCCTGTGCTTCGAAGGAGTAATCGAGCAGAATGTTGGCGGACTTGATGTCCCTGTGGATGATCCTCGGCTGACCTGGAAGTGGAAAGTAAGCAAGGAAAACATGAGAATTTTATTCATGCCTAGAAGATCGAAACTAATAGTGGCCGCGCGCATTGTATAGATAAAACATACAATCTTCGTGCAGGTACGCCAAACCCTTTGCGGCGCCGATGGCGATCTTGAGCCTTGTTGGCCAGTCCATCACCGGCATGCCACGGCCTGCACCAAGCAAATAAAGATGCATTAATTATTCATCCATGGGAAGAAATCAGAAACTCGCTTTATTGGACAGATTTGCATCAGGATGTGTATACGCAGAAGAGCTACGGCTGTTTGGATGAAGGGTACTAAATTTTAGTCCCGTCATATCGAATATTCGAACACCAACTAAAAGTATTAAATATAGCCTATCTATAAAATCAATTGCATAAATGGAGATTAATTAACGAAATGAATTCATTAAACCTAATTAGTTCATGATTTGACCATGTAGTGTTATAGTAAATATGTGCTAATGATGAATTAATTAAGCTTAATAGATTCGTCTCGTGAATTAGCCTCCATTTATACGATTGGTTTTATAATTAGTTTTTATTTAGTACTTCTAATTGATGTCCAAATATCCGATGTGACGGGACTAAATTTCAGTGTAGAGGATCCAAAAAGCCCCTTAGTCATAGTGTTTGCTGCATAATGTGGAGACACTGGTACAGAAACCTTGTCCTGGTTGGGTAAATCCCGGTTTCCCAACCGGGACCGTCAGGGACTCCGGTGTTTCTTGCATACGTACTGTGTAGATGGTGCTCCAGGGTGCCGTTGGGGACGAACTCGTAGATGAGCATCCGGTGGTGCTGCGCGATGCAGTAGCCGACGAGAGAGACGAGGTGGCGGTGGTGCACGCGGCTGATGATCTCCACCTCCGCCTGGAACTCGCGCTCCCCCTGCCCGCTGCCGGCCTTGAGCTGCTTCACGGCCACGCACTTGCCGTCGGCCAGCCACCCCTTGTACACGCACCCGAACCCGCCCTCGCCGATCACGTTGTCCCGGGAGAAGTTGCTCGTGATGCTCGTCAGCTCCTCATAGCTGAAGGACGACTTGGAGCCCGGCGGCTCCATTCTGCCGGACTGGTAGTACCCTCCGCCGCCGCTGTCCGGGCCCGACGGCGGCGAGAAGCCTGCAGATGCTCCGCCCGGATAGAGCGCGCCCGACGGGTTGGAGACGCCGAACTGACCCGACGGCAAGTTGTTGTTGCCGTCTGCAGCGGCCATGTGCACATTGCTTGCATTGGTTACGAATCAACTAATAACTGGTAATGGCATAATAATTAATATGGTATGATGATGGTTCGATCGAGGTTACCGTTGTGGTAAACTAGTCCGTCCGTCGTCTTCCTCCTCCTCCGCGTGATGAAGAAAACGGCGAGCATGGCAAACATCAAACCGGTGATCGCTGCACCGGCAATGGCCGCAGCTACATGGCTAGTGCCTACTCCTGATGAGCCTAAAGATGACCGGGATGAGCTCCCGGCGGTGCTACCGTTGGTTCCTTGCGACGAAGGCGGCAAGTTGTTAGCAGACGTTAGGGTGCCAACGGCGGCACCAGGTGCAATGGACACTGGACTACTGTTGGACGATACAGGGACAGGAATTATGACAACTGATTGGTTCGTCGGCGGTGGCGGCGATGCAGAAGAAGAAGAAGATGGTGGACTACGCGAAGGTTGGGAATTTGTTGATTGATCATCGTTGCTCTCCTGTGGCAGCGACGGAGGAGATTCTCTCGACGACGATGACGAGGACCTGCCTGATGGGTTGGGAGGGACCTGCTGATTGGAGGACGAAGATGGAGGTTGCGGAAGCGAGGAGCCTTCTGACCGCCGCGGAGGCGACGATGACGATGACCTGCCTGGAGGTGGTGAAGAGTTGGAATTGTCACCGCTGTTTCGAGAAGATTCGGAAGGTGGAGTTGGTGGTGGTGAAGACTTTGAATTGCCGCCGCTCCAAAATGGAGAAGGCGGCGGGCTTGGTGATTGTTCTGACGATGGCGGAGGCGATGAATTTGATGGAGAGCTTCCTGAGGGTGAAGGAGGGCTAGAGGACGGTGAATCTTCTGAATCTGAGGGTGGTGTTGATCTTGAGCTTTCTGAGCTTGGAGATGGAGGTGGGCTAGACCAGCCCTTCGAATTAGGGGATGAGCTAGAGCCCGAGTCTGAACTTGAATCATTGGGTGGAGGAGCTCTGGAATCATTGTCGTTGTTGTTGTCGTCATTGTTGTTGCTGCTACCGCTGCCACTTCTATTTTCTTCACTTGATGATGAAGAACTCGGCGACGGGGCTATATCCGACATGCTTTCTTTCTCAGATGCACCTGCTTTACTAGATGATCCAAGTTGGTATTATGTACCTCTGTTGCGAAAATCATCAAGCTGCTTTTCCGGATCAATTTGTGCCCTTCCTTTGAATCCTTTGCCCTTGGATATGATCTGCAATCTACAAACTTCTTTCTCCCCATTCTCTGTTAGTACAGCTCGGCATCTAACATCTTCTTCAGTGTCTTCACATCTGTAGGGAGAATTGCTATGAGCTAAGCAATGGACCAACAGAAACTCAATTTCAGTCGGTAGCCTAGAAACTCCAGGGAAGAGATTTTGCTATTGAATCAAAAAAAATGAAACGAAAAAAATTGTAACTCTCATCAAGGGGCACGAGAAGATGGGTTCTTGTCATCAAATGCCTAAGAATAGGAAGATCCATGAGAGTTTAGAGCAATAGGACGACCCAACCTAATTAAAGAACAAGTGTTTATTTAGGCATTCCAGTTCTTCAACACCAAGGGACAGAATGGGATGGCTGGAAAGCAGGAGGGAAAATAGCTCCTTGCTATATTTGGCTTACGAGCACGTTTTGCGTATGCCTCCCTCCCCTGAAGTTAAGAGTAGTCAATACACGCCATTGTTCCTTAAATTTTCTTTGCATCGATTTCGATCCGCAATATGAATTCTTTAGGATCCATCCCCCAAAGGAACCGGAGGATTCACCAGGTCATTGATACAGATAATATCCAAATACCAAATACGCTCACTGTGTTAAGAGTAGTCAATACATGCCATTGTTCCTTAATGAGCCAATTTGGCCAATACTACATCTATACTTTAAAGTGACACCTATGTGAAAATGCCACAGCAAAATAAACTCATCTAGCTAAATTCTACTCAAATATGTAATCCACTTTTAAATTTCCATACATATACATATACTTGATACCAGGCACAGATGTATTGATCTTAGCTCAAATTCTAATAGAAATTGCTCTAGTTAATGGCGGTCCGCCACCGCCGCCACCGCGGGGGACACGAGCTGCGCCGGCGAAGGCGCCTGCTGACCGCGACGCTGCCGCTCCCTGCGGCACCGAGTGGGACGCTCCCTCCGTTCAAGATTCGCCGCCGCCGCGCGCCGCTACGAGGGGGCAGCGTGGCGCTTGTCTCCAAGACCCTCCGCCACTTTCGTTCATCTCCGCCTCAGGCTCTCCCTCGCTCCCGCAAACAGGTAAAACTTCAGCTAGCACCGCTTTCAGTTGCGACCTTTGCATATGGACCTGCCTGTGATTTCTTTTATTCAGTGCTTAGCATTTGCATCACTGTCCTGTCTGCAATGTTAACTGCTCCACGTCAGTAGTGGCGATTTGGTTGATATGTTAGCGTCCACAGCTAATACTTCAGGTTTACTTGACCTCTGAGAGATGACGAGCATGATTGATAGAGCAGCAATATTTATTAGTACATTCTGCTTTCTGTCTCTCATCCCCAAGAAGCAGTGTCTTAGTGAAGAATCTCTCTCACTTGCCTAGCTGCAAAACATGTGGTTTACATTTATTTTTCATGCATCGCTTTACGGTTGCATTATTTAGTCAAAACTGACTGCCAGTAAAAAGAAGAGTTGTGGCACAGTAGTTTTCAGGAGCTGTGGTATTCAGATCGTGGGCTACTATCCTGCTCTATGTTTTGATTTTGCCGATAAAATATTATATCAATTCCATCAAATAGGGAATCTAGAATTTTGAACATTCTTATTTGTTCTAATCAGTTGATGATTGGTTGTTATTCTATTCACTGCTCTTGTTTTATAATTATTTTGTGCTATAATAATTGTGTTTCATCCATAGTTCGTACTTATGTGCTGACTTGATTAATTTTTGTTTGTTGTTGCTTCATCTATCCTCATGATATTACCTAAAGGGTTGGATCGGATAAAACATGACCAACGTTTCATGTCTGTGCAGATAATGGATGTGCTACACATTCAAGGAGTTGGAGAAGCACAGTCAAGCAGTGGTACAAAGCGGAAGAGAACTCCTCAACCAACCAGTACTCCAATAGTTGAAGGAGTACATCTCAATACCAAGGCTCCGGAAGTTGTACAAGTGCAGGCCAGCAATGCAGTACAACCAAATGGTGATAGTGAGGTTGTTGGTCATGGCGATGACAACGAGAACATTGGTGATGGAGAGGATCAGGATATTGACTATAGTTGGGAGGATGAGGATTTTGGAGATGGTTGGGAGGATGAGATGGATGAAGAAGATAGGGCTGGATTTGTTGAGGGCCGAATTGAACCAGGAATGGTTAGTAGTTTCTTACATGGGGAGGAAAATAGGCAATTCAGATCCAAGGTTTGGAATAAGTTCAGCAAAATCCGTGTGCCTGGTATTGTTATAAAAGGACAATGTAGTCACTGCAGTGGTGAGATCAGCGCTAAGCGAGGTGTAGGAACCAGTGCTATGTTCACTTATTTGAAGAGATGCAAGGTTAGGAAAAGTGTGACAAATATGGCCTGTCAGCTTAGGTCAACTGACATGTCTCCTGAAGGAGTTTTTTTTGGACAACTGGAGGTTTAGTCAAGAAGTGTCTTGGAAAGAGTTAACCCGGATGACCTCGCTTCACGGGCTACCACTATCCATTGTTGACTATGAAGGCTTTCGACGGTTTGTCTCAAGCCTCAACCCTGTTTTCAGAATGATTTCAAGGAGGACTATTTCAGATGATTGTTTGAAAACTTTTAAAGAGAAAAAAAATACTTCAAGATGTTCTTAAAAGTAACAAAAGTCGAGTTTCTTTAACAATGGACATGTGGACGTCCAACCAGACAATTGGATATATGTGCATCACATGTCACTTTTTGGAGGATGATTGGAAGTTGCACAAGAGGATTGTCAAGTTCGCTTTCATGAAAACACCACACACAGGTGTTGCAATGTTCAATGAAGTCCTCAAGTTCATTCAAGAATGGAACATTGAAGACAAGTTTGCAATAACCTTGGATAATGCTAGCAATAATAATGCAATGGTTAAGCTCTTGAGAAGTAATCTGCTAGAGAAACAAAAGCTATATGGGAAAGGAAAGTTATTTCATCATCGATGTGCTGCCCACGTTCTCAACTTGATATGCAAAGCAGGGTTTGAGATTATCAATCCAATTGTGCACAAAGTTTGGGAAAGTATGAAGTTTATTGAAGGATCTACATCACGGAAGTAAAAGTTTGAAGAGATCATTAGCAGCTAGGGATAGAATACAAAAGGCGCCCTAACCTTGATACACCTACTCGCTGGAATTCTACCTACCTTGTGCTTAACTGTTTCTTGCAATTGAAGAGAGCTTTCGAGTCACTTACACAGCAAGACCAAGAGTGGGAAAAGGCACGAATGGTGTGCGTATTCCTAAAAACTTTCTATGATGCAACTATGGTCATCTCGGGATCATATTATCCAACAGCAAATCTATATTTTGATGAGATCTGGGAAGTTAAGACTGCCTTGGATAATGCAGATCCTAAGGTGAATGCTGACCTCTTTGAGACAATCCAGTATATGCAGAGTAAGTTTAGAAGATATTGGAAATTGACATGGTTGCAAATCTCATTTCCTGTCATTTTGGATCCAAGATTTAAGCTTGGATTCGTCGACTTTCGTTTGAAACAAGCATTTGGGAGTCAAGCTGAGACAAAGATTACTAAAGTGAAAAAGATTTTGCTAGAGCTGTTCAAAGATTACTCAAAAGTGAATATTAGCAATCAAGATATCGCACAACAAACTCCTGCACCTCAAATAGTTACAAATGCAAGTGATAGGTATGCTGATTGTGATCACCACATGAGCCACAATGTGCCCTCAACAAGTGAAATACCATCTGAACTTGAAGCCTATTTAGCGAATCCTCCAATCCCACGAAGTGATACTTTTGATGTACTCGCATGGTGGAAGAGTAACTCGGTTGAGTATCCCACTCTTTCTCGCATAGCTTGTGATGTCTTAGTTGTTCCTGCATCAACGGTCACATCCAAGTCAGCTTTCAATACCGGGAGAAGAATAATATCAGATTTTCGAAGCCGGTTAACTCCAAAAACTGTGGAAGCACTGATATGCTTTCAAGATTGGATGCGGACCTCAGGTACACTCTTTTTCCAGTTCTCAATTTTGTATGATTTAGAGTAGAAAAATATTTTTGAGATCTGACTTCAATCTAACTTTGATAGGTTCATCAAAATTTTGCATGGAAGGGATTGAGGATTTTGTAAAGTTACCTGATCAAGAATGACATGCTTAAAGGTAATAATTTATGAAACACTTTGTGATCATCTATGGGGTTATGGGGGCCTGTGATCAATTTTCTGCTCAGCAATCATGAGAAGCATCTGATTCATTGTTAGGCCTGGCTAGAGTGCTGCAATGTTTGCTGCTGTAACTCATTTCTTTTGTTTCATCCAACTATGTTTGTCTATTTTTGCTCATTGAGACAATCCAGTATACGCTAGAGAATGTCCCTTGATTCTAAACCTTAACGTGCAATATTTCCCTGTCCTGCCTATGTCCAATACAAACCAGAACATAGCATCTAATATTTGGGTCTGCAGTTTTTACTCGTTTTATGTTCATTTTAACTCAGTCTTGCTATAATCTTTCAGACTTTTGGCTTGGATTTCTGTAGCAGATCTGGTAGTTCTTATAATGGGCGTCCAAATCAGAAGGTCGAGACTCCGAATGTGGTGAAGCCGGTAGCATTAAGTCTCACTGAGAGGGTTCTGATTGTTGGATGATGAATTAGCACTCGCTGTGTGATCTTTTCTGAAAGTTAACTAATGCAAGTTTGTGGAAAAAATGCAATTCTGATCCTTGGGATTGTATGCGATTATACGATTTCTGTACAAGTTTGATCATAATTAACATCTTGTAAGAAAGGTCTTTTGTTCAAAGGTTTAACCACGGAGTAAAAATGTCAGCAAATCATATGTTTTATTGTTGGTCTGAAATAGCGTTGCTGCATCACTATACGCTTGCAACACGTGCATGGTGCTGCCGGCTGCTGGCTACATGCATGCGGATCCAGGGTGCTGGCGCAGCTAACTAGCATGTGGATCGATCCACGTGAACCATCGGAGCACCGGGTCATAGTACATAGTATACATTACAAATGGGATCAACCGGTGCTCCACGATTCGATTCCTCGAACAGGTCGATGGAGCCATCTATAAGTACCACGCTATCATACAGTCACCTAAGGAACAGCTAGTCAGCAAGCTGTGTACTACTTTCCAAATCAGATACCAAAACGTAATTGACGGTACTTCAAAGATTGCATACACAGCAGGCGGCTTAATGGCCCTACAAATATCACATAACCGTCACAACATTCTCGGAGTTTATCGAAACTGAACTGAGCCTAGTAAACCGGAGAAATATCACATGAAAATGACACATCTCCACTGCTGCACATCTGACAGTCCAAAAGGAACGCAGCTTGACTATCAGAACAATAAATAGGGAATAAAATTAGCGAGACTAGTTCTGGTTCATGCTATTTTTCCCTATGGCTATGCTCGGGCCCAACACCACTGCGGGGTGCCAGCGCAAGTACTATACTACAACCAACTCCACACAACATAATGCTCGATGCTCAAATGAACTTTCACAAACTATGCGCTAAACATTATCAGCACATTACCTTAAAAGAACGAAAACTGTTCCTCCCCGGTAAACCAAATAAAGCTGTACAAATCAAAATTACTATGATTTCACCTTTGCTAAATACTTACAACTTACAATGATACCGCGACCCTGATTGCAGACCAAAATACAAATAAATTTTCTAAACAAGCGCAAAATTGGGGAATTGAATTATACAGCGGGGGGTAGAAGGGGCATGTCATCATTGTTGGTCATCCTCTGTTTGCGACCTTTCATCATTTTTTGACAATGCACTGATCTGCTGCTCAAGCTGTCATGCAGAGAATCCATGCAACATTTTAGAATCTTTTTTCCGCATATATGTTTGTAAATCAAGGATTTAACATCTAAAGTCAAAGCATAAACACCTTTAGGAGTTAACTTATTTTCAAATATCGGAAAAACTCGCTTGGCCTTTCAAAAAGAAATCCACATATATGTTTGTAAATTAAGTATTTAATATCTAAAGCCAAAGCTCAAACACCTTTAGGACTTACTCAAGTATCAGAAACTCGCTTAGCTTTGCAGAAAAAATCCACGTATATGTTTGTAAATTAAGGATTTAATATCTAAAGTCAAAGCTCAAAAACCCATAAGACTTGAATCATTTTAAAATATCAGAGAAACTTGCTTGTTTCACTTTTTTGCAAATTTATCAACAAAATGCAGCTATTCAAAATCTATTTGCAGTCTTGCAGATAGTTCTGTTACCTGATTGTTTCGGAGCTTTAACCTTTGAACTTCGTCAGTGAGTTCAGTGATACTGCAAATTTTCAAAAAACATGTATCAAGTGTCTGCAAATATGCTGAACCATTATCACAATTTTTCATACCTTCGCTGCAATTGGACAACATACGACTGCAATTCCTTTTCTCTGACAGGCCCTCCAGAAGACTGCGAATAGATCAAACACTTAGTGTGCCCCTGTTTGTGCCACATAAAATAACTTCATGTTTGCTTAACACGAGAATTACAGACACATCATAGGTGTTTTGACTGATCAATGAGTGCTCAGCTCTTTCTAAAGTTCACATGTCAAGCAAAACATGAAAACAAAAGGGGTGATTAAAAGCCACACTCAATGTTACGCACCTGATATGAAACACTTGTACTTGCTTCAGAATCATCTGTTAAACAATAGACCCATGCATAATATTAGTACACATCAAAGTTTTCACTAAGGCACAAAATAAACTATTGTATTCATGCATACCAGATGTTTCCTCAATTGAAGAAATCAGCCTACTTAATACTTCCTGCCAAAACAAAGAATTCTGAAAATGCCGGAAATTCTTCCTTTTTAAAGTTAACTGATAAACATAGTGATTTAATACCTTTTGCATAGTATTTTGCTGCATCAATAATTGCAATGTTGGAAGAATCGCAGACGACTTGAGATTTGAGCGTGTTGCTCCAATTGGTAGATTTGACCTGCTGCTGCTGCTGCTGCAGGCTGATGTAGCTGCCTAAGGAAATTACAGTCAACAAACCAGTGTTAAAAACTACTTGAATCCTACTTACTAAAACCTAGAGTGTAGAGAGGCATTATAAAGAACATTTGGGTGGTTAGTTTTCCACTGGCTGTCCAGTGCCCATGCCTGTTGATCCTCATGTTCAAGCAGTATAAAGCACAATAGAACTGAAGCTAAAATAACACGCACACGAGAATTGTATCAAATACAATAGGAGCATTTTCAAACAATATTTATTATTAGCGTATTCAAAATCAGGGGAAAAACACTCATGGTTGCATAATTGTTACTTCTGGTACAGGAGATGTATGCGATTTGGAAAGGAAGAAAATAAACTATTATTCAGAGCAAGACATACAGAATATAAAGAATTTTCCAGAATCTGGGAAATGCAGGAGTACAATAGAGGGATGTTAAATACAGAACAAATCATTTAACACATTTATTTTCAGAACTTGAGCAATTAAAATTCGAAAGTCAGAATTAATCAACAACTCCAAGCTTTGTCATGTTCACTAGAACCAGTGGATAAAGAAGAAAAAGGAAATACAATAAACAATTTACTATGCTGATCAACTGTGACTTCTCATTTAAATATTTCAGTACCTTTTGAGAAATACTATCTGATGTAACCTGGAAACGCCCCCTTCGACGTATAATTTTTCCTTCTGATGGCTCCTCAGGTGCAACTGCACCCAAAAGTGGGTGTGATAAGCCAAATTGAGCGTCAACATAACTAACAAGTAAAAGCGAGATTATATGCATGCTTGCAGTTAATTCTAAAGTTGAAACCTGCAGAACTGGTTAGTTTCCAGATCATGCATGCTAGATTCGAACAGCCAAACACATGTGAAAACGAACACAGACAAATGAGACAGCAAGGGGTTGTGTAAGTCACAGTCATCTTACCAGATAGATGTGTGCGTGAATCCTTCATTTGGCGGAACAATAAAGGGCCACTACGGTTCCTGATGCTTGGATTTTTCTGACGAAATTCATCCCTTTCATGACAAAAGTGCAAGTGTTACCGGCCTAGAATAGCCATTTTGAAAGGCATAAATGTATATGAAAAACAATATACAGAATAAGGAACACTGCTGCCAAAAGATATATGGATAGATCCATGCTTCTTTATTTTGTTCTTCATTTCCAGATTCACTACAATACCCCAGGGGACTATGATGTACTAACTTTGTTGCCAAAACAAATGTTAAACAGTTTTATTTTGCAATTTCAAAGGGAACTTTGAAAGTGTCTTTGGACTAGGTCAGCGGTTTATTGTTTTAAGGAAGCTACACATAAAGATTTGAGGCTAACAGATCATTACACACAAAACCTGAAGATATGTACCCACATCATTAAATTCAATGCACATGTCCATAGAAAACATAGCTCACACCAAGCAGATGTTGAACCGATATGAAAGTCAGGGCCCAGACTAAAGACTACCTTCCAGTGCTAGCATTTTGCTACAATTTTTATTCTTTATTTCGTTCCGCCACCACCACACAAAAGCATGTATGACCAGCAACCATTCCTCTAAATGTCACATGGTACACCTATACGTGGCGCAGTAGTGATTTTCATAACAGTGCTTTTGGCAAGTGATATAATACAGAGTTAAACTTCCTTTATGGGCAAGTGAATAAAATAAACCAAAACACCCATTATTTTGCATATCAGATGAGAGTATTGCTAGGACAAAATATAAGTCAAACAAGGAAAATACAGAAAAACTATGCAAAACTATATACCCACACACCTAATACTGAGCATGTAGCACTTTCAGAACACAATGTAATACAGATTTAGATTTCTTTTAAACACGCACGAATAGAATCCACTTCAAAAGCCTGTTACAACAGACTAGAAAAAGAAAAATATTTGACGAGGAAAAAGATAAAAGTGAGGAAAAAATTACCTTTCCAAATCTGCATTCATGTAAGGAGAAAGAACTTGCTCAGGTATAAGAGAACCACTTGAATGTTTGTGGTATCCACTATTGCCAAGATTCATGGGTACAGAAACACTTCTTTCCAAACTTTCACCATTGCAGTTGGCACTTTTACAATGCTCAAGTTTTGGGAACGGCAGGGAAGGTACAGATCCGACACTTGGTTGCAATCTCGAATCAGAAGCGGTAGTGCCGGGATCATCAGCACCACAAACATCAAAACAAGATCTGTATCACTAGTTGGTTAAGATCCTTCATAATTCACTACTATTTTTACAATACAAAGCTCAAAACACGGTATAGAATAATAGTGATAGAGCAAAGAAAAAAAGTGAAGATAACGGTCACATTCTAAATTATGTTCCAGAAGGATTTAACATTGAGATTCACGGTCAACATCATTAAATCCTGTATGATAAACTGCAGACACCAATATATTTGCACCCAAATACTTCAAAAGACACTCTAAACAAAATAAGCCAAGACATGTATTCCTCAGTGTTGGGGAAAAAAGATGACTTGTTTCTATAGAATGCGATTTCTATCTTTACTAGATTAAACACTCCAACCAATTGCATACACAGACAACACAAACAGTAATGCAGGTATTTCACAGGTCATCCCCTACTCTAAAAGGGATTCATAGCATCAGAAAAGGTAAATCACCACCCCACCCCACCCCCCCCCAAAACAAAAAAAACAAAAAAAAAACCTCCAAGTTGGTAAACATAATTTAAACAAAAATCCAGGCAGTAACAAGTTGCATACACAAACAAAGCAATTTCGTAAAACAGATAATTGACCAAATCACATGTGGAGGAAAAAGGTATGTTCAACATGACGAGAAAGTTGCAGGGCGAAGAGCTTACTTTAGTGCCTCAAGGGGGCGGCTTGGAAAAGAAGAGGAGAGAGCATCATTCAACTCTTCAACTTCTTGTATCTCATCCTGACAAGTTGGAACCATGAGGCAATTAATGTATAAGTATGAAGTTAGTTTATGCATTGGGTTTCAGTCGGGTAATTATGATGATGAAAACCTAGTACCTCTTCCGGCCTTTCTGAAGCAACATGGTTGACCCTTTCCTGGTAAATATGTTTTGGATCATTGTAAGCATCTTGTGAGTCATCTTTAACTTTGGTATCTCTGACATCTAAATGGCAAGTGCCATTTGAACTGTCTATCTGCCAAAGAATACAGCCTCAATTAGAAAACACATATTCTTGGCAAACAGTTGCTCTCTTCACTGATTTATGTCAACCCTTAGCAGCTAGTAGAATCCAGCATCCAAAATTGAACTCTTACAAGGGCAGCTGCATTTTTCAAGTCCTCTAGATTGAAGTTCCAACCACTAATGCCTCGTATGTACTCTTTCTGAAAGGCAAATAATTGCATGTCAGTAACAACAAAGACACATCTGCATGCTTAGTTCACCTCTCAACCAAGGAAAGTTCAAATAGTAGTTTGTATTCAAAAAGATAAGGAAATTTGATAAACACAACAGGTGGTTGCTAACATCGCAGTTCCAAAAAACAAATCTACAAAAATATTTATGTTGCAGCTTTCAAAAATTCACAAAAGCATCTTTTGAATTGTTTGCCACATGAAAAATGGAATATTTGTTTCATTTCCTATGGAATAAGTCGGACCGACAACTATAAAGAAAAAATATGTTTCTTCCAAGGAGGCAATCTTCAAATAAACAAAGATCACATCCAACTATTTTAACTCAAACCTAAGACCATGGGAAATTCCAGCTGATAGGACAAATACCAATTTCTAGTAATTGTGAAGTTATACGCTATCGCATAACAAAAGAGCAAACTTTAACCTGTGATAGCTGCTCCTTGCTCTCTTGACCAAGCTTGTTATTGAGAAGCAACTCAGCTTCTTTGCTCTACAATGCAAGTAAAACAAAGGTCATACTGGTTACAGCAATGTCATGCCACCTCATAAACATTTATTTGCACCTTCAGTTCCCTAAAGCGTTCACCCAGTGGAGGGAGGCCATCAAGAATACTCCGTGCCAGATATTCAGCTGAGCGAGCATGCTTAAAGAAAGAATGCTTCAAGAGCTTTTCTGAAGGAGGACGCTTGCGTGGATCCTTGACTAAGCATGTCGCTACCAAATCCTTGAAAGACTATTAATAAAAAAAATGTGTATTAATATAAAATCTATACATTACTCAAAAGGAACTCAGTAAATAGAACCAACCTTTGAAAAGCGCTTGTCCCTCTCGTAGTCTAGACCTGGTGGTGCATTTTGCAAGGTCATAAGCAACACCTACAAAGAGAAAAGGTATCACTGTCAGTCTGTAGTCTGGGATAAATTACTGATGCAAAATTGATGTACTTCAGTGCAGACCTTCATTGGGGGGTACTTCGAAAAAGGAGCATGACCATGTGCTAGTTCTAATGCCGTTATCCCAAAGGACCATATGTCAGCTCTGTTTGTAAATCATAAAGACAAAATTAAAAGAAAAGGGGAACATATATAAACAACAGACTAACCAGCACGGACATTATTCAAATTTATAGGTGCTAGCCATGTACTTACTTGTAATCATAACCATGCAATTGTTGCATGACTTCAGGAGCCATCCTGAAGAAGCAAGGGATTACGTAAGATCAACAGTATGTACATTCAAGCAAAGAATGAAAATGACATTACACACCAAAATAATGATATACAAATTAGTAGGTACAAAATATTCACCAGCAAGGCGTCCCTACAAATGTATTTCTTGCCCTTTGCCTATTTCCAGTATCGAACATGCAGGCTGACACTCCAAAGTCTCCTAGCTTCACAGCTCCATTTGTATCTATTAAGATATTTCCAGCCTGTAATAGATTAGTAACGTGGAACATAATTTAGAACATGCACCCAATGATGATCGAAGAAACCAGAGAACTGAAACATACATCATGACATAGCCACATCAGAATATCCAGCAGTGGTGTTTTAGTTAAAACAGATACTTAGGGATGAGAGTAGTATCCTAAGTTTTCTGCCTTCCCCTTAGTGTTTTTCTTTATGCAGTTTAGTGTTCTTGCATTATGAGTTTAGCTGCATGCCACTAAGTTTCTGCTACAGAGGATAGCTTTGTACTACAGAATTTGTGCAAGTGTTGGAATCTGACACGAATGCTCGGCCTGTTGCTGTCCAAATCAGCAAACGGGGGTGAAGGGGTTCTTGAGCTCATCAAATATAGATGATTCTCGAAATATTTTAAATTATCAAGTACTATCTCCAGTCAACAAAGGTAAGGTACCATAAACACGCCTTCGACAACATGTTCAAAATAAATTATCATACTAAAGTATTCTAAAATGAATCTATGAGTGCCATTTTCAAATTACAATTCTAGATGCATATGAAGATATTATGGACACGATGAATTTAAAATTTGCTCACTGCACTCTCTCCAGAACAGTAAATATCACTTTATGTGACTTTAGAGGAGTGCAGTATATACAAACTACCAAAAAAATCTCAAATATCATGCCCCGTTAAAATTTACAGAAGGAAATACTCCAACATCACAGCAACAAAGCACACCATATGTAACGTGAGATATGCAAGCCATTGGCAAACCCTCTCTACTAAACACCTCCCTCCATCCACTAAAAGCCCAAGGAGGGTTCTTCCTGGCTTTCGTTCCTTAATTCATGCAACGACATTGCACAGCAATATGATAGCTACACTTGTGGCAGAAGATTTAATATGCATCATACCACATTGATTGGAGGAAAACCTATCATGGGGGTGTATGCACTGGAGAAAACATATGAACACAATCTGGTTCAGTTTAATGCCACGATAAAACAACCTGCTTTAGCTAAATGTCCCTTGCATCAACTAATTGAAACGGTGTCATCTTTCAGATTATTTTACCAGGAATTTTAAGAAATATCCCTACGCTTCACCCACTGTGTTTTCAGATTTTTTTCCACCCCCAAAATTTGAACAACTTCACCGTTCACAATTTGTAGCTAAATTTCACACAAGTCAATCCAAATTCTGGATGCAATGCTTCTGCTCTAATACATAACTGGAGAATTAAAGAAC